>NW_006788081.1:518088-537685 GCF_000442215.2 Lipotes vexillifer
ATATATATATATATATATATATATATATATATATATATATATATATATATATATATATATATATATATATATACACACACACACACACACACACACACACATATAGATTTAAACATATATATAAAACGTATCTAAGAAACACACACACACACACACGTATGTGTTATTCGGTGAACAAAAAAGAACTCAATAGAGGTGTAACGTAAATTCATTTACAAACTGAGAAAATAATTCAAAACATATGTTCTGGACTTCCCTGGTGGTGCAGTGGTTGAGAGTCCGCCTGCCGATGCAGCGCACACGGGTTCGTGCCCCGGTCCGGGAAGATCCCACATGCCGCGGAGCGGCTGGGCCCGTGAGCCATGGCCGCTGAGCCTGCGCGTCCGGAGCCTGTGCTCCGCAACAGGAGAGGCCACAACAGTGAGAGGCCCGCGTACCACAAAAAAAAAACCCAAAAACCAAAAAACATATGTTCTACTAATGGTGGATCAGTAGCTTTAATTTTATACTTATAGTAGCTTAAATATATATAAGTAGGTAAATGTATACCTATGTATCAATATATGTATTTTTTCCATTGAAAAACTACATCTAAACATACATGTTATATGTAACATATATATAACTTCAAATATACACACACACACACACACACACACACACACACACATATATATATATATATATATATAAAATATCATATGTATATATAACTTGAAGTTAGAAATCCTGAGATTGAATATTGAATTCTGGCTCTATCACTTCATAGCTTCATGCCCTTGGATAAGTTACTTAACTTCTTTAATCCTGCAATAATATTTGTAAAATGAGGATATTGTAATACACTTCTTAAGGTTTTGTGAGAATAAATGAGAATGTATGTAAAGCTCTTAGCATACTGGCTGGCATACAGCAAATATTCTATATGTGCCAACCACTGTGTGAAAAGCTTTACATATATTCTCATTTGTTATAATATAATATTTAATATACACATACACACATATATGTGACAGAGAGAGAGAGAGAGGGAGGGAGGGAGGAAGAAAAGAGAGAGAGAGGGAGAAAGAGGAGAGACACCTGTTTGGGGTCAGATAAACTACAGATCCCACTCAGGCCAATATTGTTGTATCCTTGACATTACTTCCATGAACCTCATGTCCTAAGCAACCAAGCTAATAAACTGTGAACCTGGGACCAGCCATCTCTGCAACATGATATGCAGCCTTTCTTGTATAGGGACAAAGGTAGATTTGTTGATCCTGGTATGCAGGTTGGTGTTGGGGAGCATCTTCCTGCCAGAGCTTCTTAGGCAGCTGGCCACAATGTCTCCAGAAAGCAATAGAGAATAGGTATTCTATTAAGTGTCAAGAGGAACACAGGTAGATGACAATCACCCACAGGCTACTCTTTTTGTTTGCTTGTTTGTTTGTTTTTGTTTTTGTTTTTGTGGTACGCAGGCCTCTCACTGTTGTGGCCTCTCCCGCTGTGGAGCACAGGCTCCAGACATGCAGGCTCAGCAGCCATGGCTCACAGGCCCAGCCGCTCCGTGGCATGTGGGATCTTCCCGGACTAGGGCACGAACCCGTGTCCCCTGCATCGGCAGGCGGACTCTTAACCACTGCACCACGAGGGAAGCCCCCACAGGCTACTCTTGGCCCATGGGCTGTAGGCTGGTGTTCTGCAACAAAAATTATAGGACTCAGGAGAGCAATTGCCCATGTCTGGAAAACAGGGACTGCCTCATACATGGTATGCCTTGGAGTGTGTTGTATAAATTTTAAGTCATAGAGAGAAATGAACTAATTTGAATTCACAATTGATTCTTAGTTCTCAGTACACATGTTAGGGCTAGAAATCATAAAAACATCAGTAGTTTGCATAAGCGTGACTGTAGCTAAACTTTTATTCCAGATTTTAGATGTTAGCACTTTTGCAATGATCAGGAATAATACATACCACTGGAGTCATATTATTCAACTTAAATATGAATCAAATTTAGTGAGCGGATTTTGGTACAAGAAAGCATAATCTTTCACGGAGCTTGTAGTGGACACTAGGTGCTATGCTAAGTACTTTCATGCACTGATACCTAACCCTGTGGAGTAAGCACTACTGACCGCCCCGTTTTTCAGATAAGAGAACTGAGACTCAGAGGATCATACAGCTAGTAAGTGGTAAAGCAAGCAGTCAAAGATCAGAGGGACTTCAGAACTCTTTCAAGCATGAAACTGTCTTGCTTCTCTAGTGTTTGGGTGACAGGTTCTTAGAAATGGACTAAGTACAAATAATTTAATGCAAAAACTTGAATAAACTTGCAGTTACCTCTTTTGACTCCTAGATGACAGTTCTGTATTTATAAGGTAAATTACAAACAGAAACTAATAGTTGGAAGCTGTGAAATAGTTTAAAAAAAAGTACATACATACACATGTGTTCATGGCAGGGTGAATTTAGAGTAAAGGTAAAAATTGCCCTCATAAAATACTTTCTCTCAACTTCCCTGTATTATTTTAAAGCATGATTGCTCTATTTCATAATGTGCTTCCTATTAAACACATAGAACAGCTGGGTCCTTGTCAAAAATGCAGATTTCTGCTTGGGCTTTGCCTCAGACTGAAAGGTGAGAGTCCAAAAATCTGTATTTTTTAACAAGCACCAGGTGGTAATTCTACATATTAAAGTCTGAAAGGCATTGCTTAGCTGTGTAATTCTCAAATCTGCTTGCGTATTAGAGTTTCTTGGGGAAATTTAATGAAATACAAATGCTTTGTCCCCATTCAAGAAAATCTCAGCCTTTCTAAGGGTAGGGCTCAAGTATTTTATGTTAAAAAGTTCCCTCACTAATTGTAGTGCAGAACCAGGGACGCATAGTTGAGAAGCAGGCAGGGTGGAATCATTCGTGACCGACCCACTTCCATTTGCTAAGACTGGAATCATTGCTGCCATGATTTCATGGAATCACATAGTCCACTTATACACACATGCATACATAAATGTACCTTTTGTGTTAGATAGATAGCTATTTTATTATAAAAATGATTCATGGTTATAGCAAAAGAAGGAAAGAAAGAAAAACAAAGAAAGAAAGGAAGGAAGGAGAGAGAGGGAGGGAGGGAAGAAAGAAAGATACAGGAGAAAACCGAAAGATAGAAACAAAGGCCATTTCCCACAATCTAGAGAACAACTGCCAACAATTAGATGTTCTTCCTTCTGGTTTTTATTTTTTGTGTATTTATTTCTACTTAGAAGATTTTGTTGAAATACTGGGACCATACCATACAAATAACTATACATAACTGCTATTTCATATAATGTCCTTTATGAACAATTTGTCTGATGGCTGAGAATTCTCTGAAAACAATTTGCACTGGCTACATACTCTTCCATTGATTAGTTACACCATAATATTCTTATTAATTCTTTTTCCAATGGAGACTCTTGAGGTGGTATCTCATCTTTATAATGGTTAAATGATCTTTATTATAGAAAATAGCACTTCATATTTTTTGTTTTGTTTTGTTTGCGGTACGCGGGCCTCTCACTGTTGTGGCCTCTCCCGTTGAGGAGCACAGGCTCCGGACGCGCAGGCTCAGCGGCCATGGCTCACGGGCCCAGCCGCTCCGCGGCATGTGGGATCTTCCCGGACCGGGGCACGAACCCGTGTCCCCTGCATCGGCATCCCCTGCACTGGGGAAGCCCAGCACTTCATATTTTATACTTGGTTTATAATGTTTAAATTAACTTGAGGTGAGCTAGTTTCTAAAGAAACCACCTTGAGTGCTGGAAGAGAGATCCAGGAAAGACTGGTGAGGTCATCTAGATTCACATTTACTTCAGAGGTAGCATCTGATGTGCATGCTCTGAGATGAAAGGTCCAGAGTATCATCTACATCACTAATTAGCATCATTTATTATGACAAATAAAGGACAACTTTCTCATAACCTCTTATTGGGTTTCTTTTTCCATACTTTTTGCATACAATTTTCCCCAAATTATAAAAGTAATAATATAGTTGATAAAGGAAAGGAGTTGACGCCAAAGTTTAACTACAGAGTATTAATCTGAATCTTAAACACAATAGTTTTATGTATTTAGCATCATTAGGAGACCATAAAAAACCTCTAGGGACAATGTTTCTGCTTTTATTAATTTTTATTGGAGTATACTTGCTTTACAGTGTTGTGTTAGTTTCTGCTATGCAGCAAAGTGAATCAGTTTTATGTATGCCCAGTGTACGTATATCCACTCTTGTTTGGATTTCCTTCCTATGTAGGTCACCACAGAGCATTAAGTAGAGTCCCCTGTGCTATACAGTAGGTTCTCATTAGATATCTATTTTACACATAGTAGTGTATATAATGTCAATTTCTAGGGACAATATTTCATTGTCATATTATGGATACATATATTTTGATACACATATTGCAAATATTTCCCACTTCATTATTTTTGTTTTAACTTTGTTCATTTAAAAATTTTCTACTTCAAAGCTTTTCATTTTGACTCATGCAAATCCAATAACCTTTTAATTTCCAGCTTTTACCCTCAGTCTCATGGAAAAAAGATTGTTTCCTATCCCATGATAGCCTATATTTTCATCTATGACTCTTCCCCAATATTCTATTATGAAATATTTCAAACTTAGAAAGGCTGAAAAAAAAATTCACAGTGGAAACCTATATTCTTACCATCTAGATTCTACCATTATCATTGTTCTCTTCCTTATATATCTATCCATCTTTCCATCACTCTATCCATCACATCAATCTATTTTTATTCATTTCAAAGTGGCACTCATCAATTACATTTCCCAAATGCTTCAGTATGCATACTGTATGTATTTGATATATATTTTTTGCCTTTTTACTTTTACATGTAGTTTTGTTTCCTATGACAACTGAAACTAATTACTAAGAACTGGGTGGCTTAAAAGAACATATTTATTCTCTTACAGCTTTAGAGGTCCAAAGTGTGAAATCGGTTTCACTGGGCTAAAGGTGGCAGGACTGGTTCCTTCTGGAGGCTCTAGGGGACACTCCGTTTCCAAGCCTTTTCTAGCTTCTAAATGGCTGTATCCTTTGGCTGGCAGTTGCTTTCTTACATTACTCCAACCTCTTTCTTCCATTGTCACGTCTCTTCTGTAGTCAAATCTCTCTTTGTCTTCCCCTTTCTTTTTTTTTTTTTCAAGCAAGAAAATACATTTTATTCTTGTTTCTACAATGTAATGACATTAAAATTGACAGGCCAAAAATAAAAGGAAGTATTGTATAAAGCGAGAGACTGTAGTTACTGGATAATCAAAACTACAAACACTGGAATAGGTTTTCTGTTGTTACCCTTTAAGACAACTTTCTTATGTATATGGGTAATTGTGCCTGAAGCTTGAGAAGGCTAACCTGTAACAAACTTTTCAGTTAGTGCCACTGCAGGATCTGGTTAAATTGGGTTAGATTGACTTTCCAGTAGGAAAACAAGGGTCCCTTAGCCATCGTTTCTGCAATGAAGCAGTAACGGAGTGATCTGTAGTGGGGCTGGGAAGAAGGTCCTGATGTATGTTCAGTGACTTCTCTTCCAGAAGGAGTGCTTCAGGAGCTGGACAGCAGAAGGTCACTCATGCTGGTCCCGCGCCGTAGGCTCCCTTCCCAAGGGTCTCACCCTTGGTCCACAGGATAGGTTCTTCATACTTTAAACTGTTTTCAGAAAATGTCTTCTTTTCATGTGAGTTGAAAAATCTCTCCTCTTTGTCACATATCCCTCTTTGTCACATTCCCACATATCCCACATATCCCTTTGTCACATATCCCTCTTTGTCACATTCCCCTTTCTTATAAGGACACTTGTGATTACATTCAGTGTGTACCCAGATATTCTAGGATAATCTTTCCATTTCAAATCCTTAACTGAATTACACCTGCAAAATCTCTTTTGCAAGATAAGGTAACATTCACAGGTTCCAACGATTAGGACCTGGGTATCTTTGGGGCTGTTATTTAGCTTACCACACATGCAAACATTCATTTCATCTTTTTTTCTTTTTTTTTTAACAGCTTGAAGTAAGAATCTGATTGAATTTTTTCCAAATAATTGCCCCATATATTTGAAAATACAAATATAAATGATTTTAAAATGAAAATTTCTCTAATCTAATTGAGATGATACTTTTATCATATACTATGTTCCTCATGTTTTCTCTATACACTGATTTAAAGTTTAGTAACTTTTTGTCATTAGTATGACAAAATATGGTAATAACTTGATTTATTGAGTCTAATTCTAGGTGTTTTTCTCATCAAAATTTCTTTAAAGTTGGAAAAAAGAAGTGAAAAAATTTGAAGAATGTATGTTGGTTGCTGTGGGAAAATGGCTACCAAATTCCTATAAACTAATTCATGCTCTGCCAGAAAGTTCATATCAGATAATTATTTTATATGAGAGTAGGCTATTTCAGTTCATTTGTGGAATACAAGAAAGAAAGAACAAAATAACACACACTCAACTCTGTCAGATATTAAATGATAAGGAGCTAAAACAAATGACACTCAATCAGAAAACAAGCCAGAAGGCTAAAAGCTGTGTATATCAGAATCTTCATGCTAATTCTAAAATATGTAGGGCATTATAATTTGAGAGTTATCTTTGAGAGTTAGCTTCCTTCCAGTAAAAGCAACACTTGTACTTAATAAACATTGTTTTTCCCAGTTGTCTGTTTTCTAAGCAAGTTATGGAATTACTAGCATTAAAATATTTTAATTGAAACAAAACCTTTGGCACTGTAATATAGTCTTTAATTTTTGGTAAATAAACATATGACTTTGCAAGCAAACACATTACGGGATAAATGCTCCATGTTGAATTGATCAGGCCCATTTCTAGAGAGTGGGCTGCCAATTAATTGGTTACACAGAGCATGCTTTTTACAAAATAATGGATGGTGCATCTATTCCCAGGGCCATACCTTAAATGAATAAATCGCCATGTTAAGGTTTCTTTGTCATTACTATTCTAAACTATGGAATCATGGCTCAATATGCCTGTAAATTAATTATGAATAAATTCTGTCTGCATGGCTCTTTCTTTTAATAGGATTTATTTTTCAGGTTCACAGCAGAATGGAGCAGAACACTGAGAGTTCCTACATACTCCCAACCACACCATCCACATCCCACACAAGACTGGTATATTTGTTATAATCTATGAACCTATATTGTTACAGCATTATCACCCAAAGTCCGTAGTTTATGTTAAAGCTCACTCTTGGTGGTGTGCCTTTTATGGGTCTGACCAATTTATAATGACATGTGTACTCCATACAAACAGAGTAGTTTCACTATCCTAAAAATCCTCTGTGCTTTGGCAATTCATCCTTTCCTCCTCCACCACTCCCCAACCTCTAGCATTGATTTTTTTACTGTCTTCATAGTTTTGCCTTTCCAGAGTGTCATGGTTGGTATCATACAATATATAACTTTCTCAGGTTGGTTTTTTTCAGATCGCAATGTACGTTTAAGGTTCTTCCATCTCTTTTCATAGCATTTCATGACATTTCTTTTTAGTGTTGAATAATATTCCAACTGTCTAGATGTAACACAGTTTGTTTATCCATTCACCTATTAGAGGACATCTTGGTTGCTTCCAACTTTTGGCAGTTATAAACAAAGCTGCTATAAATATCCATGTTCAGGTTTTTGTGTTTTGTGTAGACATAAGTGTTCAATTCATTTAGGTAGAAACCAAGGAGTGCAATTGATGGATCGTATGGTAAGAATATGTTCAGTTTTACAAGAAACTGCCAAGCTGTCTTCCAACATGGCTGTACCATTTTGCATTCCCACTAACAATGAATGGGGGTTTCTGTTGTTCCACCTCCTTGCCAGCATTTGGTGGTGTCAGTGTTTTGGATTTTTGCCACTTTCATAGGTATGCAGTAGTGTCTCGTTTTAATGTGAATTTCCTTAATGACATATGATGTTGAACATGTTTTCATATGCCTATTTGCCATATGTATATTCTCTTTGGTGAAGTGTCAGCTGAGATCTTTGCCTATTTTTTAATCAAGTTGCCCATTTTCTTATTGTTGAGTGTTGGGAGTTCTTTGTGTATTTTGGATAACAGTCCTTTACCAGATATGTCTTTTGCAAATATTTTCTTCTACTCTGTGACTTGTCTTCTCATTCTCTTCAGTGAACATATATATTTTGTTTTCCTTGTTATTTTACATATCTGACATTTAAGTATATTTCTCTTTCCATTACAATGTTTATTAATTTAATGTTAACTATAATGATTGTTTAATTAATGTTGACTTTTAGAGGCACTTGAAAGAACTTCCTGTGACGTTCAGATACTCAGTACAATGGCAATATAAAATCCTCACTATAAATTGTGTGGGTGACAAGGAGTTAAATGTTACAGAATCACACTGTGATGGATGTTGGGTCAGACAAGGCTTACTTATTAGCAGTGACTAACTTGGACATACCAGTCTCAAAGCAAAATTCAAATGGTTGCCTCTGCAAAATGACAAAGTACTGAATGCCAAGAACCTTCTGAGTTGCTTAAAAATAGCTGAAATATGGAATGCTAAATACACAAATGCTGAGAAATTACTACATTTCAAATAAAGAAATGTAAATATATTTAAATCACATTTGTTAAAACTTGATTTTCTTCCCAAAGTTTTATAGACTGGATTTCATGGATCCTTAGGAGATGCACAGATGCATTAGCAGTGTTTCTCAAACTATCTATTGTGAAGGGTTTATTTTCTAATTTGTTGTAAGTTGATCATTTGCCTAATATATACCTCTCCTTTATTTTTACATTTATGAGTGTGTGTTTGTGTGTGTGTGAGAGAGAGAGAGATAGAGATAGTGATAAAGGTTGCAGCTTTAAAAAGCATTTTGACTGTTTTCTGTTGTTTGTAGTCCCTGGTAAAGAGAGTGCTGTTGAGATTGGTTCCCATATTTCAGAGAAATGAAAGAATCTCAAGTTGTTGGAGACAAACGGCAGTTCTAAAGTTCCAGACAGTAGATGGGCTATGTTTATCAAAGTAGGCAGAAAGTGTGTAAAAGTAATCAGAAAGATCTGAGCACACAACAGAAATATATGTGTAACCCACTAGTTTTATACTTGATTTTTATAACTGAAAGGACTCTAGTTCTGTCCACCAGAGACCTGATTTAGGCCATCACCATATAAAGTCAAAATATCTCACCCCTAATCCAAATCTAGCATCCACTGAATTAAAAAGAAGCTGGGTAACTTTGAGGCAGGATGGATCAATCACTTCACAAATACTTTCTGTAAATTTTCTTCTTACTTTTCTCTAATATGCTTACATCCATTTATCAAAGTAAATGTGCACTGGGCAAAGGGAAATAACCAGACCCTTCAGGTTTCATTGAGTAGAGACTAAGAGTCAACTCCAGCTCCTGAGATCACAAACACAACAGCCAACCAGGAATAGTGGAGCCTTGTGTAGTGAGCTGATAAATGTAGTTTTAATTTGATTCCATCTCACAGTAAGCCCAGTATATACTGAGTCCATCTCTATTTCCAAGTGTATGCTTGAAATAAATATTCTCTACAACTAGAAGAATCCCAGCCTGAGTTTCTGTCACTGTGAAGAGCCATACCAACCTGGACAGGATATCTCCAGACCCTTGACTATGAGATAGTAATGAGTAGCTAACTTGTTTAAGCCACTGTGATTTTGGGTTTTTCTCTTACAGTTAAAATTAATCTTAACCAATATATTATTTAGTATCCTTTCATAATTATTCAAGAAATGCAAATTAAAACTACAATGAGGTATCACCTCACACTTGTCAGAATGGCCATCATCAAAAAATCTACAAACAGTAAATGCTGGAGAGGGTGTGGAGAAAAGGGAACCCTCTTGCAATGTTGGTGGGAATGTAGATTTATACAGTCCCTGTGGAGAACAATATTGAGGTTCCTTAAAAAACTAAAAATAGAACTACCATGTGACCCAGCAATCCCACTCACTACTGGGTATATACCCTGAGAAAACCATAATTCAAAAAGACACATGCACCCTAATGTTCATTGCAGTACTATTAACAATAGCCAGGACATGGAAGCAACCTAAAAGTCCATCGACAGATGAATGGATAAAGAAGATGTGGTACATTTATACAATGGAATATCACTCAGCCATAAAAAGGAATGATATTGGGTCATTTGTAGAGACATGGATGGACCTACAGACTGTCATACAGAGTGAAGCAAGTGAGAAAGAGAAAAACAAATATCATATATTAACGTATATATATATATATATATATATATATATATAGCCACTGTTTTTAAGATTCTTTTCCCATATAGGCCATTACAGAGTATTGAGTACAGTTCCCTGTGTTAAGAAAGAGAAAAACAAATATTGTATATTAATGCATATATGTGGAATCTAGAAAAATGATATAGATGAACCTATTGCAAAGCAGAAATAGAGACACAGACATAGAGAACAAACATATGGACACCAAGTGGGGAAAGGAGGGGTGGGATGAATTGGGAGATTGGGACTGACATACATACACTACTATGTATAAAATAGATAACTAATGAGAACCTGCTGTGTAGCAGAGGGAACTCTACTCAATGCTCTGTGATAACCTAAATGAGACGGAAATCAAAAATAGAGGAGATATATGTATACATATAGCTGATTCACTTTGCTGTACAGCAGAAACTAACACAACATTGTAAAGCAACTATACCCCAATTTTTTAAAAAATCATTTCAATTCTTTTTTCTAAGTTAAGTTGTTTCTTTATTTATAATCAAAAAAACTTAAATAGGACCTATTCAAATTATGTCAGTTCTCAAAACACCAAGAGTTTGGCATTATTATTTTTATATGTTAAGGCTCTGGTGCTCAGAAAGGTTAAAAATATTGGAAAACATCACAGGGCAGGAAGTAGTCTATCAATGCTACAGGTCATACTCTCTTGATGCTTATACAATATTCCCTCTTCAGTTGAGAATACCCTACTTTATGGGGTCTATTTTCTCTGAAATAGAGAATGAGATAATTTCCTGACAGTGACAGGGATAGTGCTAGGTTAGTGGAGAGTGATGATGAATATTTGAAATAAGAGAAGGCAATAGAGCCTTGTGACTCAAAGAGTAGCCATTAGTCAAGTAGCTTTGGCATCCCCTGGTAGCTTGATAGAAATGCAGATCTCAGCACTCCACCAACTGAATCAAATCTTCTTTTTGAAATATCCCCAGGTGATTTGTGTGTACATTAATGTTTGAGATGCACTGGGACAAGCAGGAGTATTGTCAAGTACCACTGAAGCGCCAGCTGAAAATGGAGACTATGCATTTATAAGCATCAATATTAATGTTTAGTAAACCCTTATTGTTGCCTATCCAGAAGCCAATCCATGCTTGGTGACAAACCTGAGCTCCTACTAAAATGCCAGATCCTTGCTTTCTTTCTCACATTTATATCAAGGGCTTATGACCCGAACCTGGCCAATGAAAGCTTAAGGGAAATACACCGAGAGAATTTTCAGAGAGACTTTCATCTCATTCAAACAAATGAATAGGATTAAACTCGTGCTTTCTTGTTCTGAATATTTTTCTGTGTGTGTTGCATAAAACTGTAGCAACCATTTTGCAGTCTTAAAGGCATAAGCCCAATGGCCAAGCCAAGATAACAATCTGATGAATCAATGTTAGGAATGAAGCACCATTCCTTTGGATTTCTTGTTATATGAAATAATAAACATCCTTATTGTTTAAAGCATTTTCATTTAGTTTTTCCATAACTTGAAGCTAAGAATTTCCTAAGTAAAAGAAAATGGTTTTGTGGTTTTTCTGTTAAAATCCTCAGAACAGGGGGCTTCCCTGGTGGCGCAGTGGTTGAGAATCTGCCTGCCAATGCAGAGGACACGAGCCCTGGTCTGGGAAGATCCCACATGCTGTGGAGCAACTAGGCCCATGAGCCACAACTACTGATCCTGCGCGTCTGGAGCCTGTGCTCCGCAACAAGAGAGGCCGCGATAGTGAGAGGCCCGCGCACCACGATGAAGAGTGGCCCCCGCTTGCCTCAACTAAAGAAAGCCCTCGCATGGAAACGAAGACCCAACACAGCCATAAATAAATAATAAATAAATTAATTAAAATTGCAACCTCCCTTAAAAAATAAAAAACTCCTCAGAACATTAGATTAAGGTAAAATGAAGCAAATTACCGAATTACCAGTGGAACTTCTACAGGGTTTGTCTGAATAAAAGCAGTCGAAGGTGTAGGCAAGTGTAGGCCAACAGCCAGGATGGTGTTTATGGGATGACCAAAAACAGAAAGTCAATATTTGATAAGACTAAAAAATTGTCACATTGGGAGAAAGAGTTAGAGGGGAAGCTGTAGTCAGAAAAAGGGCTTTAGAATTTAAGATTCCAGAGATGAAACAATTTCTGTGGATGCCATCCATGTAGATGGATGAAATGGAATAAATATGAAGACCACTGGGGTTCAGGAAGTCAGAGAAGTGTCAAACTAGGTTGTCAAATGAGTCAACCACATGGATATTGGAGACACTTGGAATTATAATAGATCTTGAGGTCGAAATAGAATTTGATGAATATGGGGGAGTGATTAGGACATTGGGGAACAACGAAATTGAGAAAAGCTTTATAAAAGGGGGGACATCTGACCTGGATCTCATAGAGAAATAGGAATGATCTACACAGAGAAAATGTAATGGTAGGTATGTCTGGCAGAGGAAATAGTATGTGCAAAGTTCATGGACACAAAAAACCACTCAGGGGATGGTGGGTGGTTCTATGCTGCTAGAACAGAGAGAGGAAATACAGATTTGTGCCAGCTTATGAAGGCTCTTACATGTTATAAAAAGGGGTTTGGATATATTCTGGTTAACAACTGTTGCTGATTCTAGTTTTCTAAACCTAGGGAATCAAAAGCTTTTATTTTATGTGTGTGAAAGGAAACATTCTCCACAATACAGATAAGACAAATATTCCACCTCCACCCCTTTCTTTTTGGACTCTGTGCATTGCTTGGGACAGTTAGTTATAGTTTTCTTTCCTTTGCTTTATTGAATCCATTTGGGCATGGGTAGATGTAGTTCATCACCCATGTCTGACTGAAGGAGGGGGAAGGATCAGGTGATAAAGCATCTTCCAGGACAAGGATTTCATGGCTTATCAGTCAGCTTTGCTACAGCAGTAAACAATAGCATATAGGAAACAACATTCATTTCTTGCTGTGATTATCTGCTACTTTCCCGGTCTCTTCTGGGATCTATTGGATGTCACTGGCTTCACTGGGCTCTCTTGGGTTTTTCTAGGCCTTTTCGAGCTCTGTTGGACTCTACTTAGCCCTACTAGTAGGCTTTCCTGAGCTCCATTGGGTTCTGTGGGCTAGACTCAGCTCCATATATCTTTTGGTAGTTACTTTTGGGGATATACTGTTACCACGATGGAAGGCCAGAGCAAGAGGGCAGCATACAAGTCATTCTGTGGTATTTAAAGCTGCTTCTGGACAGCGTGATGGCAAAGAGGGTCTCTTTGACCAAACTCTAGTCAAATTCCTCTGATCCTTTTTCTCCACTAGGCCTTAATCTTGGCTCATAAAAACATCAGATCCTCAGCACACCCCTCTTCCCTTCTTAAAATGCATGCCTGAGAAAGCTCAGTACTGCCAGGAAAATTTACTGTTTGTTCCAGCCCAAACCTGGTGATAGGTAGGTTCCTAAACCCCCTCTTAGAGCAGTTACTTGAGAAAGCTTGCAATTATAAATCCCTTCTCTGCCTCTTTGACATGTAACTCTTTCACCAACTAGAACCATCTCCTCCGGGACCTGAGAGCCATCTCTTTGAAACAAATATTTGACGACTCTAGCTTCTGGTCCCCATGGGAGGATAAGAACCTAACTTCTTACATCACTACCTCCTGTCATAAAGATACAGAAATTTGTTTCTCCTCCAGATAAGCACCAGTTAACAAACGCAGATGGCCTGGTCACATTATATGACCCCCTTCCTGCTTTTTGTACAGTTTTGTAAGTTCCCCAATTCTGCTCAATCTCTATTCCCTCACTCTTCCCTAAAATCCCAGTCACCTCTGTGAAGTTGAGTTCAGTTCATGTTAGACCCTTTTCCCTATTTCAAGAGTTTATTACTGAGTAAAATCCACCCTCACTGCTTTAACTAGTGTTTATTTATCTTCGACAGTGGCAAATGTCACATTTCTCATACAAGGGCAGAGAGAATAAGCAACTAGATAAACCAATGATAACACACATAGCTTTTTAACAAAAATGAGTTCTTTAGATTCCAGGAAGTGGTCTTCCTATCAGATTTCATGAAACAAATGTTAAAAAAGTGTTTTGACACAGCAAATATGAATAGAAAAAGTTACAGCCATGTTGCTTTCTTAATTGGCCAGTACAAAATTTCCTCAAGGGAACTAAACCCATACATTGAAAAAGTGTATAAACTTTAATATCAGAAATATGTTAGGGCTTCCCTGGTGGCACAGTGGTTGAGAGTCCACCTGCCGATGCAGGGGACAAGGGTTCGTGCCCCGGTCCGGGAAGATCCCATATGCGGCGGAGCGGCTGGGCCCATGAGCCATGGCCGCTGAGCCTGCGCGTCCAGAGCCTGTGCTCCACAACTGGAGAGGCCACAACAGTGAGAGGCCCGCGTACCACAAAAAAAAAAAAAAAAAGAAATATGTTATTCATTTTCATTCTGAACTGATGAGTAATGTTCAAATGCTCTTTAAATCAAGCCAATTAGATGTACTGCCTTGTTATTATTAAAAATGTGTATTTGGTAGTGAAAAATAGGAAAAGCCATAAAAATTGCAGGCAAATCAGAAGTTTAAAAAGCATCTAAGATCCCTACTTCCTGTAAATTTTGTTAAATATCTCTCCACCAGATTTTATTTTTAGTTTACTTAACAAAATCAAGGTACACTGTGTGACTGCCACTTAATGTGCCTTGTCAGATCTTTTACAGCCATTTTTTTTAGGCCACATTAGGATAGATAGTGCCAACTATTTAAGACAGTAGGGTATCTAGAGAAATTGTTCAGCCTTTTAAATTTCAGCTCACTATGCTCCAGCAGACAGTACAAAATGTACTATTTGGATCATATTCACAGCCCAGTGTTGACAAACAGTCTCAGAATATTAAATTCCACCCTAGTGTGTGTTCCCTTATGTTCTGTGATATTTGACTTGAAAGGAAAATACCTCTGCAATGTAGTGACAAATTTGAAGTGAGAGAGGTAATATATCTTCACTTTAAATACATATGCTTAACATTTTTAGTAATTAGTCGGCGGTGGGGGGGCAAGAGACACAATAATAAGTGGACAATTATGTTGAAAGATTTGAAATTACTTTGTTCAAGGCATTAAATGATCACCTATTAGGTGAAAAGATTATCTGCATTTTGTAGGTGGGGGACTAGAAAAACGGAAAAAATAATGAGGTATCATCTTTGTCCTCCATGAATTTGTGGGGTAGTGAAGAGTTCTAGGAATTGATGTTAAACATTTGTGTGTTTGATGTTGCTCGTGACATAATCTGTGTTCACAACAATATCATACTGAATGGAGAACAGGAAAAAAAAGAGGAGGAAGCTGCTCTTTAGAGAGGATTAGATTTCAGAATTATTTGAACAAATTGGAAACATAAATGAACACTGCCAAAATAACATTTAAGGAGAAGCAAATTTATCTAAAAATAACTTGTAGTAAATTTGGAGAGATTGTTCTATATAAATATGACTAAAATTTACACAGTTACAGCAAATCAAATAGGAAGCCAAATGATCTAAGGAATTAGATCAGATTTAAAATAAAACTAATGACAGAAATAACAATACTAACAATAGTAAAAGCTACATATTCACTGAGTATTTGCTCTGGTGCCAGTCATTGTGCTAGGCCATTTATATACATTACTCTTTTTTTTTTAATTTAAAAATTTTTTACAGCCATTTTAAAAATTGATGTATAGTTGATGTACAATATTATACAAGTTACAGGTATACAATACAGTGAATCTCAATTTGTAAAGATTATGCTCCATTTATAGTTATTATAGAATATTGACTAATAAGAAAATAAATAAATAAACATTTTAAAAATACTCTTTTTTATTTAAAGGAAAAGTCTTTGTATTTAAAGATATTGCTTTCAGTGTAATTTATAATGATGAGAAACTGGAAATAACCAAGTTTTCCAAATAAAGAAAGCTGGTTAAAAAAAAATTGGCTATATTCCCTGTGTTGTACAACATATCCTTGTAGCGTATTTTATATCTAATCATTTGTACCTCTTTATACATTACTCTTTTAATTCTTAAAACTGGCCTGTGAGTTTTGGTGCTATTATTATCACTATTTCACCAGTGGTGAAAACTAAGGCTTGGCATGATCTGGTAACTTTCCCAAGTTTGAAAGCTATTAAGTTAGTGGAACAAAGATTTGGCTCTGACTCCAGAGTTTGTATTAGCCTGAAAAATCAGCTGGGGTACCTTTTTCAGTAGTAAGAAGTGAAAAGTCTCTAGTTATATGATCACAGTATCATAATACTCTACAGACTACCAAATAGGGTACCATGAGTTTTTGGTTTTATTTTCTCTACAGAAGAGCTCATAGTTGGTCCCAGGAGAGTAATTATTTATGTTGGTCCATGTCATCCTAGGGGGAGGTAAGTGACTTTAAATGGGGGTGAAGGGCAGGCACAGAGAACAGACTCGTGGATGCCAAAGGAGAGGAGGGTGGGGAAGCGAAGGATTGGGAGTTTGGGATTAGCAGATGCAAACTCATATATAGGATGGATAAACAACAAGATCCTACTGTATAGCACAGGGAACTATATTCAATATCCTGTGATAAACCATAATGGAAAAGAATATGAAAAATAATGTATATATATGTATAACTGAATCACTTTGCTGAACAGCAGAAATCAACACAACACTGTAAATCAACTATACCTCAATAAATTTTTTTAAAAATGGGGGTGAAAAAAATGGGGGTGAAGGAGATGAGATTTTCCTGACTTGATTAGCTAAAAGAGACATAATTTTAGAGAAAACAAAAACTGGAACAATCTTATTCTGGAATCTTTCTTGCTGGAAAGAAGCTATCTACAAATATTATTTTGCCTTATTGGAATTTTGCTATTTAGGAGTGAGGCCTGATTTCTCCCAGCTGTTGCGTGAGTCTATAGAGGGTAAATAATCCTGAGTCCTGGCACTTGGGAAAGACATGTGAGATTGTCCAAACTCCTGGGGTAACATTCCTGCCATCTAAAGTTCCCTGAGCTGAGCATGGGGTCTTGGTGGCAGTTGAAGCGACATTTCCCCTCATCACTTGCTCAAGAAAACCACAGTATAAAGTCAAGTCAGTCAAGGAAAACTATTGATAAAATAGATAAACTCTGGTTTATGTAGAGAAATTCCAGACTGAGACTCCTGCTTCCTAGAGAGACACTTCTACCCCAGGAGTGATTTCAGTGATGCTCTACTGCTAATGCCCCTTCCTCACTGGATCTCCAAACCTAGAGAATGCTCTCTGTGCTGCAAAGATTTTCCCAGGATAAGCCCAGCTCCTGGTATAGGTCTTGGACATTGTCTTCTACAAACCCCAAACAAACTGGCCCCGTCAGGACACAGAGGAGACTTGACAAACTCAAGAAGGTCTCCAAAGACTCTCTGGGGTCAACTCTTACTACAGTTTCAGCAATATTATGGTTTTAAAATGGTTGGATTACATGATTTTTTAAGTCCCCTTAGCTCTAACACTTTATGACTAAACAGTTCTTGGGCAGGCCTAAGAACACACCCATCACATTTCTCTGGGAAAATACATTACAAATCCACACAGGCTCAATAAATGGACTTCTGGAACACAATTTATTAATGCTGGGAATAGGCTAAGTGGGGGCAAAGCATATAGGCTTTGGAAGAGAACATGTGTCAATATTTGGGAGACCCTAGGGTCACTTTGCTACTCCAAATGCTGAAGTAAACATGGGGCCCATTCTTTCGGTCTAAGAATAATCCTGAATGCTTTGACTGAATTTGGTGATGATTTATTTTTCTCTCTGAATTGATCTACTTAGCTGGTTGTTTTATTATTACAATGACTATTCACTCACAAGGAGAAACTGACTTCATGAGGAAAAACTCAAATATTCAGTATATGATGCTATGAAGGAACTTAAATTTTTTATTTAATTTGATGCTATGTAGGTAGATATATAGATAAAACAATGTTACTTCTTGTACCAAAAATGAGGACACAAAATAAGCTAAATATGAATATTCTTAAAGGGCAAAATAGAAAATGGTTTTTACTATCCTTGAAAATCTGAGAACTGTATGAGTGTCAAATTTATAGGTTTTGTATTTATTTCCTAAGCTTGGAAAATGAGAATGTGAGATCAGTGGACTAAAAGCTAAGAATGAGACAAAATCCTGGTTATGAAAAACAGGAGTTTTAAATGGTGAATAGTTGAAGATTCTTCTTTTAAACTTTCAGGGAATAAATTTCCTCTTCCTCCTCCTTCTCAAATGTTGTATTTCACCAAGGGGGTGAGGAGATGAGGCTGTATTTTAAAAGTGAAGTGAGGTAATGTTTGGTATGAGAGAGTGATGGTCTGAAACTTGGGAATCATGCATGCTGTTGATAAAGATTTTGAGCTGAGATAGAGAAGCACTGCCAGAAGATGACCCAACCCCAGAGACAGACGATCATAGCAGTAATGTGGTAAACTAATGGTAAGAATGCAATTGAGAAATCCAGCCTGGATACAATATATGGTCAATATTTATTACATGTTTGTCCAATGAATGAAAGATCTTTTATATCAGGGATTCTTAATTGGGATTGCAAGAGGATGGAGCTATACCCACAGGGACAGAGTAAATCACAATCATAAATCATTTGGGGGATCATTTTTACACTATGTACTATACTTCAGAAATGTATATCTAGGCTTGTGTTTTGTATTTTCTGTTCTCCTTCTCCCCTACCCTGACATTAAAGCAGTAAAAAAACCTATGTGTTTTGGGTGGGAAAAAGAAATCCTGACAACTAGTGTCCTATATGAAGATAGAATGTATATGAGAATAGTTGCTGGAATCAAACCAGAAAGAAAAGATATCCTTTTTTAAATATAAAACTTTGGTCACTCTGGTATCTCTGTAAAATACCTAGTTTCTATACATGTACCCACATCTCTATTTCTTTCTTTTTTTTTTTAAGTGTATTACCCAGGTAACAGTTGGATTCTCCTGGCCTTGGGAGCATCATATGAACCTTGACAAGATTTTTACTAGTTCTCAGAGTTTATTCTATCTTGATGCTGTTTGGATCTGTGCACTGGCACAATTTGTAGTGGATAATTTTTTTATCAAAATTCTCCTTCTACATGATAAAGTACTTGTAATGCTAATCATGAAATTAAATAATACTAGTGGCCAGAAAAGATAGTGAAAATTCTCAGGTATTGCACTGTATATATATATATATATATATATATATATATATATATATATATATATATATATAT
>NW_006788081.1:537716-589746 GCF_000442215.2 Lipotes vexillifer
TATATATATATATATATATACATATATATTTTTTTTCTTACATATATATAATTATGACCATAAAAACATGAAAAATAGAATAAATACAACAGTACTGAAAGAAAAATTATGGGCTAATATTTTTAAATTACATTGATGCATTTTTGAAACAAAGACATAAGGACTTATAACTACATATTAGTCTGTCACAATAATAAATAACATTACTGTGTCTGTTTTTAATCTCTAACTTCTGAAAAATTGAAGTGACTTCATAGAAATTATTTTTCTTTGTGTATTTATGTTCAATAGAAAGCATAGTCAGATTTGCTCATACTTAATGAAAGAACAATTTTTACTAATTTTAGCTTCAAAATTTTTCTGCCACATGCAGTAATAATTATATAAATCATCATGAAGCTAGTTCAAAGAGTTCCCATATACCAGCACCCATTTCCTCCTATTAACAAACTACATTAGAATGGTACATTTGTTACAATTAATAAACTGATATTTAAGCATTATTATTAACTAAAGCACATACTTTATTTAAATTTCCTTAGAATTTTACCTAATGTCCTTTGTTTGCTAGTTAGGAAAAAATGTAAGCATAACAATGTTAGGCAGAGATCCATAAAACCCCCCCATTTTACAATACATTCAAGAAGTTGCAAAAGTGTCATGTCTGCCTAGATCAATTTTAGTTAGTGGCTTTCAAATGATATATTCACCAAAAAAAATCATAATTTTTGTATACGGTTTGAAGAAGTTTGAGATCTAATATTATGTATTCCTGAATTTAAATAGTTAATTTGAGTTGATCAAGATGGCAGAGCAGGAAGACCCTGAGCTCACCTTCTCCTACAGATACACCAAAATTACAGCTATTTACAGAGAAACAAACTATCTATGAGAATGACCTGAAGACTAGCAGAAAAGATTTTCCAGAACTAAAGAGAAAAAGAAAGAGCCACAACAAGATAGGTAGAAGGGATGGAGATGCACTCTAGTCAGGACCCACACCCCCTGGTCAGTGACCCATGAATGGAAAGGATATCACAACCACAAAGGTCCTCCCTGAGGAGTGAGGGGTCCAAACCCTACATCAGGCTCCCCAGCCCAAGGGTCCTGCCAGGAAGATGAACCCCCCCAAAAGTCAGGCTATGAAAACTAGTGGCGCTTGCATGAGGGTTATAGGAAACAGAGACTCCACTTTTTTTTTTTTTTTTGGCTTTAATCAGCAAAAATTTAATATTTCTCATAATTCCATGAATTGGATGGGCAATTCTGGCCTTGGCTGGCTCAGTTGGGACTGGAAGGTCTAGAGGTCCTCTACATTCACATGCCCAGCAGTTGGCTCGATGACCATGCATCCCTCATCATCCAGTGGGCTAGCCCAGCTCCCCCCCACAGTGGTGACTGCAGTGTTCCCAGCAGCAAGAGGCAACAATCCCCAGTGCACAACTGCTTTTCAAGCCTTTGCTTGCATCATGTTTGCCAGCATCTAACATGCCAAAGCAACTTACATGGACTGGAGAAATGGACTCCACTTCTTTTTTTTTTTTTCTCATGGATGTAAAAATTTTTTTTACATTTTAAGTTATTATCAATTTACAAGGTGGAAACCCATTGTTGTTTATGAGACCCCACACTTAAAGGGAGCATGCAAAAATCTCACATGTCCCGAGTTCCACAACAGAGGACAGTGGTCAGACCCACATGCTGGAGAGCCTCCTTCAGAGGCAGGAGGCAGCAGGGACACCCACTGGGGACTGATACACTGGTGGCAGCCATTTTGGGGAGTTTGGATTATTTTTTATTTCTTTCACTAGCCTGCCTGCCATGGCTAGGATGTCCAATCTTCTTAGATTTACTGCAATTGTTTTGTGGCCTGTCATGTGATCTATCCTGGAAAATGTTCCATGTACACTTGAAAAGAATATGTATTCTGCTATGTTTGGATGGAACATTCTATACATATAACTATTAAGTCTATCTGGTCTAATTTGTCTTTAAAGCCAATGTATCCTTTTTGATTTTCTGTCTGGATGATCTGTCCACTGATGTAAGTGAGGTGGTAGAGTTTACTACTATTATTGTATTACTGTCAATTTCTTCCTGTCTGTCTGCTAATATTTGCCCTATGTATTTAGGTGTTACTATGTTGAGTGCATATGTATTTGCAAGTGTTCTATCTTCTTGTTGAATTGGTCCCTTTATCATTATGTGATGCTCTTCTTTGTCTCTTATTACAGTCTTTGTTGTTGGTTTTTTTTTTGCGGTATGCGGGCCTCTCACTGTTGTGGCCTCTCCCATTGTGGAGCACAGGCTCCGGACGCGCAGGCTCAGTGGCCATGGCTCACGGGCCCAGCCGTTCCATGGCATGTGGGATCCTCCCAGACCGGGGCACGAACCCGTGTCCCCTGCATCAGCAGGTGGACTCTCAACCACTGCACCACCAGGGAAGCCCTACAGTCTTTGTTTTAAAGTGTAATTTATAGGTATGCTACCCAAGCATTCTTTTTGTTTCCATTTGCATAGAGTATCTTTTTCCTTCCCCTCACTTTCCATCTATGTGTGTCTTTAGATCTAAAATAAGTCTGTTGTAGCCAGCATATATTTGGGTCTTGTTTTTTTATCCATTCAGCCAGTCTTTGCCTTTTAATTGAAGCACTCAATCAAAATTAACATATGGAGAGCTGTTGCATTTTTATACACTAATAATTAACCATTAGAAAAAGAAATCAATAAAACAATTCCCTATACAATTGCATAAAAAACATAAAATACCTGGGAATAAATCTAACCAAAGAGGTAAAAGACTTATACTTGAAAAACTATTAAGACATTGGTGAAAGAAATTGAAGATGACACAAACAAATGGGAAGTTATACCTTGCTCAAGGATGGGAAGAATTAATATTGCTAAAATGACCATACTACCGAAGACAATCTACAGATTCAGTGCAATCCCTATCAAAATACCAATGGCATTTTTCACAAAACTTGAACAAGTAATCCTAAAATTTGTATGGAATCACAAAAGACCCTGAAGAGCAAGCAATCTTGAGAATAAAGAAGAAAGCCAAAGGTATCATGTTCAGTGACTTCAAACTATACTACAAAGCACAGTAATGAAAACAGTATGGTACTGGCACAAAAACAGACACATAGGGCAATGGAAGAGAATAGAGAGCCCAGAAACAAACCCATTCTTTTATGCCCACTAGTCTATGACAAAGGAAGTAGGAATATACAATGGATGAAAAGACAGCCTTTTCAATAAATAGGGCTGAGAAAAATGGACAGCTGCATGCAAAAGAATGACACTGGACCACCTTCTCACACCATATACAAAAATAAACTTGAAATGTATTAAAGACTTAAATGTAAGACGTGAAACTAAAAATTCTAGAAGAAAACATAGGCAATACACTCTTTGGCATTGGTTTTAGCAATATGTTTTTTGACCTATCTCCTCTGGCAAGGGAAATAAAAGTAAAATTAAACAAATAAGACAACATCAAACTAAAAAACTTTTGCACAGCAAAGGAAACTATCAACAAAATGAAAAAGTCAGCCTACTGAATTTTCAAATGACATATCTGATAAGGAGTTAATAAGCAAAATATATGAAGAACTCATACAACTTAATACCAACAAAACAATAGGATTAAAAAAACGCAGAGAACCTAAATAGATATTTTCCCAAAAATGTGCAGATGGTCAACTGACTCATGAAAAGATGCTCAACATCACTAATCATCAGGGAAATTCAGATCAAAACCACAATGAAATATCACCTCACAGCTGTCAGGACAGCTATTATAAAAAATAAAATAAAAATAACAAATGTTGGCATGGATGTGGAGAAAAGGGAACACTTGTGCACTGTCAGTGGAATTGTATATTGGTGTAGCTACTAATGAAGATGGTATGGAGGTTCCTCAAAAAATTAAAAATAGAAGTACCACATAGTCCATCAATTTCCTTTCTAGGAAGGAAAGAAAACCAGAAGCAAAAAAGTGTCACTAATTAGAAAAGATATATGCACCCCTATGTTCATTGCAGCATTATTTACAATAGCCAAGTTATGAAAGCAACATGTGTCTACTGACACATGGATAAAGAAGATGTGTTATATATAGTGGACTATTACTCAGCCATTAAATATGCCATTTACAATAACATGGATGGCTCTAGAGGGCATTATGCTAAGTGAAATAAGTCAGACAAAAGAAAGACAAATACCATATTTTATAACTTATATATGGAATCCAAGACACAAAACAAATGAATAAACAAATAAATGGATAAACAAACTAGAATGAAAATAGACTCATAGACACCAAGAACAAACAGGTGGTTGCCAGAGGAGAGGAGGTGGGGGTTGGCAAAATAAGTGAAGGGAATTAAGCAGTACAAACTTCTAGTCATAAAATAAGTAAGTCATGGGGATGTAATATACAGCATTAGCCTTATGGTCAATAATACTGTAATACCTTTGTATGGGGTCAAATGGTTACCAGACTTACTGTGGTAATCATTTTGTAATGCATTTAAACGTTGAATCACTATGTTGGATGCCTGAATTTAACATAATATTGTACATCAACTATATTTCAATGGAAAAAAAAGCAATTTTAAATGAACAATGATACCACAGTGACTGTAAAATGAAAGAAACAGTTGACTTCTTAGTCTTGAAATGAATACATGACACCAAGTCTGCATATTTGGGGGCTGATGGTTTAATTGGAATTTCTTCAAATTAACTTCTATGTAGAACACAATGCTTATTAAAAGATAAGTAATAAAAGTGTGCCCATTTTTAGCTTACTTATATGTTATTAAATTTCAACAGTAATAAGGGCAATTGTTTAGATTTAGAACTTAGAGCAAGAAAAAAACAAAATTTTTTCCAAGGAAGAGTACTGTATCACTCATGTTGTTTAGAATTGGTAGCCTAAACAGACAGACATTTAGTTTATTTTAGTAGTGTCTTTAAATCTCCTACTGGAAATCCCCTTTCCCATCATTCACTGTGCCTCTCCCACTACCCACAGGTCTGCACTTCGTACCTCACTGGGTATGTCAGGCCTCATAGCACCTTAGATGCAAATCTCAGCTTCCTTCAGCTGTTTTCATAGGAAATCTGTTTACTCCAGTCCAAGAAAGCATTTTACCTCCTCCTTTATTTTGGTATAATTGACAAATAAAACTGTGAGATATTTAAAGTGTACAGTGTGATAATTTGATATAAATATATATTGTAAAATTCATCCCATCTCAATTCATCCCATGGAGTTAATTAATACATCCATCACCTCACATATTTATCTTTCTTTGTGTGTGTGAGAACATTTAAGTTCTACTCTCTTAGCAAATTTCAGTTATACCATAACAGTGTTATCAACTATAGTCATCACGTTTTACATTAGATCCTCAGAACTTTTTCATCTTATAACAAAGTTTGTACTCTCTTATCAACCTCTCCCTATTTCCCCCACCCCTAGCCCCTGGCAGTCACTTTTCTAATCTCTGTTTATATGAGTTCACTTTTTTTTTTAAGATTCCATATATAATTGATACTATGAGGGTATTTGTCTTTTTCTCTCTGGCTTGTTTCACTTATCATAATGCCCTTTGGGTTTATCCATGTCATTGAAAATAGTAGGATCTCCTTCTGTTTTAAGGCTGAATAATATTCCACTGTCAAATTTTAGAAGACGTACTGATGATGTGATGTGTTAAGGGCAGCCTCACAGAGTTCCATCTCCTGTTGGGGTCAAGGGTGACACTGCCCCATCCACCCATATTTTTCCTTCTTCTCAGAAGCAACAAACAAATCCCTATCTCGTCGCTGCATGCCTGACAACGCCCCTTACCAACCCCCTTCCCCTCCACTGCCAAGATTATAACTGATTGTTTTAACAAATGTGTGTCCCTCCATAAAAGAATTCTCATAGGGACTGCCAAGAGAATGGCATTTTACCTATTTTGTTACATAAATGACAGGTTATATGTAATTTTTTCAGAGAGTAGTTCATTTTTTTTTCCCAAAGGATTTTAGCTTTGAGAATGTATTGATAGTCATCACTGGTCAAGTTCATGATCTGTAGCTAGAAAAACATAAACACTAAGAAGCAAATTGGTTTCTCCTTTCTAGAAAGACTGACTGCAAGCCTAATTCTACAACTTGTCCCAGATGCTTAAAAACTATTGCACTTAAGTTTTGTCATTGATTAAGCCCCTTTATTAACATTTTGAGGAAATTAAAGGAAACGCAAGAATTCTTTTATATATTTTTTGCATATTTATAAGCAATTATTAATAAGTGCTTGCCTGTCTTTTCCTTTTAAACTGATTGCATAAATTTCATGTGAAACTTTCTCTCCTGGTTACCATTTTCTAAAACTTTAATCATACCTCTTGTTCTTTTCCTAACTTTTCTGCATTTAACATTCTTTGTACTTATTTGATTAGCTGTGATTAAATAGTAAAGCTATACACAAATAATTTGGATATTTTTACTGATTATAACATTTAATAACTATATTTTGATTTTAATTATATTTAATCCACATGAATTAGTGGATTCTAATTTCATATAAGCACTTTAAGTGTCTTCCATTCTCACATTTTGGTTATTTCCTTTACATGACCCATTTCCTGCTTTTACTGGAAGTTGAGCAGGGTTTTTCTATTTTTGTTTTTAATTTTACTGTTCCCCAAGGCTTTCTTCATTGTGTTTTTCTTGGATAGGCAACATCTTGCCACGGAATATTTGAGCAATCACTAAAGTATACCCACACGCCACTTATTAAATGAGTTGTTTTTTTTTAAATGAAGTATTTGGTTAATAGGTAACAAAGACAATTTCCAATACATCACTCCACAGCCCAGTACCTAGAATTTTCCTAGTGATATAATTCTAGAAATGATCTCCTTGCATATTTGTTATTTAACTTATCACATTATGGATCTCAAGAGTTGGTGGTAATAGCCAATGAAATACTACATTTAAGAAAGAAGGTAAATAATGTTATTTGAATGCATTCATTAGTTTTGTGCTTTACATAAAATATTTTATTCTATTCTCTCAACTGTCATAATATAATTAATTCCAAAAGTTAGAGATGAGGATGTTAGGATTTATAGATGTTCAAAAGCTTGGCCAAGGTCATATTAGTAAGTGGTAATGCTCCTTTCCCCTACTGTTTAAGTTTTTTCCTGATTTTTGCAGAGCCCGTGAATTTAAAGACTAAATTGTTTTATTTTCCTGGTATACTTAGGCCTACATTTTTTAGAAGAATGATGTATCAAAAATAGTATCAAAATGATTTTCAAATGAAATCAGCTCTACAGAAAGTCTTCCTGTTCCTTTCCCTTATTCACTCCTGTGATTGTGATGAGTGCAACAATGTGTTCTATTCCATATGCTCTTCTTGCAACTAAATTTTGACACTGTTCCCACCAAGGAATGGGATCTGTGTTCTTTCCACTTAAATCTGGTTGTCGGTGGTAGTGACACTTTGTGACTTCCAATGCTAAATCATAAAAGGTGATTTTTTTATTTTTATTTTTTTTGCCTTGTTCACTTGGGACCCTCATTCAATTCAGTCACCATAGTGTAAGGAAGCACAAGAAGCTCGTAGAGAGGTACATATGGAGAGCCTCCAAGGCTCCAGTCATCAGCCATGTATGACTAAACTCCCAACAAACAGCCAGCACCAACTTACCAGCCATGTGAGTGAGTCACCTTGGAAGTGATCCCATAGTCCTCAGTTGAGCTGATGCCACGTGGAGCAGATATGAGCCTTCCACACAGATCACAGTCCAAATTGAAGGTATGAAAGCTCAGTAAACTACTGCTGTTGTTTTAAGCCACTAAGTTTTGTGGTGATTTGTAATTCAACCATAAATAACTATTGAAAAGATACATGTACCCCCATGTTCATAGCAGCACTGTTTACAATAGCCAAGATAATGAAGCAACCTAAGTGTCCATCAACAGATGAATGGATAAAGAAGACGGAGTACAAATATATAATGGAATATTACTCAGCCATAAAAAGAATGCAATAATGCCATTTGCAGCAACATGGATGGACCTAGAGATTATCGTACTAAGTGAAGTAAGTCAGACAAAGACAAATATATGATATCACTTATACGTGGAATCTAAAACCTAGTACAAATAAACTTATTTACAAAACAGAAACAGACTCATAGACATAGAAAAAAAAACAACAACTTATTTTTACTAAAGGGGAAGGCAAAGAGGAGGGGTAAATTGGGGGTATGGGATTAACAAATGCACACTACCATATATAAAATAGTTAAACAACAAGGATATACTGTATAGACCAGGGAACTATATTCAATGTCTTATAATCAACTATAATGGAAAAGAATAAAAAAAGAATATAGATACATACATATTTGTATAACCGAACCACTTTGCTGTACACCTGAAACTAACACAATATTGTAAATCAACTGTACTTCAATAAAAAAAAAAAAAACCTAAACAAGTATCAAATATTCTTTTGGATTCATGGAAAACTTACTTTTAAAAATCATTTTCATTGCACTATATTTCTGAAAGTTTCCTATCCATTAGGTCAACTCAGAACTACTCTGATAAACATGACCCAAGCAAAATTGCCCAGCTCCAGGAAGACTTGCACAAATGTGAAATCATTTGCTTTGTACTTTTATACTTATTCTGCTTTACTATAAAGCCCTGTTTGTCTATTTTGACCAGAAAGTTCTAGGAAAAAGGAAATTAATTTATTTGACCTGGACTTGCTGCAGTGGGACGAATAGAGGAAGTAACCTTTGTACTAGTTAACAGTTTAAAATAAATGTATTTGAACCTCAGACTGTTCTATTGCTACAAGTTATCTAATTTCTATTAATTCTATAATTTAATAAATATTTTATTTAAGTTAAGGATTGTTTTCCTTCTAAAAAACCTGCTTCTTTCAGTCACAGCTTATCCCCCTTTAGTCCATTTTTTGTGTCTTATTCGCAGATATTTTTAAATGTGATTTTTCTTAGAAATATAATTTTTCTCTCTCATTTTCCTTAGTCTTACCATGATAATTGGTCATAAACGCCAAGGTCATGGTTTTCAATTATCCAGACTTAGACATCCATTTGATAAATTTGTAAGATCATCAATTATATTGTCTATTTGCATATTTTAACATGACATAAATAGACCATATTCTGCAATGTTGTTGAATATATGTACCAATAAATACATGACTCATATTAACTATTTGAAAGGGTAAGTGGACAGGAACTCAGGAAATTTGGATAGGTGGCCTCAATTGTTTCTGAGGGTCCATTTTCTAGGGACACTAAATCCGAATGTCTAGTGTCACAACTGCCCTAGCTTCGGTTTCCCTTCCCTTTCAAACAAAGCTTGAAACAGGGGCTTGTGTGTAGGTAATTCATTTAGAAAGAGACCCCAGGTAACAGGAATGGGGACTGAGGGAGTGTAACCTGGAAGGAGGGAAAGGAATGATCGGAGTAATTTATCAAATTGGTTATCACTGTAGCTATAGGGGCTCAATTCCAGCTTCTGATGAGCTGTTTAGAAGGTACATGCACCATTGTCCCATCAGACTTCACTTCAGAAACACAAGTTCAAAGAAAGAATAATTAAGAATTTCAAGAGAGTTAAAACAGGGGACTAAACTCAGGTCCTTCTGAATGCAGGACCATGCATAACTGCAGTGGTTATACGCTCATGAAGCTGGCCCTGCTCGTGATCTTTGAGATGTGGCACTAAAAGGCTAGAGATGGTTGTCTCAAGGCAAAGCAGAGACTGAAGTGTGAATGCAGGAGCTGGGGGGCTGAGGGGATTGTGAGAACATGAGTTCACAAGCTTTAGGAATGCACGGAAGTTCAGGGAAGCATTTATATGTAAGCAGCTTAGAAATTGGCAATTCAGTGCAAGCTCATCTAAATCTAATTGAGACGAGGTCCCAGCTGGCATTTGGGTTACACCTGTATTAGGACAGCTTTGGCTATATTACCTTTTGGAACAGCTTTAACACATTTGCAATTCGTATAGAGTTTTTGATGAAAAATTCTTTTTTTTTATGTTTATTTATTTCCTTATTAGTCAACCATCTTATACACATCCGTGTATACATGTCAATCCCAATCTCCCAATTCATCACACCACAACACCCACCCCCCGCCACTTTCCCACTTTGGTGTCCATACGTTTGTTCTCTATATCTGTGTCTCAATTTCTGCTCTGCAAACCAGTTCATCTGTACCATTTTCTTGGTTCCACACATATGCGTTAATATAAAATATTTGTTTTTCTCTTTCTGACTTACTTCACTCTGTATGACAGTCTCTACATTCATCCATGTCTCTACAAAGGACCCAATTTCGTTCCTTTTTATGGCTGAGTAATATTCCATTGTATATATGTACCATATCTTCTATATCCATTCATCTTTCAGTGGGCATTTAGGTTGCTTCCATGACCTGGCTATTGTAAAGAGTGCTGCAATGAACATTGGGGTGCATGCGTCTTTGTGAATTATGGTTTTCTCTGGGAATATGCCTAGTAGTGGGATTGCTGGATCATATGGTAATTCTATTTTTAGTATTTTAAGGAACCTCCATACTGTTCTCCATAGTGGCTGTATCTATTTACATTCCAACCAACAGTGCAAGAGGGTTCCCGTTTCTCCACACCCTCTCCAGCATTTGTTGTCTGTAGATTTTGTGATGATGCCCATTCTAACTGGTGTGAGGTGACACCTCGTAGTTTTGATTTACATTTCTCTAATAATTAGTGATGTTGAGCAGCTTTTCATATGCTTCTTGGCCATCTGTATGTCTTCTTTGGAGAAATGTCTATTTAGGTCTTCTGCCCATTTTTGGATGGGGTTGTTTGTTTTTTTAATATTGAGCTGCATGAGCTGTTTATATATTTCGGAGATTAATCCTTTGTCCGATGATTCATTTGTAAATATTTTCTCCCGTTCTGAGGGTTGTCTTTTCGTCTTGTTTATGGTTTCCTTTGCTGCGCAAAAGCTTTTAAGTTTCATTAGGTCCCATTTGTTTATTTTTGTTTTTATTTCCATTACTCTAGGAGGTGGATAAAAAAATATCTTACTGTGATTTATGTCAAACAATGTTCTTCCTATGTTTTCCTCTAAGAGTTTTATAGTGCCCAGTCTTATATTTAGGTCTCTAATCCATTTGGAGTTTATTTTTCTGTATGGTGTTAGGGAGTGTTCTAATTTCACTCTTTTACAGGTAACTGTCCAGTTTTCCCAGCACAACTTATTGAAAAGACTGTCTTTTCTCCAATGTATATCCTTGCCTCCTTTGTCATAGATTAGTTGACCATAGGTGCATGGGTTTATCTCTTGGCTTTCTGTTCTGTTCCATTGATCTATATTTCTGTTTTTGAGCCAGTACCACATTGTCTTAATGACTGTTTTGTAGTAGCTTTGTAGTATAGTCTGAAATCTGGGAGTCTGATTCCTACAGCTCCATTTTTTTTGCTCAAGACTGCTTTGGCTATTCGGGGTCTTTTGTGTATCCATACAAATTGTGAAATTTTTTGTTCTAGTTCTGTGAAAAATGCCAGTGGTAGTTTGATAGGGATTGCACTGAATCTGTAGATTGCTTTGGGTAGTACAGTCATTTTCACAATATTGATTCTTCCAATCCAAGAACATGGTATATCTCTCCATCTGTTGGTATCATTTTTAATTTATTTCATCAGTGTCTTATAGTTCTCTGCATACAGGTCTTTTGTCTCCCTAGGTAGGTTTATTCCTAGGTATTTTATTCTTTTTGTTGACATGGTAAAGGGGAGTGTTTCCTTAATTTCTCTTTCAGATTTTTCATTGTTAATGTATAGGAATGCAAGAGATTTCTGTGCATTAATTTAGTATCCTGCAACTTTACCAAATTCATTGATTAGCTCTAGTAGTTTTCTGGTGGCATCTTTAGGATTCTCTATGTATAGTATCATGTCATCTGCAAACAGTGACAGTTTTACTTCTTTTCCAATTTGTATTCCATTTATTTCTTTTTCTTCTCTGATGGCCATGGCTAAGACTTCCAAAACTATGTTGAATAATAGTGGTGAGAGTGGATATCCTTGCCTTGTTCCTGATCTTAGAGGAAATGCTTTTAATTTTTTCACCATTGAGAATGATGTTTGCTGTGGGTTTGTCATATATGGCCCTTATTATGTTGAAGTAGGTTCCCTCTATGCCCACTTTCTGGAGATTTTTTATCATAAATCGGTGTACAATTTTGTCAAAAGCTTTTTCTGCATCTATTGAGATGATCATATGGTTTTTATTCTTCAATTTGTTAATATGGTGTATCACATTGTTTGATTTGTGTATATTGAAGAATCCTTGCATCCCTGAGCTAAATCCCAATTGATCATGGTGTATGATCCTTTTAATGTGTTGTTGGATTCTGTTTGCTAGTATTTTGTTGAGGATTTCTGCATCTATATTCATGAGTCTCTAGTTTTCTTTTTTTGTCGTATCTTTGTCTGGTTTTGGTATCAGGGTGATGGTGGCCTCATAGAATGAGTTTGGGAGTTTTCTTTCCTCTGAAATTTTTTGCAGGAGTTTGAGAAGGATGGGTGTTAGCTCTTCTCTAAATATTTGATAGAATTTAGCTGTGAAGCCATCTGGTCCTGGACTTTTGCTTGTTGGAAGATTTTTTTTTTTTTTTTGCGGTACGCGGGCCTCTCACCGTTGTGGCCTCTTCCATTGCGGAGCACAGGCTCTGGACACGCAGGCTCAGCGGCCATGGCTCACAGGCCCAGCCACTCCGTGGCATGTGGGATCCTTCTGGACTGGGGCATGAACCCATGTACCCTGCATCGGCAGGCAGACCCTCAACCACTGCGCCACCAGGGAAGTCTGTGTTGGAAGATTTTTAATCACAGTTTCAATTTCATTACTTGTGATTGGCCACTTCATATTTTCTATTTCTTCCTGGTTCAGCCTTGGAAGGTTATACCTTTCTAAGAATTTGTCCATTTCTTCCAGGTTGGCCTTTTTATTGGCATAGAGTTGCTTGTAACAGTCTCTTCGGATGCTTTGTATTTCTGCGGTGTCTGTTGTAACTTCTCCTTTGTCATTTCTAAATTTATTGATTTGAGTCCTCTCTCTCTTTTTCTTGATGAGTCTGGCTAATGGTTTATCAATTTTGTTTATCTTCTCAAAGAACCAGCTTTTAGTTTTATTGATCTTTGCTATTGTTTTCTTTGTTTCTATTTCATTTATTTCTGCCCTGATCTTTATGATTGCTTTCCTTCTGCTAACTTTGGGTTTTGTTTGTTCTTTCTCTAGTTCCTTTAGGTGTAAACTTAGATTATTTATTTGAGATTTTTCTTGTTTCTTGAGGTAGCCTTGTATAGCTATAAACTTCCCTCTTAGAACTGCTTTTGCTGCATCCCATAGGTTTTGGATCATCGTGTTTTCATTGTCGTTTGTCTCTAGGTATTTTTTGATTTCCTCTTTGATTTCTTCAGTGATCTCTTGGTTATTTAGTAATGTATTGTTTAGCCTCCACGTGTTCATGTTTTTTACATTTCTTTCACTGTAATTGACTTCTAATCTCATAGCATTGTAGTGTGAAAAGATGCTTGATATGATTTCAATTTTCTTAAATTTACTGAGGCTTGATTTGTGACCCAAGATGTGATCTATCCTGGAGAATGTTCTGTGCGCACTTGAGAAGAAAGTGTAATCTGCTGTTTTTGGATGGAATGTCTTATAAATATCAATCAAATCTCTCTGGTCTATTGTGTCATTTAAAGCTTGTGTTTCCTTATTAATTTTCTCTTTGGATGATCCGTCCACTGGTGTAATTGAGGTGTTAAAGTCCCCCAGTATTATTGTATTACTGTTGATTTCCTCTTTTAGAGCTGTTAGCAGTTTCCTTATGTATTGAGGTGCTCTTAAGTTGGGTGCATATATATTTATAATTGTTATATCCTATTCTTGGATTGGTCCCTTGAACATTACGTAGTGTGCTTCCTTGTGTCTTGTAACATTCTTCATTTTACAGTCTATTTTATCTGATATGAGTATTGCTACTCCAGCTTTCTTTTGCTTTCCATTTGCATGGAATACCTTTTTCCATCCCCTCACTCTCAGTCTGTATGTGTCCCTAGGTCTGAAGTGGGTCCCTTGGAGAAAGCATATATATGGGTCTTGTTTTTGTATCCATTCAGCAAGCCTGTGTCTTTTGGTTGGAGCATTTAGTCCATTCATGTTTAAGGTAATTATTGTTATATGTGTTCCTATTACCATTTTCTGAATTGTTTTGCATTAGTTTTTGTAGGTCCTTTTCTCCTCTTGTGTTTCCCAGTTAGAGAAGTTCCTTTAGCATTTGTTGTAGAGCTGGTTTGGTGGTGTTGAATTCTCTTAGCTTTTGCTTGTCTGTAAAGCTTTTGATTTTTCCTTCGAATCTGAATGAGATCCTTGCAGGGTAGAGTAATCTTGGTTGTAGGTTCTTCCCTTTCATCACTTTAAGTATATCATGACACTCTCTTGCAGGGTTTCTGCTGAGAAATCAGCTGTTAACCTTATGGGAGTTCCCTTGTATATTATTTGTTGTTTTTCCCTTGCTGCTTTCAATAATTTTTCTTTGTCTTTAATTTTTACCAATTTGATTACTATGTGTCTCGGCGTGTTTCTCCTTGGGTTTATCCTGTATGGACTCTGTGCTTCCTGGACTGGGGTGACTATTTCCTTTCCCATGTTAGGGAAGTTTTCAACTATAATCTCTTCTCGGGTCCTTTCTCTCTCTCTTCTCCTTCTGGGACCCCTATAACGTGAATGTTGTTGTGATTAATGTTGTCCCAGAGGTCTCTTAGGCTGTCTTCATTTCTTTTCATTCTTTTTTCTTTATTCTGTTCCACAGCAGTGAATTGCACCATTCTGTCTTCCAGGTTACTTATCCATTCTTCTGCCTCAGTTATTCTGCTATTGATTCCTTCTAGTGTAGTTTTCATTTCAGTTATTGTATTGTTCATCTCTGTTTGTTTATTCTTTAATTCTTCTAGGTCTTTGTTAAACATTTCTTGCATCTTCTCGATCTTTGCCTCCATTCTTTTTCTGAGGTCCTGGATCATCTTCGCTATCATTATTCTGAATTCTTTTTCTGGAAGATTGCCTCTCTCCCTTTCATTTAGTTGTTTTTCTGGGGTTTTATCTTGTTCCTTCATCTGGTACATTGTCCTCTGCCTTTTCATCTTGTCTATCTTTCTGTGAATGTGGTTTTCATTCCACTGGCTGCAGGGCTGTAGCTCTTTTTGCTTCTGCTCTCCGCCCTCTGGTGGATGAGGCTGTCTAAGAGGCTTGTGGAAGTTTTCTGATGGGAGGCACTGGTGGTGGGTAGAGCTGGCTGTTGCTCTCTGATGAGAAACTCTTGAGTCTTTGTCACATTTGCTATTTATCTTCTCTCTTCATCTTTTATTAGTATTGTCTTAGTCAGATCAGGCTGCCATAACAAAGTACCATAGTCTAAGTGGCTTTAAATAACAGAAATTTAATTCTCACAGTTCTAGAAGCTGAGAAGTCTAAGATCAAGGTGTCAGCTGATTTGGTTCCTGGTGAGAACTCTCTTCCTGATTTACAGATGGCCACCTTCTTGGTATATCATCATATGGCCTTTCCTCCATGCATACTAGTGTGAAGAGAGAGATAGAGAGATAGAGAGAGAGAGAGAGAGAGGCACTCTTTTCCTCTTTTTATAAGGCCTCTAATCCCATTCTATTAAGATCTCACTCTTATAACCTCATTTTAACCATAATTACCTCCTAAAAGCCCTATCTCCAAATACAATCATAAAGGTGGGGGGGGCATGAATAGGGCTTCAATATATAATTTTTTTTTTTTTTGGCAGGGGATGCAATTCAGTCTATAGCAAGTATAAACTTTAAAATCCTAAGTGATGGATTTCATATTTATCAATATTCAATCTGATATAGTTTTATTTTGCCCATCTCTCTAACTGTCTGTAATACTTTTAGATTTTATTCTGTGGAGTAGATACTTATATCGGTGTATTGCCATCTCATGTCCCTATACTTTTGGGAAACTCTTAACATGGAAAACTGGATGGGTTCCACCCCTCCCCCAAATATATCAAAATGCTAATGAGAATAAAGACTTCTTTCATTTCTCAAGATTCACCTCATTGTAAGGCAGTTTGGGCTGTAATAGTAATATTTTTCTGTATCAGAAGAAGTGTCTATACAGCAGAAAAGCTGGTTCTGCTTTCATCTGTTCTAAGGAGTTGACACTGGGAATTTGGCATTCACTTCTGGATGCTACACTTAGGAGGGACACTGGGATGTCCAGCAGGGATGGTGAATTTCTACAGGTGCATGGTTTAAGAGGAACAGTTGAAATTCTTAGTAGAAAAGAAAATGGGGGGACATGTATCTGATTTTAAATGTTTAAAGGCTTATCATATGAAAGAGGGATTAGGGTCCTCCTGAGTGCCCTCATAAAACAGAGCTAGTATTAATGGATAGATGTGAGAAGAAGGCAAATTAGTTTATGAGGAAAAACCTTTAAAGAGCCAGAGCTGTGCAAAAAAGGGTAGCGATGGGAGGTTCTCTGAATCATGACATAGGAAGCTTTTCTTTACTGACAGTATTGAAGCAGGGGAAGAGTATTTTATACCAGCGTCATTGTCCAAGACTGAATTTGTCCTAGGGCAGTGGAATTGTGTGTAAATAGTAGGGAATGGTTCTTAAATTGTGAAGCAACATTTGGTGCTCTGAGAAGGCTGATTTTCTATTATTAAGTGCTGTGTCAAAGAATGCATAGTGTCTGTATTAATTTCCTAGGTATACCATAACAAAGTACTTAAAACTAGGTGGTATCAAACAACAGAAATTTGTTGTCTCAAAGTTCTACAGGCTAGAAATTTGAAATCCAGGTGTTGGCAGGGCCAGACTCCCTCTGAAATTTATAGGGGAGAATCTTTCCTTTGCTTTTCCTAGCTTCTGAGGATTGCCATCAACTCTTGGCATTCTTTGGCTTGCAGCTTTATCACTCCAATCTTTGCCTCTGTTGTCACATGGCATTTCTCTTCTCATAAAGATACCAGTAATGTTTGATTAGGGCTCACTCCAATGATTTCAACTTAACAACATCTACTAACACCCTATTTCTAAATAAGGTCACATTAACAGGTATCAGGGCTTACGACTTCAACATATCCTTTTGGAGGACACAATTTACCCTTAACTGCATCTCCAGGAGGCAGATATACTGTGCTTTCATACTGGCTCTGTCCCTGCCATGTTCAATTACCTAAGCAAGTCAGTTTACCTCTTGGCACTTCAGTTATGCTTCTGTAAAATGAGAGCAGTTACTTTCTCTGGCCAGACATAGAGAAAGGACATGTGGACACAGTGGGGAAAAGGGAGGGTGGGACGAATTGGGAGAGTAGTGTTGACATATATACACTACCATGTGTAAAATAGATAGCTAGTGGGAAGCTGCTGCATAGCACAGGGAGCTCAGCTCAGTGCTCTGTGATGACCTAGAGGGGCGGGATGGAGCTGGTGGGAGGGAGGCTCAAGAGGGAGGGGATATATATATATCTGATTTACTTTGTTGTACAGCAGAAACTAATACAACATTGTAAAGCAATTATACTCCAATAAAAAAATAAATGAATAAATATTATAATAAAAAAATAACTTTCTCTGGCCAACTGACAAGGTCTGATGTGACTACGTAAAGTGTTCACACATGGTCATGTGATCTCAGAAGCCCTCATATATAGGTATGTTTATTGTAACCCTCTCAATATAGGTGCATCTCCAAATGATAACCTTTTTTCATTTGAGCATAATTAAAGCATGAAGTGCTTAATCTCTAACAGGTATAAAAAATCTCATAGACACTAACTACAAAAGGCCAAAACGCAGGATCTGCAATAAGAACATGAGAAACAGCACAGCTTTATTTCATTTTGGAAGAGTCTGGGAGAATGAACTAACTTAATCAACACAATCTACCCAGTCCACATGAGGAAGAGGAAAACACAAGAGATCTGTTTTAGGATTTATTTTAAGATTTATGATCTAATTTTTCACCATGACAGTCACTTTCTTCCCACAACATCCTATTCAAAGACTTTCTGGTGACCTAAATCTGTCATTTTCTTTTAAAAGCCCCTGTTTTCCATCCTGTCCTTTATTTCCAGCTGTTCTTTGTGCTCAGTGTTGATTACCATGAGTGATAATTCGGGAAGGCATGCAACATGTTTGCAAGCAAAGGGAATGAATGGTCTGGCATTTGAGGAAGGACTAAGAGAGACATTTCAGTCTGGAACCAGGCAAGCTGGAAGAATATGTTCTCAACAGCTTAAATTAATGGATATGGACTGAAAATGGCAAAAACAATCTTGAAAAAGAAGAACAAAGTTAAAGGACTCATACTTCCTGGTTTGAAAACTTATTACAAAGCTACGGTAATCAAGACAGTGTGGTAGTGGCATAAGGATAGACATATAGATCAATGGAATAGGATTGAGAGTCCAGAAGTAAACTCTTACATTCATGACAAATTTATTTCCAACAAATGTGCTAAGATAATTCAATGGAAGAAATAATTATCCTTTTAACAAATGGTACTGGGAAAATGGAATATCCACATGTAAAAGAGTGAAATTGGACATCTACCTCACACCATACACAAAAATGAACTCAAAATGGATCATAGACTTAAATGTAAGAACTACATCTAGAAAACTCTTGGAAGAAAACATGGGAGTAAACCTTAATGACTTTAATTTAGGCAATGGTTTCTTTGATATCATACCAAAAGCAAAGAAATAGCAGAAAAAAATAGCTAAATTGGACTTCATCCAAATTAAGACTTTTTGTGCTATAAATGATACAATCAAGAAAATTAAAAGATAGCCCACAAAATGGGAGAAGATATTTGCAAAGCATATGTCTGATAAGAGATTTGTATCCAGAATACATAAAGAACCCTGACAACCCAATACTATAAGCTCAATTAAAAAGTAGGAAAAGAATATTGAATATACATTTATCCTAAGAAAATATACAAATGGCCAATGTGCACATGAAAAGATGCTCAACATCATTAGTCAGTAGGGAAATGCCAGGCAAAACTACAATGAAATACGTATAACTTCAAACTAACTAGGATGATTATAATAAAAAAGGTGGATAAGCAAGCTTAGTGAGAGGAGAGTGTTGGAGAGGTCTCTGAGCCCTGACATTCCAGGATGATTTCATCAGTCATAAGGATCTTAGACCACGGAAAGATGAATGGAAACAGAGGCAAAAGTTTTAGCCAGCCTGCGGAGGCCAGTGCAAATACCCAGAGTATGAATCACTGATCAGACACTCTCCACGTGCCTTGTGGCCTGATGAGGGGCCTCAGAAACCAGAACATTCTTAGCCAGTTGATGGAGATGATGGTGCATTTGCTGTAATCACTGAAGAACATATCATGCAGCTGATGACCAAGCACATGCAGCAGGACCTGGTGCTGGAAGAGCAAAGGCACAATCAGGCCAGCCAGGAGCAGGAAGCCCTCCTGGATCACTTAATATGCCAACTGGTCTACCTCCTATAGTCTGGGGCCATGGGTGGCCTGGGACTCCAACTGTCTTGCCCTTCCCAGGACTCTAGGGGTGAAGTCAGAGGTGGGCAGTGGGCCCATCATCCAGGCAGCCTGACCAGCTAGTTCCTCAATGGAGTGATTTTGAAGCTGCATTTGCCAACCATGACCTATTCATCTGTGGGATTGACATCTCTGCCTTGTACCATTCCAGCTTCTAGGGCTACAAGAACTGCCATGGAGACAAATACCATGAAGACAAGAACATTTTGGGTTTCATTAATCTTGGTGCCAGTGAGAATAAGCTGTACATTGATCTGATTACTGAAATCTTGAAGCAGAGTGACATGAACTGCATTGAGGAGATCCTGCTGCAATATCCTGATTAGAGAGGGCAACCATCCCTGTGGGAAGAAGTGGGCTTGTTCCTGACCTACTGCTGCAAGACACCTGCCCACCTGGATCCAGAAAACTTGGTTGTTCTAAATGACTGCCACTCTGCCTTCTCTGTGCTGGCCATGGTTCTGTATGATTCAGGTGAGGCCTTTCTGACCCCTCACCACCTTCTATGGTGGCTTCCTCTTCAGCTTCCACCAGTATGTGAAAGTTGAGCTGATGCTTGTCCACCCGGACAGTGAGATCACTGATGTAAACATCCATCCTTTCCAGCTCAAGTGTAGAAGGTGAAGCAAGCCCCACTTGAGGCTATGCTTAAGGGCAGTAAGGTCAGAGACCTTGTGTTATTAACCCTCAGAATCCTCTGGGTCACCTCTACTCCTGGGACTCACTGAAGGAACACCTGGAATTTGCCAAGAGGTGCAACCTATGTGTCATTATAGATGAGATTTACATGCTATCTGTGTTGGATGAATACATTATATTTCACAGTGTTCTGGGCATGGAAAGTTTGCCTGGTTTCAACAGGGCCCATGTGATCTGAAGCACCAGTAAGGATTTTATCATTTCTGGCTTCTGCTTTGGCACTCTCTATACCCACAACAAGGAGGTGGGCTCTACCGTGAGCTCCTCTGGTTGCCTCTGCGGTGTTTCTGGCATCACCCGGCACAAACTGTGTTGGCTGCTCCAGGACAGAGAATAGATTGACAAAGTGCATCCACCTTCTAACCCTCACAGGTACATCATTAACAAGTTGAAGGCATTGAAGGTCCCCTTTCTCAACTGTGGCTCTGGCCCCTATATCTGGGTCAACTTGGAAAACTTCCTGGACCTCTGTGCGTTGGAGGAAGAGCTGCTCCTCCATTGCTGCTTCCTGAACAATAAGCTGATATTGTCCCTTGGTGAGACCTACAAGTATTAGAAGCCTGAAATTTTCCACCTAATCATGGTGGATAAGCTCATCTGGCTAAAACACACTTCCCGCATCAGTTCTATCAGGTGCTAGTGGAGCAGAAGCAGGATTTGATAGCGAAGCAGCTGGAGGATACACAGAGGGAGTGAGCACTCTGCCCTCCAGTCAGTCACTCCAGCCAGTCACAATGCTCAGGGAGCCCTGCTATCAGCCTCTGGTCCAGAAGGCTGGGGCACTGAACTGGTGCTGTGACCGAGGAAACAATGGGCTCCTCCAGGAATGGGCTCATGTGATGCAGTCATCAACCTCCTTCAGCTGAGCATGTGTAATTTTTGGAAGCGTTGCATCTTTTTAGTGTCTGCTAGCCGTTGTGTGTGCAAAACATTTTTATGGGGTTGGGGTTGGAAAGCCTACAGGAATAAAGGGAACTCCCTGGGGCCCTATTTAAATGGGTGTATTTTTGTATTTGATGTCCTCTAAATTCTATATTCTCTTAAATTCTGGGCCTGTTCTATTTCTTGTTGATATTTTTCATAATCACCTTTGGGAGATAGATGATTTTTTTGTCCTTCAAAAATTCTAAAGCAGGTTGAATGTGAAGAATAATGTCAGAGGTAGGCCAGAAAGGAAGGGAAAAAATCTCTAACTGAAGGAGCACATTGCAGGCATTGGAGGCACTGTCCCATAGGATCCTGACAAGATCACACCATCCTTACCCATGAATGACTGAATGGCAGGGTGGGGATAGAATTCCAGAAGTTCCTGCTTCCAAACATCAGTTCTTTCCATCCTTGCCTTTTCAAAAGACTTTTAAAATGAATCTCTGTGACAAGCCTGGGGTCTCCCATTTCTATCTCTAGTGTTTTCAACTGTTCTAATCACACCGCTTGTGAGTTTCTCTGCAAATCTTTTGCATATCTGAGCTTCAGGCTGAGCACTGATGCTGTGAGATGGGTGAGGCAGGGACCACCATCATTTTATAGATGATGAAAGGGCTTTTAGCACCAACTGGTGGCTTTGGTCAATCACTTCGGTTTGCGGCCATCTTCCCTCTCTTGAGTCTAGGTTTGGTGGTTCTTGTTCTTCAGTGACAATTTTCCTTTAAAAACATCAACAAAAAGCAGCATACCAACAAATCCCAATTCTTGAAGGTTGTTTTTTTTTTTTTTTAATACCTGAGAGTGTTCTTTAGAAATCAACTACAGCTAATAAAAACATAAAGGGAATTCATTGGAAAGATGAAGGAGCTATTGTGACCAGAGATGCTCTTGGGATCTCTGTTAACAGCAGCTAATAGACAGTCTCATCAGGGAAATGTCCCTGGGATGGAAGCGTGGTGTCTTCCATGTAAGGGATAGGCTGTTTCTGTCTTCTGATCCACAGATTCAAGTAAGAGAGTGGAAAAAAAGAACATTTTCACATCTACAAGCATCTCCCTCCATTATTTAGGTCTTTAATTTCTCTCAGCAACGTGTTTTTAGATTTCAGTGTAAAAATCTTACATACATTTTGTTAAATTTATCACTATATTGTGCTTATCATGTTATTTTAAAGTATTGTTTATTAATTCATTTTCTGATTATTTGTTGCTAGTATATTAAAATAACTGATGTTAGTATATTGTATCTTGTATCTATCAAGAACGTTGAAGGCTCTAAGGTTTTACCTTACTTGCAAACTAACAGGTTTCACGAATGCTGACAGAAGGCATGAGAAGCCTGGGTCAGAGACAAATGACAACTTATTACTGACAGTAATAGCAGTAATCAGAGTATGACTTTTGCTTTGGTAGCCCAAGCCCTGCTTTCTACAAGGCAAAATGTGGAGGACCAAGTGATGCCTGCATAGGCAGTGGGGTGTGTTGCAGGAGAAGAGACCCACACGTAGGGAACCTGATTCTTTTATAATCAGCAGCAAGCCTGCCTGAACTTTAGCTCTGAGAGAGGCATTATTTTTCCTATGCTGAATAATCATAGTCATAATTTTAGTTCAGCAATCCTCGTTTTACAGGTAAGGATACTGAGCCCATGGAGGAAACCCAAGCTTTTACATCCACTTCTTTTCTTCTTCTTATCCCCATGGTGCTCATTCTTGGTCAGTCTATTACCTCTTGTCTAGTTTATTGTCACAGATTCCCATATACTATGTCAATCTTTCTAAAGTTCTTCTTTGATTATTTGTTAGTTACTTAATTAGTTAAGATTTTATTAATTCTTTAATAAATACATGTTGAACATTCTGTTTGTTTCACCCATGTTCCAGGCTCTGAAGTTAACATGACACAGTTGTGCTGCTCATGCTGCATCAAGTTTATTTTTCATCTTCTGGTAAGGGAGACAGATGATAAATAAACAACAAAATGTATGTGTCTCTGTGTGAGAAGGAAATATGTTAGGTAATGCTATGAAGAAAACTAAAGCAAAGTATAAAGTATAGAATGGTGGTGTGGAAGGTGCTATTTTTGATTTATCCCAGCAGGTACAACAGTGAAGTGAGGGACCCAGGTAAGCAAAGATCTGAGGGGAAAGCACGGCAGTAATGATGTACCCACCAACAAGTGCAAAGGCCCTGAGACAGGAAAACCTTGATGTATTTGACAAAGAGCAAGAAGGTCAGTGTGGCTGGAACAGAGCAAATCTGGTGACGACTGGTAGGAGATAAAGTCAGAAAACATACAGGACGGCCAGGTCATCAGAGTCCCATGCCCCAGCCTGTCCAAATGTTTCCATATATTTCAATGAACAAAAGTCAGACTCCTTGATTGGGTAACCAAGGCTCCCCACTGCCTATTTTTTTTTTTTTTTACCTTTTCTAACTTTACTTTCATAGCCCCCTAACATGAATTCTTCACATCAGCCCAGCTAGTGTATTCATCAGACCCCAAGTTACTTTTCATAACTCTGCTACTAGAACTTTTTTCTATTATACAACCTCTGACTATTGAAATTGGCAAGATAGGTCTAGTTCAAAAGTCCTGCTTGTCAGTGCCATGTATGAAGTTATATCTCCACGTTAGACTTTATGTGTGTGTGTGTGCATTTTGTCTTTTCTATAGTGCATTCCAAGCTCCTAGAGACTTGCTCATAGCACGTTTGTATCTCATTTATATCTGGTGTGGAGCCTTATAGATATTAAAATATGATTTAAAGGATTTTGATTGAAGAACTATATGTTTATAACTTTGGAAGACAAAAAGATTGCAAAGTTGCATCCTTTCATCTGAAGGAAAAAATAGGGAATGATAGAAACATACATTATAATTTATTTCTAGATTGTTAGTTAGCTGTTATTGAGTAAATACTTATATGAATGAGAAAATCTCATAGAGGAATGATCTAGGTTTTTCTCAAGTGTGGTAAATTCTCACATCCTTAAACAAAAAATACTTCTTAATTGCTTTTCATCTGGAGAATAGACTGTGTAGACTAAACCATCACTTATGAATCTCCCATTGTAAATAATGAAACTATAAAATTGTAGATGATATACATTAAAATAATAATGTATTTATTATAATAATTTATAATAATATAATATTATAATATGATTTGTTATAATAATAATAAACTCTTAAAATAATATACATTTCTTTTAAGAGTTCCAATGCTCTCAGAAGATTTTATCAGTGGTATCATTGACATGGAAACTGTACAGTTTGTTTCAAATACACTTAGGAAACTGGAATCTATTTTTTCTCAAGGCTTTTACAAACTCATCTTTCAAGACCTGCTATAATTTTGATGTCTCAAAGTAGTACGAGCAACTTTGTGCCCAGTTTGTCTTTTTTTTGTTCTCTTTTTCTTGTTCTTATTCCTTTTTCTTTCCTTCCAAATTGTGAGTTTTCTTTGTTGTTTTGTTAAAAGCATGCATACTAATTTTGAATATCAAATGCTATGGAATATACATAACCAAAAATACCATTCACATAAAAATATTATTAGCATTTTAATTTAATATTCTTTAATCTGTATCTCTATTTCACTTAGTATTATTGAATGGATATCAATAAATATAGATCTATATCTTTATTTTAATTACCTCACAATATTTCTTTGCATGTTTGTGTATACTTAGTTCCCACTTATTTCTAAGGACCATATTTCTGGTTTCAGAAGGAATGCATTATCTTCCACTGAAATAATGGAAGAATTGTTGTTATGAAATAATGCTTCCATGAAATAATTTTACAAGCAATGTTGAACATTTAAGGATGCTTTAATATTTTGTAATGACATCAATTTTTCAATAGAAAATATTTGGCCAAGCATGACATAGACAACATACATTTGAGCTTGGGTGAGTTTCTAGAGGTGATTTAAATGCTATGTGATAAAGTAATTTTTACCCTAGCTCGCTGGTTCTTAATCCTGGCTGCATATTATACTCATGCCTTGAACTTTTAAAAAATATTGACACCCAGACTACCTCCCAAACCAATGAGATTAAATCTTTGGATGAAACCAGGGCTTCTGCTGGTTTTAGAAGCTTCTAGCTGAATATGAAGAGAGAGGGTTGAGAACCACTGAGACTATTTCTAAAATAATTTGTGCAGAATTTATACCACAAGCTTAATTAAAAAATTGTGTCTTTTTAATTTTGAGGAGAATGGAAGTTTATCTTAAAATCAGGGAGATGTGTATACATATAGAGTTTGTTCATTCTAGTTTGTAGAATCTCTTTTTGTGTATGCAACTTACTCCTAGATATTCTATGAGAATCAAAATTAAAGCTACTGGATGGTTTGAAAAGAATATATCTATGGCTACTTATCTTTCTACTGAGTACATGCCACAGTGGTTACCTTGAAAGCTCAAAGCTCCTGGAAATACATTAGTTTGTGAAAGTTTTATTCTAAGTGGAACATTTTGATAATGCAGCACTTTGGATTAGCTGAATTGAAGTATATATGGCTTCCTTTGAAAGAGGACAAAATGTAAGAAGGGGGAGGAAAACAGGAAAGGTGAGAGGGAGTTTACTGTCACTTTAAGTTACAGAACTAGATTTTGATATGAATGATGCCTCAAGGCCATAAGGATAGGAAGAATATCTTACTTTTCATTTCACCAGCTACAGAAATAAATGGAACTTTGTCTACTTGCACAAACTTCAAAGCACGAAAACCTAAAAGCATCCAATAAAGGTGGTTTTCATTGAAATAAAGTCTATAGAAAGCAGTGTTTTCAGTGAAACATTGACAAATGATAGGCAAAAATATCTCACAAAAACACTGATTTTTTTTGTGTGTGTGTTTCTCTTTCTTGTATTTTTTTTTTTTTAAATCACACATAAAATGATGGTAGGGTAATGGCTAAAGGGCAACTCTGAACAAATGGAAAACTTTTGTCTTCGAATTAATGTTATCTCAATTCTCAAATACCAGGAGCGTTTGCATTTTGAATAGAATTTTAAGACATACTGTCGTGAAAGAAAAGTAATGAAAACATATTTGCTGCTGTTAAGAGTTTGCAAAACAGGCTAAGATGCAGGAAATAAATCAATATAACTGGATTTTTTCACCCAATTATTACTGTTCAGATGTGGTTTTTTGAATCTAAGATTATTATAGAATACACCTTTCACAAAATAATTCAGGGGTGGTTTTTGTTTGTGTTTTTTAAAAATTTCATAAGCAGTTATAACAAATTGGAATAAATTATTTGATGCCATTTAATGATAAGTGTACTTTGCAAGTTTTCTTTTTGAATTGTTTGTGTTTAAGTCCGTAAAGAACCCACATTACTGTTATAGCATAATTTATTGTTGTAGCAAATATTCACTGATCAGGACTGACTATTTAATAGTAGGTAGTCCTATAATTTCATGTGAAAATTATGTGGAAAAAAATAAACAGGATAACTCAGACAACTGTGAAGGTTTTCAATATCTAGAAATTTGACAATATGTAGATAAAATGGTCAAATAATTATTTCAATATTTTAAAATGTTGGGATAATCTTTAGGTATAAAATTATACTTCCTCTTCTCCATAAATTAAATGATCTTTCACTTAAAGAGTTGGCTTTAGATAATAGCACTTCACAGATAAAAGGGTTTTGTAAAAGCTCTTGAAATTCAGACAATTAACACTCCTGGAGCACTGTGTTCAAAAAATGATTTAGAAAACTGTCAAAAATAGAAGAGATAAATGAAAAGTTTTAAATGAGCAGAATTTCCAAATTGATAACTAGAATCAATCAGAGTTTAAGTCATTTTTCCTGGGAATGATTTAGGGCAAATAGGTATGAGATGGTGGGACTGGATCAAAAAGTGTTCTTCTCTTTTTTTTCCTTCCAGTTTTATTGAGATATAATTGACATACTGTATAAGTTTAAGCACTATATAAGTTTAAAGTGTACAGCATAATACTTTTACTCAGATATATCATGAAATGATGACCACAATAAGTTTCGTGAACATCCATCATCTCAAATAGATACAAAATAAAAGAAAAATATTTTTCCTTGTGATGAGAACTCTTAGGATTTACTCTTTTAACAACTTTCATATATAGCTTACAGCCTTGTTAATTATATTTACTGTGCTGTACATTACATGCCTGGCCCTTATTTATCTTATAACTGGAAGTTGGTACCTTTTGACTATCTTCTTCCAATTTCCCCTTATTCCCACCCACCGTGTCCTTCTTTTTTAACCCTAAGAGTGCATACTTATATCAGTCAAAGAATTTAGTTATGATCATGTGATTTTTTTTCACATCACTATTTTTTGTTTCAGTTCTGTTCTAGCCTGAGCTCAGAACTGTACTGCTTGAAGCAGTGTTATAGTAAGTCCCCTACATATGAACCTTCAAGTTGCGAACTTTCAAATATGCAAACGTGTGTTCACATGTCCAGTCAGGTAAGTTAGTTCACGTGTCTGGCGTACATTGTCACGTGCATGCATCCTCTACAGGTAGTTGTGCTTTTGTGTTCTTTACTGTACAGTACTGTAAAGAGTACAGTAGTACAGTACCTTTATTTCAAGCCCAGGATGTCTGGAAGCAAGCGTAAAACCAACAGTGATGTAGCTGGTAATGCTAAGAAGCTCCAAGTGTTAATGATGGAAACAAAAGTGAAAATGTTTGAGAGAGTGGAGCGAGGCAAAAAGATGGTAGACCTGATGGAATTGGAGGCCCAGAGAAAAGACAAAGAAAGAAAAGAGGAAGAAGAAGTAACTGAAGAACCGAAGAGATTCAGGATGCATGAAATGGTGAGGGGATTTTCTTTATTTGAGGAGGTACTGTTAGTTTTTGAGGCATAGGACCCGAACATAAAATGGTACACAAAGGTTGCAGCAACTGTTCACAATGAAATCCAGTGCTACCGTATAATCTATGATGAGAAAAAAAGAGCTACTACCCAGACATCATTGGATCACTTTTTCAAGAGGGTAGATAGAATTGAATCCAACAAGGAACCAGAACCTGTGCCATCAATGTCAGGCTTGAGTGAAATTGCAGCTTGCTCTCCATCTCCTATTGCTGACGATCCTTCAGCTCTACCATTGCCCACCTCCTCTCCCTCCTCCAGTCAGTAACTCTTCTTGCCTGTTCACTTGATGCCAGCGCCTGTATGCCAGCTGTTGTACTGTCCTATTGTACTTTTCATGGTACAGTACTATAAGATTAAAAATGTTTTCTTTATCTTTTGTGTTTGTTTTTTAATGTATTATTTGTGTGAAAAATATTATAAACCTATTACAGTGCAGTGCTATATAGCTGATTGTGTTAGTTGGGTACCTAGGCTAACTTTGGTGGACTTATGAACAAATTGTAGTTATGAATGTGCTCTCGGAATGGAACTTGTTCGTATGTAGGGGACTTAACTGTAATTTCAGCCTATGTGAAAATTTTAGAGTTAAATATGTTAGATGTGTTAGAGTTAAATATTACTTTTATTTTGTGTTAGAGTTAAATATTACTTTTATTTTGCACTAAATATGATAGTGGGTGGAGGGAAGCTATGAAAAAAATGTACAGTATTAGGTAAGCCTAATTGCATATGGTGATGAGAACACGTAAGTGGTAGCCAGGAGCTCTGAGTTCTGGCTTAAAATTTGCCTCATTCTCCTTGTGTGGCCGTAGCAAATCATTTAACTTCTCTGTGGTCCTGTTACTTCATCAGTCAGACGAAGACAATAATATCTATGCATTCATTCACAGATTACAAATTCCTTAAGGGCAGAGATCTTGTCATTTTCAAGAGACTTTTCCTAGCATTTTTTATAGTGCTAGGCACTGGTAGGTACTTGAAAACAATTGGTCTAAAGTTTAATACATAAATGAAATGAATTGAGGCATTAGGCATTCAATTTATTGAAAATTGTAAATATTAAGTAATTATACCATGGTATTATCAAAGAAAACATGTAGATGGATTATGGAGACATATGTCAATTAAGTTTGATTACTTTCATTAAATCAAAGATGATGACCGTATGATTTAGCAGAAATATCACTGCACTGGGAATCAGGAGACTTAGGGTCCAAGAACAGCCTGGAGTCCCCGCAAAGGCATTGAGTCATGGAGTTGTGTACGTGGCAATGTTCTCCGAGGTGTACTTCTCTTTGTTATTTTATGGAAGAGGAAAGCAGCACTCATGTATCTGTGAACCTAGAGCTGCTGATAACCAGGTCTCTTTGCTTCATCTTTCGAGCTCTTCCCTCCATGACTCGGCCAAGTCCCTGACTACACTAGCTGGTTGTCTTCTCTAAAAGGTTGAGCTAGGTGATCACAAGAGTTTCTTAGGGTTACAAATTTCAGATCATTTATGGGGGATATCTCTTCCTTTCTTGGTTTTTATTTCCTATTTGCATCTTTAGTAAATTAAAACAAGGCTTCCTTCAACACATGGATGGATAAAAGATACTTCAATAATGTTTGTTGTCACCTTGCTGACACTTTATTTCTGAAGGAAACAAATGAACCACAAAATAACAACAGCAACTCTATAATACATTTTAAAGGAGCTTGATTCTCAGAATTTTTGCCAAGGAATATGTCTAGCCTTTTCCCATTCTAACTTGTGCAAGGCTTAATCCTGTTTCAAGGCAAAACATTTCCAAAGTTGCTAATGAATATGGAGCAAACAGTTCTGGAATCACTCCTGGTAACCTGAACAAACTATTCTGCAAACTTTCATTATATGGGGGGAAGGATACCACAGTGACAGGAAGGCCCTTCTTGCCAAATGGGTAAAGTTAGAAAGAAAACAGGATGTTGACATGGAGAAGAAACAAAGAGTTGCCTGAAATCCTTCAGAGAATGTAGAAGTTTCCACAATTGTTTTACTCTCTGGTAATGATTAAGGATGCTTTAAATTTGTTGTGCCTTAGAAAGTTAGGTGTTGAAACATTGAATATCCATTAACATTTTAAAATATTACATTTTTCTATCTATCTTTCTTTTTAAAAAAATTCCCTTCCAAGAGATTGATTAGTTTCCAAGGTTTGGACACACCCTGATCTTTCAATGAGGGCCCCAGCTCTCTCAGGAATCCATGTTGTTTACTGGTGTATACTTACCAAGGCTGTAGGAGGCATTGTCATTATTTCCTGGTTTCTCATTCATTTGTGCAGTTGTCAATGCAATACATGGAAAGGTGAGTCCAAATACCTGGGTCTTACTGTTAAATTTTATTTAGTGACACTGAGCAAGAACCCCTCTAGGCTGGTTTCCTCACCTATTCTATCCTCAACCTGGGGGTCCCCAAACTCCTCTGGGTCCTTTAGGATGTCAGGGGAATCTGAAAGCTTTATTGAATTTTAAGTAAAGCTTAATTGAAATCAATTATGTCTTTCTCAGTTGGGTCACATGGTCTGAAAAAAAATGTTTCTTTACTTTTTACAGCAATAATAGCAGTTTAATGTAACCCCACAAGTGGTCCCATGTTGAGCAGCTGTTCTGATCGAAAGTCATTATGTGCATTAAATTATTTAATTAATAAATTATAATTTGGTAGGTACAAACTTTTAAGGCAAAAGACATTGAGGGAAAAAAGGAATATTGTATTTTTTGAAGGGTCGAAGATGGGAACCCATGCACTGGGGCATTTCTAAACTGTTCCAGCTCCAGGATTCTAGGTCAGGGGTTGGTGAACTTTTTCTGTAAAGGACCACATAGAAATTATTTTAGATTTTGTCTGCCAAATGATCTCTTCCATAGCTACTCAGTTTTGCCACTATAGTATGAAAGCAGCCATAAACGATATGTAAATGAATGGATTTGTCTGTGTTCTAATAAAACTTTATTTATAAACACAACCAGTGGGCCACATTTGGCCAGCAGACACTAGTTTGCTGACCCCTGTATTTGGTGATCCCTGAAACTCTTAGACTGCTTACTCATCAAGGAAAGGAATACAGAGATGGAAGGAAAGATAAGCAGGCGGGAATATTTTATGCTTATTAAAGGCTTGTGCCCCAGTTTCCTGTTCCAGGTGCAGTGATTATAAAATGATGTCAGATAAATTAAGCTTTTAGAAAAGATTTTCAATAATTGATGCCCTCATGTTGTCCTACTTGCTGTCATAAACTCAAGCCTAGCTTCACAATAGCCAGCACTGAGGACAATAGTTGGATGCAAAATAAGTTGTAGCAGCTTTACCCAAAGAGTATGCTGCAGGGCACCAAGCTCAGTCCTCCTTTTGAGACTCCTAACTGTGGCAAGTAGAAGACTTAGTACGGTGGACAGAAAGTCCCAGAAGATGGTTTGCACTCTCTATGGCAGAAGCTCCTAGTTTGGACCAAATATCTATTTTTTTCTTCCTTTTCACCAGAACTTCTCATTTGTAGCTGCAATCATGGCTGCTTGGGCTAAATATTTATTTCTGGCTTTTTGCATCGGGTTATGGGTTTTTGACTAAGGTTTGGCTAATGGGATATAAACAGAAGTGTTGCATATGACTTTAGGGAAATGTTCTGGAAGGGAGATGGTGTGTTCTCATTTCCTTCTTCCTATTAGCTAAAATACAGACATGATGGCTGGAGTTCCAGAAGCTATATTGGACTACCAAGAGAAAGCCACATACCAAAAATGACAGAGCTGCAAGATGGAAGGAACCTGGGCCCCTGATGATTTTGTCAAGTTCGAGACTTCTTTTAAGTGAGAAAGAAATCAATTTCTAGTGTTTAAAGAATGCCATTAGTTTAGATTTTCTTGCTTTAGAACAGAATTCTAACTGAAACTTCAACTTTTCCTCAGAAAACAGTCAGTTTTGGCTTTACTGTAGAAACTTACACTCATCTAGAAGAGGGATATTCCTTACATCTGTTCTGATTTGGACAGTTCTGGGATTTCTGGTGCATTTCTAAGTCATTCATAGATCAGAGGACTCTTCAGAAATCAGTCCTTTGATGGGGGGTGGGTGGAGGCAATTTAGAAATTTTGAAATTGTCTTTTTACTGTCATTCACCTATAAGTATTTTCTAATTTGCTTGATTTTTTTCTCCTTTACACAAGGATTACTAAGTATGTGTTTATATATTTATTTATTCATGTACCTTTTCTTTATTTATTGTAGTTTCCACATGGTGGGGTTTTATTACTTCGTTTTGCTTTTAAGCCACTGTAGTTTTCCTTCAACCATATAAATATAAGTAATATATTTATATAAATAGAAGTTCCCGAAACATCTCTTCCTAATCACCCATGATTTCTTAGCTTCTCTCATAGATCTTTCTTCTCCTACCATTCCTTCAGTTTTATTTTCCCCCACGATTGATTCTCATTTCTCATGTGAATTCAGTTTAAAAATAAAGAAATATAAATAAAATAATGAAACTCATAACTCTGAGTAGACAAGGGGCTTTATTAACCTAGAAATTAAAATGTGTCAGGAAGTGCAGGCTGGTTTAGACCAGTGTGACTTCTAGCTCACAGAAGTTCACAAGGCTGTTTCTGAATTTGAATGTCATTCAAATGCTTTGGAAGACTTGTTGACTGATGTGGGAAGAATGGCAGAGGAAATGTGACAGGTTCCAAGGAAATGAAAATATTTTCTCTAATATAGGATATAATAAATGGTAATAATAATAAAAATAAATTAAGTAAAAGGTTTTGGTGTGTGTTTGATTTTGTAAAGGAGTGGTTCATGATAGGAAGCTAAGTGATAAATTTCCTTGGCTGGGAAAGAGGAATCTACCTTGTCCCAGTTAACAAAATATGACCAGGTACCGTAAAGGAGAGACTCATTAAAACGTTGTCCACATTCTCTGAGCAGAATGGAGAGTTTTAAGACAAACATAATTTATTGAATGTCAGATTATTTCAGGCCTAGGAGTGTCATGCATTTTTACCAGTTACTTAATTGCACTGTCTCAATTGTATACATTTGAAATAATGTCACCTGCTCAAACATACCTAGAACTCTTTTATGTATCAGATAAAGATGTTCTAAAAATCATGTAGTTTCAAAAAATGTAGTACATCATTACTATTACATGTCGCATAGTAATAGTAATCATCTCATTGGAATTAAAGGTCCACAATGACATGAAATTTGTGTTATGACATTATTTTTAAACATAATTCTTAAAAAATACTGCCCAGAGAATAGTAGATAGAAATAATAACAGCTTGCATAAATTGAGCATTTTCTCTGTGTCAGGCACTATGTTAAACAGTTTTCATGATTATATCATCACATTCTCACAATACTAGCTATCGTTGCCCTTTGCAAAGAGGAAATTGAAGCTTAGGGAAGTTATGCCAACTTGCCTGGGGTAAAAGTATGTAGGGGTAATAAGTGGGGGCTCTTGAATTAAAACCAAGCCAGTCTGACTCCAGAATTCAAGTCTTTAACCAAAGTGCCCAACTGCTTCGCTAGTTTGAAATCTGAAATTTGATTAAACTAAGGGTATGAGAATGGTGAGCTTGGCCAATGGTGACAGTTAGAAAAATAATTGTTAGTTCAATATAACAAAGAGTCCAGAATTGTTATTGCCTCTGACAACCACACCTTAACTCTGGTCTAGACCTGCATAAGCCTGGTCATTGTGGGTGGGGGAAGTCAAGGAGATCAGGTGGGGTCATAGCTGCATGGAGTCTATTGTCAAGGACCCTGCTTTCGTTTGTGGTAGTGGGTCCATCAGGCTTACTACATTATTGAAAAATTTCAGTTCAAGAACTCACTAACTGGGGCTTCCCCGGTGGCGCAGTGGTTGGGAGTCCGCCTGCCGATGCAGGGAACACGGGTTCGTGCCCCGGTTCGGGCGGATCCCACATGCCGCGGAGCGGCTGGGCCCGTGAGCCATGGCCGCTGAGCCTGCGCATCCGGAGCCTGTGCTCCGCAACGGGAAAGGCCAAAACAGTGAGAGTCCCACGTACCGCAAAAACAACAACGACAACAAAAAAACTCACTAACTAAAAGCAGACCTTGCCTTAAATGCAACAGTGATGACTCTGTCATGAACCGGGATTACGACTAATCCAAACTCCAATCCTCTGTACTCGATGATGCAAAATAAATGATAATAAAAGGGAGAGGGAGAATTAAATTTGAGTGTTCTCAGTTTGAGAACTTTCCTTTAAATACCATTTTAGAAGTATCTGAGGAGACAATATTCTCTTTTCCCAGTGTGTGGCACTCTTCTTCCATCTGATCTCCTGCCTTTCTCAGAAAACAATCACCTGAGAATTTAAAAGTTCCTGTCTCACTTCTCAGTCTCACCCCATGCCTTATTTTGTCTGGAGTCTACCTGTTAGAGGTTAAGCAAATTATTTTATTAAATAATCTAATCTTGAAGAGAACTTGGGAAATTGGACATGTGGGGAAATTTTGAATGATCGGGTTTTAAAAATGGGAAAGGAACAAAATATAAAGCTGACCTGCCTGATGGACTTATGACCACGGATCAACAGTTGTAGAGAGAGTAGGACCAAATCTTCTACTTTGACCGACTGAATGTAGGTCATGGCTGTTTGTGTGTGGTCTTTCCCACCTGGGAATCTGGAAACCTGAGCACTTGTTTTTTCCTTGTCCCTAACTATGTGAGTTAAGAAATAATAAACAACTCTGGCTTAGATTTTCTTTTCTTTAATATTAAGAGACTTGAGCAGATGGTATTTAAGCTTCTCTTTACAGAAATAGATAGATAGATAGATAGATAGATAGATAGATAGATAGATAGATCTCTGTCTCTCTCTTGAAGTACCCTGGCACATTGAATAACGAGTCAAGTTTATATAACAGTATTCTTACTTTGCAAATTATTTGTTGAATACTGAATACTAAATGTCATAAGAAGATAAAGTTTCTGCTTTGGAAGTTTATACTGCAAAAGTCCTCTCTAAGTAGCCTGCAACATATGTGGATTGACTGCACATTCACAAATTGCTTTTATTCAGCCTAGGTTCCCTAGGCTCTCTGCTATGCCTCAACCCCTTCCTTTCTATGTATATTCTACTCTCTTACTTCCTCTGGAACCCTTATTTATCCCTCCTAAGAGTATTGCAAACAGGAGTCCTTGTGTAGGCAACTTGCTTAAAGGAAGAGAATTGCACATAAATTATAGTCTGTTTTACTCTTTATTCTCATTCCCTGTGATTCCTCTGCCCAAGTTGGGGGTGGGGAGGGTGGAAGTTGGGGAGGGGTAAGGAGTACTTCCATTTAAACAAAAGAAGTGTTTTTGTTTTAGACTTTGCAGCTGGTTTGGCTTTGGGTGGTCATAGGTTAGGGGGAAATACATGTCTATAAAACTTAAATGAGGAAGATCATTTACAATCAGTGTTTAACATGCATTACTTCTTGTTCTCACAATAACTCTGCAAGATAGATTATTACAATCTTTATTTACAAATGAGGAAACCAAGGCTTAATGAGTTAAATAAATTGTCTATGGTGGCAACATTAGTGAGTGGCTGAACTAGAGTTGTGGCCAGGTTCACTGACTGCAGGGTGTGGCACCCCACAGGTACGGGGTGTTTGGTGAACAAATTCAAGAGAGCAGAGGTTGTGGGGTGTCCTCTTGAATTTATTCACCAAACACCCTGAACATTAGATCACTGATCAGAAAGAGAAGACATCTAATTACCGTCTACAGTGGAACTTTAGCTTCCTAACCATCATATCAAAGAATTTCAGAGAGAAAATTTAAATTTTTTGATGACTTGTAAGAAGAAAATGATTCATATTACTTATTTAACTAATATCCTAACTTGGTTTCCCCACACAGTTGATGATATTGTTTCTTGAAGCACTTGAATTGAATTTAGCAGTATGACTATGTAAAAGGATCACTTTTCACATCTCACTGATATTAATATGGGAGTGAATCCACTATAACCATGGCAAATTCTGAAGCTAAAGGGCATGCTAAGAGAATTAAATTCAACCCTGGCTTGGCCTCTTCTTACTTTTGACCTTCAGTGACAATATATCCATGAATATGAACACATACACCTTACTTATTTCACACAGTAAAGAATAAAATTAATAAGGTTACAAACAAACAAAAAAAGAATGTCCCAGAAGCTTTTAATGCAGTTCTAAGATAACTTCTTTAATTTGATTTTGGCTCTTATCACCATTATTGTTTTTACTTTACTTTTCTTTCTTTTTTTTTTAACATCTTTATTGGGGTATAATTGCTTTACAATGGTGTGTTAGTTTCTGCTTTATAACAAAGTGAATCAGTTATACATATACATATGTTCCCATATCTCTTCCCTCTTGCATCTCCCTCCCTCCCACCCTCCCTAACCCACCCCTCCAGGCGGTCACAAAGCAAAGAGCCGATATTGCTGTGCCATGCGGCTGCTTCCCACTAGCTAGCTACCTTACGTTTGTCAGTGTATATATGTCCATGCCTCTCTCTCGCCCTGTCACACCTCACCCTTCCGCCTCCCGATATCCTCAAGTCCGTTCTCCAGTAGGTCTGTGTCTTTATTCCTGTCTTACCCCTAGGTTCTTCATGACACTTTTTTTTCTTAAATTCCATATATATGTGTTAGCATACGGTATTTGTCTTTCTCTTTCTGACTTACTTCACTCTGTATGATAGACTCTAGGTCTATCCACCTCATTACAAATAGCTCAATTTCGTTTCTTTTTATGGCTGAGTAATATTCCATTGTATATATGTGCCACATCTTCTTTATCCATTCATCCGACGGCGGGCACTTAGGTTGTTTCCATCTCCGGGCTATTGTAAATAGAGCTGCAATGAACATTTTGGTACATGACTCTTTCTGAATTCTGGTTTCCTCAGGGTATATACCTAGTAGTGGGATTGCTGGGTCATATGGTAGTTCTATTTGTAGTTTTTTAAGGAACCTCCATACTGTTCTCCATAGTGGCTGAACCAATTCACATTCCCACCAGCAGTGCAAGAGTGTTCCCTTTTCTCCACACCCTCTCCAGCATTTATTGTTTCTAGATTTTTTGATGATGGCCATTCTGACTGGTGTGAGATGATATCTCATTGTAGTTTTGATTTGCATTTCTCTAATGATTAATGATGTTGAGCATTCTTTCATGTGTTTGTTGGCAGTCTGTATATCTTCTTTGGAGAAATGTCTATTTAGGTCTTCTGCCCATTTTTGGATTGGGTTGTTTATTTTTTTGTTATTGAGCTGCATGAGCTGCCTGTAAATTTTAGAGATTAATCCTTTGTCAGTTGATTCATTTGCAAATATTTTCTCCCATTCTGAGGGTTGTCTTTTGGTCTTGTTTATGGTTTCCTTTGCTGTGCAAAAGCTTTGAAGTTTCATTAGGTCCCATTTGTTTATTTTTGTTTTTATCTCCATTACTCTAGGAGATGGGTCAAGAAGGATCTTGCTGTGATTTATGTCATAGAGTGTTCTGCCTATGTTTTCCTCTAAGAGTTTGATAGTTTCTGGCCTTACATTTAGGTCTTTAATCCATTTTGAGCTTATTTTTGTGTATGGTGTTAGGGAGTGATCTAATCTCATACTTTTACATGTACCTGTCCAATTTTCCCAGCACCACTTATTGAAGAGGCTGTCCTTTCTCCACTGTATATTCCTGCCACCTTTATCAAAGTAAGGTGTCCATATGTGCATGGGTTTATCTCTGGGCTTTCTATCCTGTTCCATTGATCTATCTTTCTGTTTTTGTGCCAGCACCGTACTGTCTTGATTACTGTAGCTTTGTAGTATAGTCTGAAGTCAGGGTACCTGATTCCTCCAGCTCTGTTTTTCGTTCTTAAGATTGCTTTGGCTATTTGGGATCTTTTGTGTTTCCATACAAATTGTGAAAGGTTTTTGTTCTAGTTCTGTGAAAAATGCCAGTGGTAGTTTAAGAGGGATTGCATTGAATCTGTAGATTGCTTTGGGTAGTATAGTCATTTTCAGAATGTTGATTCTTCCAATCCAAGAACATGGTATATCTCTCCATCTATTTGTATCATCTTTAATTTCTTTCATCAGTGTCTTATAATTTTCTGCATACAGGTCTTTTGTCTCCTTAGCTAGGTTTATTCCTAGATATTTTATTCCTTTTGTTGCAATGGTAAATGGGAGTGTTTTCTTAATTTCACTTTCAGATTTTTCATCATTAGTGTATAGGAATGCCAGAGATTTCTGTGCATTAATTTTGTATCCTGCTACTTTACCAAATTCATTGATTAGCTCTAGTAGTTTTCTGGTAGCATCTTTAGGATTCTCTATGTATAGCACCATGTCAACTGCAAACAGTGACAGCTTTACTTCTTCTTTTCTGATTTGGATTCCTTTTATTTCTTTTTCTTCTCTGATTGCTGTGGCTATAACTTCCAAAACTATGTTGAATAAGAGTGGTGAGAGGGGGCATCCTTGTCTTATTCCTGATCTTAGTGGAAATGGTTTCAGTTTTTCACCATTGAGGACGATGTTGGCTGTGGGTTTGTCACATATGGCCTTTATTATGTTGAGGGAAGTTCCCTCTATGCCTACTTTCTGGAGGGTTTTTATCCTAAATGGGTGTTGTATTTTGTCAAAAGCTTTCTCTGCATCTATTCAGATGATCATATGGTTTTTCTCCTTCAGTTTGTTAATGTGGTGTATCACGTTTGTTGATTTGCGTATATTGAAGAATCCTTGCATCCCTGGGATAAATCCCACTTGATCATAGTGTATGATCCTTTTAATGTGCTGTTGGCTTCTGTTTGTTAGTATTTTGTTGAGGATTTTTGCATCTATGTTCATCAGTGATATTGGCCTGTAGTTTTCTATACTAATTTTGTATCCTGCAACTTTACTGTATCCATTTATTAGTTCTAATTGTCTTTTGATGATGTGTTAGGATTTTCTCTATATAGTATCATGTCAACTGCAAACAGTGACAGTTTTACTTCTTCCTTTCCAATTTGGATTCATTTCTTTTCTTTCTTGCTTTCTTTCTTCTTTCTTCTTTCTTCTTTCTTTCTTCCTTCCTTTCTTTCTTTCTTTCTTTCTTTCTCTTTCTTTCTTTCCCTTTCTTTCTTTCTTTCTTTCTTTCCCTTTCTTTCTTTCTCTTTCTTTCTTTCTTTCTTTCCCTTTCTTTCTTTCCCTTTCTTTCTTTCTCTTTCTTTTTCTTTCTTTCTTTCTTCTTTCTTTCTTTCTTTCTTTCTTTCTTTCTTTCCCTTTCTTTCTTTCTTTCCCTTTCTTTCTTTCTTTCTTTCTTTCTTTCTTTCCCTTTCTTTCTTTCTCTTTCTTTCTCTTTCTTTCTTCTTTCTTTTTCTTTCTTTCTTTCTTCTTTCTTTCTTTCTTTCTTTCTCTTTCTTTCTTTCTTTCTTTCTTTCTTTCTTTCTTTCCTTCTTTCTTTCTCTTTCTTCTTTCTTTCTTTCTTTCTTTCTTTTCTTTCTTTCTTTCTTTCTTTCTTTCTTTCTTTCTTTCTTTCTTTCTTTCTTTCTTTTTCTTTCTTTCTTTCTTTCTTTCTTCTTTCTTCCTTTCTTTCTTTCTTCTTTCTTGTCCAGTTGCTGTGGCTAGGACTTCCAATACTATGTTGTATAAAAATGGCAAGAGTGGACATCCTTGTCTTTTTTCTGATCTTAGAGGAAATGCTTTCGGCTTTTCATCATTGATTATGATGTTAGCTGTGGGCTTGTCGTATATGCCCTTTATTATGTTGTGTTATGTTCCCTCTATGTCTACTTTGTTGAGAGATTGTATCGTAAATGGATATTGAATTTTATCAAAAGCTTTTTCTTTGCAGCAACTGAAATAATCATATGATTTTTATTTTTCAATTTGTTAATGTATTGTATCACTTGGATTGATTGATGATGGTGTGTGATTCTTTTAACATGTTACTGAATTTGATATAGTAATATTTTGTAAGAATTCTTGCACCCATGTTCATCAGTGATATCGGTTTATAATTTTCTTTTTCTGTATGTTGTGTCTTTGGTCTTGGTATCAGGGTAATGCTGGCCTTGCAGAATGGATTCAGAAGCATTCCTTCCTCTTCAATTTTTTGGGAATAGCTTCTTTAAATGTTTGGTACGTAAGCACATTTCTTATGTAAGCTAGTATATCCTTCTTTGTAGCTTCATGTTATATCTCTAGGATTTTTATTATTCTCCTTTATCATTAAAGAACACTTGAGCATATATTGATTGAATATGCTCCTATAATCAATATGCATATTTTCATTATTCTATGATTTATATGCATATTTATAGTCTAATACATTATGCAAATTTTAAATAAAAATGAAATAGAAACAAAATAGTATGAGAAAATAATTTTAAATTAGTTTTTAATTTTAGCTATTTGCAGTCATCCTGTCTCTTCCCTTCCCCCCTAAACAAAAACAAAAACAAAAACAAAACTGAGCCCATACAGCCTTTTTGACTGCTATTTTTGGAAGGGAAGGAATGTGATTAAAAGTAGATCAGTGTTTTCTTCCTTAATTTCTATGTAGCTCTTTGTGATACTTATTACTACTGGTTATCATAGCTGAGGAAGATTCCCATAAGTGTATGCAAACCAGAATAAAACAAGTGCTTTATTGGCTGCTTTACTAACTCAGGATACTATTATTTTTAAATGTCAGTCACAGATTAAATAAAGGGCTTATTTGGTGATTTTATCAGTAAATTTATATAGTCCTTAAGGTCAATTGTTTATTCATACAAAAGAATCAGATTTTGTACAATTTTAATAAATTAGTTCAAAATCCACTGAAATATCTCACCTGAAAAATTTTTAAATGAGTCAGATAATTTTATGTCCAGGTGATTTTTTTCCAATGTTTTTGCACAGTGTACACAGAGTTTTATTAATTTATTTCTGAATCCAATCATGTAATAATGGAAATTTCTCCAAACATCCATTTTCAACATACCCTTTCCACAGCACAGATATTTTTTAAAAAGCAATTACTTCTTCAGTGATTAAAGAAAAGTCTTCTTTACAATAAGGAGATGGAAAAAGATCTTTTATTTTTTTCCCCAGATACATCCTAGGTAACATTAGCTTACGAGATCATTACTTGTCACCCCCTTGCCCCCATGTGGCTAACAAAGACAGAAGTCAGCTCTGCCATTTTTTTGGTTGACTGCTTTTGTTGATATGTGTAATAATAATGATACTATGTTCAATCCCTAGTTTCCTGGAAAAAAATTTTATGGACCTTCCCCATTTTAAAAATAAGTATTACTTTAATTAAAACCACATAATATAGTTTACTAAACCACTTAACTGGCTAGCTTCAAATCCATGGGACTCTTACTTTTCCATCAGGATAATTCTCTTCTTTATGTTATAGAGGTCTAAGTGAGCCTGACAGCATCAGCTTTACATTAATATTAGCTGAGCTTAATTTTGTATTTTTTCATAACAATTAAATATACAACAGGGTTCCAAAATTTTCTTCTCTTGTTCTATTCTAGTAGATGACCTTATACATCAATATATGCACACAGCCCATTTTGGAGCAAACATGGATCCATGGTTCTACTGGTGAGACAATTGTAGTTGACTATGGAGCATTTGAAATGCAGATGCCTAAGCACTGACACCAAGCCTCTGGAATCAGATCCAAGGGTTGGAACCCCACTTCATTTAATGTATGAATCTAGAGCTTATGGAACACCAGGTCCTGGGGTAACAGTGTATTCCCCCATTCTGGTACCCTTTTGAGTAACTGCAGGAACTTTGGCACCATTGGAGTTTGTCATACCTCAGAGCCTAGAGAATTGTAATGACCTGTTGTACCCTAGGATCATCTCTGTGACAGCTGGAGAAAATGAGTCCTGAGTTTTCAAAAATATCTTGCTATCTTCCAGCAAGATAGTAGCAAAGCTGGTCCAAATGTGATGACAAACAGGACTGCTGCTTTCATTTAGAGCTCTTACTCTTTTTTTTTTTTTAACATCTTTATTGGAGTATAATTGCTTTACAATGGTGTGTTGGTTTCTGCTTTATAACAAAGTGAATCAGTTATACATATACATATATCCCCATATCTCCTCCCTCTTGCGTCTCCCTCCCTCCCACCCTCCCTATCCCACCTCTCTAGGTGGTCACAAAGCACCGAGCTGATCTCCCTGTGCTATGCGGCTGCTTCCCACTAGCTATCTTTTTACGTTTGGTAGTGTATATGCGACCTAATGAAACTTAAAAGCTTTTGCACAGCAAAGGAAACCATAAGACCAAAAGACAACCCTCAGAATGGGAGAAAATATTTGCAAATGAAGCAACTGACAAAGGATTAATCTCCAAAACATACAAGCAATTCATGAAACTCAATGTCAAAAAAACAAATAACCCAATCCCAAAATGGGCAGAAGACCTAAATAGACATTTCTCCAATGAAGATATACAGAATGCCAACAAACACATGAAAGAATGCTCAACATCATTAATCATTAGAGAAATGCAAATCAAAACTACAATGAGATACCTGTTTTATTTTTATTTGATTAGCCAGTCTTCTAAAGTCTAGATCCCTTGTAATCCTTTGCAAATAACTTTTTTTTTTTCTTTTTCAAATCCTTCCTCTCTAAAGGGAACCCTCCTACACTGTTGGTGGGAATGTAAGTTGGGGCAGCCACTATGAAAAACAGAATGGAGGTTCCTCAAATATCTAAAAATATAGCTGCCATATGATCCAGCAATCTCACTCCTGGGCATATACCTGGACAAAAATATAATTAAAAAAGACACATGCACCCCTAGTTCATAGCAGCCAAGGCATGGAAGCCAAGACACGGAAGCAACCTAATGTCCATCGACAGATGAATGGATAAAGGAGATGTGGTACATATATACAATGGAATACTCGCAGCCATAAAAAAGAATGAAATAATGCCATTTGCAGCAATGTGGAAGGACCTAGAGATTATCAAACTAAGCGAAGTAAGTCGGAAAGAGAAAGACAAATGCCATAAGATATCACTTAATGTGGAATCTAAAATATGACACAAATGAACTTTTATGAAACAGAAACAGTCTCACAGACATAGAGAACAGACTTGTGGTTGCCAAGGGAGGGGTGGCGGGAGAGAGATGGGGTGGGAATTTGGGGTTAACAGTTGCAAACTATTATATTTAGAATAGGTATGGTCCTACTGTATAGCATAGGGAACTATATTCAATTTTCTGTGATAAACCATAATGGAAAAGAATATAAAAATGCATATACATGTATAACTGAATCATTTTGCTATACAGCAGAAATTAACACATTGTAAATCAACTATATTTTAATAAAAAAAATTAAAATCTGGGGAAAAAAACCCTAACAAATACTTCATCTCTGAGTATAAGAAAACAGAGAAATCTTTCCACAAATTTAAGGGATTCATATGTGTAGAGAAATGAAGGAACATATTTTTCTTCTCCTATTTGACCAGGAATATATGTTTTCTAAAAGCATGTGATGACTGACCCTACAAACATAATTTCACAGGTATTTGGGAAACCATTTAAAGTGAATAAATTCATGCTAGTTGAAGGCAGAAAATAGTTTTCTTTCTTAAAAATCAGAGCTGAATCCAGCACACTGTCACCTAATATAGTAGCAGTAATTTTAATACAAGAATATTATTATATACAGTAAAATAAAATAAAACATAATTCAGAAATTCTTGTTTTGTGTTTCTCAGTATAATGTGGCCCAAATTCTTACCAATATGGGCCTCTTTTCTCATGTTCTTTTTTTTTCTTAATAGATCTTTATTGGAGTATAATTGCTTTACAATGGTGTGTTAGTTTCTGCTTTATAACAAAGTGAATCAGCTATACGTATACATATATCCCCATATCCCCTCCCTCTTGAGCCTCCCTCCACCCTCCCAAACCCACCCCTCTAGGTGGTCACAATGCATCGAGCTGATCTCCCTGTGCTATGCAGCAGCTTCCCACTAGCCATACATTTTACATTTGATAGTGTATATACATCAGTGCTTAAAGATGTGTTTACTGTAGAAATAGGCCATATGGTTCTCTAGTAATGAAGAAGCTGGACACTCGTCTGTGATCTCAAGCCCACAAACATGAAGACAATTCCTGGCTGCTTATTTTTTGCTGTAGCCCTGGTTGGGCCCCCCCAATTATAGGTGAGCACACATAGAATTTTCCAAATGAAGACAAGTGCGTACTGCTGGACTCTTGGGTCCTGCTGTCTATTGTGCATTTGTTATTCGCTATTTTGGAGTCTCCATTGCAGACTCAATTTTCATTTGCAAGGATTACTACATTAAATGCAGTAGCTCTATTAAGTCAAATGTGCAATAACAGAGCTACCTGCTTTCACAGGGAAGGAACTATAGGAAGAGGGCTTATACCTCCAAAAAACAAACCATAAGATCCTTATTTTACCTCAGAGTGATAGGAAAAAATAGTGAAAACAAGAAGGAAACTACTGGCAACTGAACCCACTTCCCATTTGAACAACTTAGATCCTTACAGACATCGAGTTCTGGCTCCATTGGACCTTTCTGAATCTACCTCGGGAAGGGACTCAGGATTTGGAAAAAGTTCTCCCAGTGGGATCAGTGTTTGACCAAGTTCTGTTAAGAGTATTTCAATGTTCACTCTATGCTTATTCAGTTACGAATAGATTCTAGTATTTTAAATTAGAAGTAGGATGATGTTCATTGTATTATGTTTTCTTCTCTATTGCAGATGACTTCTTGAAAGCAGGCCTGGAAAGTTGAAGTAGAAATGTGTCTTTGAATTTGTCTCTAATGAAATGGAAATGGATTCCAATCTGTTGGAAATTTTGGCTCCTTCTGGAAGAGAAGCAGGGCTGCCCACAACAACAACAAAAAATGGGGAATTGCTATATAGTAAGTGGGATAAATAAACTGGTACAAGCTTCCTTATGGGATGATTTTTTTAGCTAAATTTGTCTTCACCCTTCACCCTCTTCCTTCCCACTCAAAGAGGGAATCAACCTCATGTCTTCTTTTCCTGGCCTCATTCCAATGATGCCAAAAAAGTTGCTCAATTTAATAAACTTAGGGTAACATGTTGGTAAAACCATCTTGAAATCATAAAAGTAGATATTCAGTTGATTGAACTATTTTTCAATTTTCAACTGAATTTCACAATTTTTTTCCCCTCACTTCAAGAGAGTATTACTGACAAGCAAATTGATTTGATTTCAAGTGCAATCTGAAAACAACACAGAAGCCAGTAGGAGAAATAAGTCTCTGATCCCATCACCTTCCCTTTTTGCAGCTAGCTTACTATTTTGCTTTGTTTTATCTTATATCTGCCCAAAGGTATAAAATGCCTTCCTAATGCTCCTGGTGAACCAAGCATGTTACTCCAGCTTGCCTACTTATGCGAGGGCTGAGATACTGTACTAGCCCAATGTCCCTCATTCTTTCATAGTCTACTCTTGATGTATGTGCTTAGAAAGGAGTTGATGTACTTAGCACATTATTCGCTTCAGGAGTGTTTAAACAAGAGATGTACTCATCTCATGACTAAATAAAGCTCTAATGGTGAAATGTTGGCATCTAGAAGTCCAGGGGGAGTCAATTTAGAGAGAAATTGTCTCATCAAACCTTAAAATCCCAAATGTAGTTGGTTTTCTCTATCTCCTATGAAGTCACCACAGGACAATACCCAAATAAATTCTTAACGTAGAGTTTATTTATTTCCCCTCATCCAGAACTGAGTGCTTGGGTCATAAATTGTGCATAAACTCACAAGGCTTGGTAAAGTCTGAGTGCCCAGCAGAAATAAATGTTATTGGTGAACTGAAGGCCCACCACTTTCCATACTGAAATTGAGATTGGCAACAAAAATCAATGGTCTTGGAAATTTGGCCCCAAGAATAATAAGAACTAGGAAAACATTTTGAGCTTGGGTACGTCACAGTGCATTAGCCTTGCTGTCTGCACATTTACATATGCACATTTACAAGAGTTTTTTTTTTTTAGCATTCTTCTTTGATTTTAATAACTCTACGAAAATATTCTCTCACGATACAACCTGTTTACTCTTGTTGCCAAGCCAAAGACAAACTTATTCAGCTCTCCCATAGGTATAAAGAAGGGCAAAAGACTCCAAGTTAGTCAAAATATGTTTTGTTTGTTTGTTTGTTTGCGGTATGCGGGCCTCACACTGTTGTGGCCTCTCCCGTTTTGGAGCATAGGCTCCAGACGCGCAGGCTCAGAGGCCATGGCTCACGGGCCTAGCTGCTCCGCGGCATGTGGGATCCTCCCGGACCGGGGCACGAACCCGTGTCCCCTGCATCGGCAGGCGGACTCTCAACCACTTTGCCACCAGGGAAGCCCCTCAAAATATGTTTTGACTAAACATATTTTGAAGTGCATCAGGGCTATGCTCTTAAAGTTTGTAAAAAGCAATCCAGTCCAATTTTTCAATTGATTGTCACTTAAGATAGAAGTCATATTAATTTTCAAGATCTTGAGTAAGCATTTTTCCACCAACGTGCTATTACAGAAAAAAATCAAAGTTACAGTTTAGCAATAGCTCTCTATTTTTAGTACTCTGATGAGAGGTTGTGTTGATAGAGAACTGGCGTTTTCAAGGACTCCTGATGAATATAAGTTCTCAGACTTGAGGTTGGAAATCTATAACGACAGAGACATATTTCTAATTTCTAATCTACCACAAGGAGGAAAGAATGGTAAGAATGAATGGTGATACTGATGGTAAGGTTATTCACTTTTATTTTTGTGTGTGTACATAAAAATTTATATTATTGTGTTAACTGAGATTAGGTTCAGTTGCAGGTTATAGAAAATCCCAAATAACAGTGGCTTAAATAGGACGGAAATTTATTTTTCATTCAGGTAAAACTTCTAAAGGTGTCTAAGGCATTGCAGCATATCAATGACTCAAGATTCTTACAGAATCCTGCTCCACTGTGCCTGACCTCCATTCTCAAGATCACCTCATGACCCAAGATGGCTGTTGAAGATCTAGCCATTACATCTGCATTACAGCAATCAGGAAAGAAGGCAAATAAGAGAATATAGTTTCTCCCTCTAGGGCCACTTTCCATCACTTATACTTTTACCTCATTAGTCAGAATATAGCCAAGTGGCAATACCTAGTTCCAAGGCACTGTAAGAATGTAGTCACTATTTTTGTGAATATCTGTTCAGCTAAGACTCAGGGGTCTAGTAATAGGAGAGAATGAATATAAGAAGACAACTACAAGTCTCCATTATAATTACATATATAATGTGTGACTTTGGACATGTTACTTTTCTCAGTCTCAGTTTTCTCAACTATGTAAAGAGGATGATATTTCTTACCTTTTAGAGTCATTGGCAGGATTATATGAGATAGTATATATAGACACATTTGCAAGGTGTTTGACATACGACAAATTCACAATAAGTCCTGTTATTGCAATATACAGCATTTTGGGTCCAAAAAAATGTGTCGATGACTCTTTATAGCAATGGTTCTTAACATCTTCCATAATCTACAATGATTAGATTTAGCTACCCACCCCATACATCTAACTATACCCCTAGATTTCCCTGTGATCCTTTCATACCAATATGACCTCAGGATTAAGAAGAGTACTTTGGACATGCTAAAGCGTGATGTTGAGAGAAGCAGTCTTAAAGAGACTGAGAAATATCTAAGCATTTAGCAGTAAATCATTTACAATAATGCTAGGCCTCTCACAAGTATTAGGTAAGTGTTAGCTATTACTATTATTATTTTAATATTATCAACATCATCATTTTAGTGGATAGACTCTATGTCAGAATGTGGTTGGAAATATCTCACTTGAGAGGGTTGAAATTAGAGATCATAGGTCTAAAATAATATGAATGCATTAGTCAGGGTTAAGTCAGGGAAGCAGAGCTCCTTTGAGCATTTGGGGATTGAGAGATTTATTACAGACATTAGATCTTACAGAAATGTGGGAGCAGCTGGTGAAGTGAAGGTCCGGAACAGGGAGTAGAGATCAGACACAGACTTCTAACCAGTTCATCTGCCAAAAACACTGGCAAGAATGGATAAGTCAGAGCTTGAAGGTAAATACAAAAGCTAAGCATGCCCAGACAATGAAGCAGGTGCAGAGGGGAATGCCATGGAGATGTCTACAAGAAGCTCTTAACCTCCATGTAGCCATTGCCAAACATTTGCTTGTGGGCCCAGAACAGCTGTTGCCCAGCCTGGCCCTGGGCTGCGAAGGCAAGCTGATTAGAGAGCAGGAAGGAGTGGGGACAAGCTAGGACCTCTGGGTGCCTCTGTATATGAACATCTTTGTAAATGATCTCACTGTCCTTCAATGAATCATGGCTGCTATTTAACTTCCACCTTCCAAGTCCCATCTAGCACAGGGAAGGAGATTCAGGAAAACATAAATCCCAGCTTCACCAAGTTGACGTAGCATAGTCCAGCACCACATTTAATAAATGAAAATCTTGTTTTCAACTCACATTAGTTAGTAAATTTGCTCCCCTTAAATCAATATGTATTTAGTAACTTTAAAGTTTTCAGATTCTTTAATAATTTATTTATGATGTTACAGAGAACTATTCTTAACTTGGAAGTAAATCAGCAAGATGATCGTGCAACCTTTTTTTTTTAACATCTTTATTGCAGTATAATTACTTTACAATGGTGTGTTCGTTTCTGCTTTATAACAAAGTGAATCAGTTATACATATACATATATCTCCATATCCCCTCCCTCTTGTGTCTCCCTCCCACCCTCCCTATCCCACCCCTCTAAGTGGTCACAAAGCACCAAGCTGATCTCCCTGTGCTATGCGGCTCCTTCCCACTAGCTATCTATTGATTGTGCAACCTTTCAATACTATGCCACAGCGTTATCCAACACACCTGAATCCCTCAGAAAATGGAACTTTCACTGTAGTAATCAAAATTGATTAAGATCCAGGCATTTAACAGATTTGAAATACAGAATTTAAGTTGTGGAAAACTGATAAGATGCAATGATTTGTTTTTCTTCTGTCAGACTTGAGGACTTCAAAGTCACAGTTTTATTGCTCTGTAGAACATAACTCAATTTGCATTTAATTTAGCTATTTTATTTCAGCACCTTTCTTCACTGACCATATTAAATTCCTATTTTTCATTCTACTGGTTCCCTCGTTAATGCGTTAAATAAAACTCTTAGGTATGCTCACCACTATCTATATATATGTGTGTGTGTGTATATACACACACGCACACACACACAATTAATTTTTTAACATTTTGAAAATTAAACTTTGACAATCATCACAGGCTATTATTATTTTTATAAACAAGAGGATGTTTCAAAGCCTGATAACACATAAAGGTAGGTAGGACTGAATGTGGGGAGTCTGAGAATATTAGCACTGAGAATCTCACTGGAACGGTGTAATGGAGAAAGAAGGCAATTGCAAAGATACTTAGCAGGAGTGGGGAAAACAAGAGTGTTTGGAGGAACACTGAACCCCATAGAATGATGAGGCAATAGAATGGTCACCTAAAGTAAAATGAGCCTGGTTCCCATATGGCACTATAACTTTGGAAACGTGGGACTCATAGGATAAAATCAGAAAATTACTTTATGTTCTCCATTTCTCATACAATCTTGCTCATCCCTAATCCTTGAGTGAAGTCCAGTACAAGTCTCATAACTCATAGGTAACAAAATAGCCTTTAGTCAGTCCCTTCTCAATTGGTTCAGTAATGATACATCCAGGTCAACCTGGCACGTCTTTGGGCTGGACACCAGCAGTTGGAGGAAGGAGCCATAGACTATTTCATCCCTATTGTTCTGCCTATTTCCTCAGATACAGTTATATTCCTCCTACACCACCCACTACATTTCCCCACTGGACACTTCAGACTTGAAAAAGGAAAAGCAAAGAGAGTAATGCTAGTTTCCCATTGCGGCTGTAACAAATGACCACAAAGTTAGCTAAAAGAACACAAATTTCACAGATTTGTTTTCTGATAGTTTAGAGCAGATACCAGCCTGTGACCTATTAAGAACCGGGCTGCACAGCAGGAGGTGAGCGGTGGGCGAGTGAGCGAAGCTTCATCTGTATTTACAGTCGCTCCCCATCGCTCTCATTACCACCTGAGCTTCACCTCCGGTCAGATCAGCAGAGGCATTAGATTCTCATAGGAGCGCAAACCCTCACAGCATGAACTGTGCATGTGAGGGATCTAGGTTGCGTGCTCCTTATGAGAATCTAACGCCTGATGATCTGAGGTGGAGCTGAGGGGGAGATGCTAGTGCTGGGGAGCGGCTGCAAATACAGATTATCACTAGCAGAGAGGTTCGACTGCACAGAGACCATAATAAATCAATTGCTTGAAGACTCAGATCAAAACCCTATCAGTGAGTGGCAAGTGAAAACAAGCTCAGGGCTCCCACTGACTCTGCATTATGGTGAGTTGTATAATTATTTCATTATATATTACAACGTAATAATAATAGAAATAAAGTGCACAATAAATGTAATGCGCTTGAATCATCCCGAAACCATCCCCCCCCACCCCCGCATCTGTGGAAACATTGTCTTCCACGAAACCAATCCCTGGTGCCAAAAAGGTTGGGGACCGCTGGTTTAGAGGTCAGAAGGCTAAAATCAAGGTGTTGTCAGAGTTGTGTTCCTTCTGGAGGCTTCAGGGGAAGATCTGTTTCCTTGTAATTCTCATCTTCTAGTGGCCTTGTGCATTTATTGGCTAATAGCCCCTTCTTCCATATTCAAAGTGCATCATGCAACTTCTGCTTCCATTGTCCCACCTCCTTCTACCTTTGACCCTCTTGCTTCCCTCTTATAAGGACCTTTGTGATTATATTGGGCCTTCTTGGATAATTCAGGGTAAACTTTCTATTTCAAGGTCCCTAACTTAATCACATCAGCAAATTCTTTTACCCTGTAGGGTAACATTTCACAGATTTGGGGGATTAGGATGTAAACGTCTTTGGAAAGGCAGGGGCATTATTCTACCACAGAGGGAAAAATCTCATTTGTACTTGCAAGTTATCTAGCACTGGTGATCTCTGTGTTCGGTAGGTATTTAAAAGTGATTCTTTCTCTCTTAGGAAGTTTCCACCATGTGTTCTTTGACGACCACTAACCCCCGGCCCTGTTACTGAGAATCTGTCATTCACGGGTCCATTCTTGTGAGGAACAAATACGGCTCAGCATCTAGCAGAGTCCCTAGCTGTTTGTTTGTTTCCTGCCAAGGTCTTCACAGTCGTCCTGGAGGCCCCTTTGGGTAGACTCTAAGTCAGCTCTAGGTGGGCTGTCTTACCTGCATGGCTTATATCTGGTCCATGGAAAACATCCTTTGCCCTTAGAGTATAAGTTTTAGAATTCACAAAATAGGGTTTCGAGACATGGAGTATGACATAATAGAAAAAAATGGCTTTGGGTGGGGGCAGTCAGAATGTAACTGAAGCTCTGTTCTATCAGACAAAAGTGGTACAATCTTAGGTAAGTTACCTTTATGAGACAATTTCCTCCTATTTTAAAATGACAAAATAATAATGCTTATGAAAACACCTAGCACATTTTAGGCTTATAATTGTCCTGAAAAAAATTTGCTACTATATTACATTCACATGGACAGTGCTTTGCCTAAGCAGAAAGAATTATCTGTTGAAGAATTATCATGAATTATTCAAGATTTAATTGCATCAGGATAAATTAACCTTTCACATGGTTTAGATACAACAGATCTTTGCAAAGCTAAATGAGCTTACTGACTGCTG
>NW_006788081.1:589894-590292 GCF_000442215.2 Lipotes vexillifer
TGCTGAACCTTTTAAATTAACTGAGTTTAACTTTCACATGACCAATTGTTTTTATAGCTTATATAATCATTGACCATTTTTTCAAGAGCATTTAAAATGACTTAAAAAGAAAGGTTTCCAAAGTCTATGAAATAAGTAAAATCATATCAATTAGAATTAGAACATTTACCTTTCTTCAAGGAAAAAAATGTTACTGGTTTGATCATTTCTGTCTACTCTGAGTTGAGAAAATGAATTCCCTTGGAATTTTGTCTCAATTTTGCTAGCAAATATTGAACTACTTAGAAGCTACTCACCAGTCTTAAACCTTTAACTCACATCCCACATGTTAATCATCCCAAGCTGAAGGGATGATTAATATAAGAGCTCTTCCCTTCCTTTCTTTACTTTCTTTCCCT
>NW_006788081.1:590302-608440 GCF_000442215.2 Lipotes vexillifer
TCTCCATGACTGTCAGGTGTTCGGTGTGTGTTCTTTAAGCTATACATTCTTTTGGTTATCAGACTTTTTAGCGATGGTCAAATATTTGGGAAGCATTCTGAAAAACGAGGTCAACATATTCACCTCAAATAGTTACTCAAGCTTCAATAACAAAATTTTAAATATTGGGTTAATGACACATTACATGGATAGAGGAGACAGGATTAGTTGTAGAAATTAATTCCTATGAGATGTGAATTATAATCAGTTCCAAGATAATCTAGGTATCAGAGAAGCACATATATTCTCCACAGGGATTAATGTGCAATTCTGTGGAATCATATGTAAACAAGGCAACATATCTCAAGAAGATCATAACTACATTTTCAAATTTTACATCCTGTAGAGTATTCCTTTGTCATAAGGTTTCTTATTCTAAGTGATTATTTATTAATCTGGATCAGAGTAAACTCCTGGAGAAAGGGGCTATGGATTATTCATCTTTCAATGCCCAATGGATAGCCCAGATCCTGGCCCTAGGGCAGACTCTTAATAAATGTTTATATGATTTATAATCATAAAAAAAGAAGAGCATAACTACTAAAAAATTAAGTGAGAAATGTGATTTATATACTGTTGTATATAATGATAAATCAGAAGAAATAGAGAGCTATGCAATATGATCTTTCACATTTCTAGATCCTGGTAGTTGAAAGTCTAACTGTCCCTCTTCTGTACAGGACACTCTTAAAAGACTAGAGGTTTTTATGTTCTTAATTCAATGTTGTAGTTCTTAGATAATATTTCTTGCATGTTTTATATTGTATATTAAAGTATAATACGAAGCACATTTCAATGGACGATTTTAATAACTTATTCTCTTTTTTCTTGTGTTGGAGCCAAGGGTCACTACTAACTTCATACTTAATTCTTATTACTTCATCATGTAATCTGTCACCCAGTCCATGGCAAAAAATGTTTCCTACCTTTCCTGTTGTAATAGTATAATGATCTCAGGAATCACCACTCTCATTGGGCCCCACTATTTATTTTCTTAGTAACTTTTATTTTTTGTATCTACTATTAATTCAAAATACAAAACACTTAAAATTTTATCATTTCTGTTCAAGTTCTTATAGTATAGGTATTCAGAGGGAATACACAAAGCTTGTTTCCCTGAATTATTTAGGTACTAAATAATTAAATAAATTAATTAATTTAATTAAATATTAAATTAAATAAATCAAAAACCAGATTTTTAAATTAAATTTATCAACATTATGTGCTAATTACCTTTAAATATCATGTTAATTATGCAATATGTACAGGAAAAATACTAGCACAATCGAGAATCCTTTAGCTGATTTTTCAGCATGAGATCTTTAGTCACAAATTTTACCTAATCCCAATTCATTCCTTCCCTTGAAAGATCTGCCTTTCATCACTGGAGCTCAAACCCCAAACCCTATAAATATTCTCCCTTAAACTTTCCACTCTAAGACACGATTCAGACTCCGCCCATTTGTTATTCTTCCTATCTGCGGTTGAGTCTTCATTAACCTCATTTGATCACCATTTTCTCCTGGTGGTCCCTTGGGGAGTTGAGAGTAGAAATAAGGAAGTATCACCGTGTTGGAAATTATAGTCTCTTTTTCCAGAGGAATATTCTAACCAAGTTATACTCTAATTTTTTTTTTTACAATAAACATCTGCTGAGTCCCTGTATGTGCCTTTACATGTATTGCCTTCTAAAATCCTTACAAAACCCTCCTCAGGTTTGTAGTATGAGTATTTCTATTTTACTGAAGGAAACTGAGGCAAAAAGAAGTTAACTTTCCTAGAGTTACCAGAGAGTAAGCATCAGAGCCACTCAAAAATTTCTGGCCAGGCACAAAGGCTCTGGATTGCTAGATGTAGCTTTGTGAGAAAAATGGCACTAAAGGGCTCCAGCCAGACTCAGATTTCCCTGTGTCCCACGTCTCTTGCCGCAGCCTTAGACAGGGTTCTGCTTAAGGCTATCTATTGGGATTGGAAAGACGGGAAGACAGGTTCACACGCCAGCCTCGTTCTCACTCACCATTGCATTTCCCTTCCTGTGTTGACTGGCTACAGACTTACCCCATGAAAACTGGTGGGACTTGTCTCCAAGGAATATTCTCAATCACAATTCAAACAAAAATATCTCCTCCGAAAACTTAAAACTTTATCATTTTTGTTCAGGTTTTCATAGTATAGATGGTCAAAGGGAAACAATACACAAATCTTGATTCCCTGAATTATTCAGGTCACAGATAGGAATACCAGATTTTTTAAATTAACCTTATCAACATTGGCATCTCTGTAGTGTAGAATTGTCAACCTGCCCATGATTAGTTTGTAAGAAGATAGGATTTGCCACACTGCCCTATGCTTACAATCTATTTAGCCACCGTTTTATTGCCAAAAAGGTCTCCAAGGGACAGACAATATATTTGATATATAGTCTTTAAAAAAATTTTGTTGCTATCAATTTTCTATTTATAAACTCACTGCTTGTGTAAATATTTTGTTGTGCTTTTTCCCAAAGATTTACTACTATTATTATTCATGTCCATTGGGGGAAGGAGAAAGAGAGAGATGAAATGCTCACTTTTCAGCCCTTGGTAGTTCTTCAAAAAATTTAAAATACAACTTCCATATAATTGAACAATTCTGCTTTTTGTTATATACCCAAAAGAAGTAAAATCAAAGTCTAGAAGAGATATTTGTACACCATGTTCGTAGCAGCATTACTCACAGTAGCCAAAAGGTGAAAGCAGTCAAACTGCTCATGTATAGTAAACAAAATGTGGTCTCTATCAATATTTACAAAGGACAATTACCTTAGCCTTAAAAAGGAAGAAAGCTCTGACACATGCTACAATATTGATCAACTTCAAGGATGTTATGCTAAGTGAAATAACCAGTCACAAAAGATGAATACTGTGATTCTATTTATATGAGGTAGACAAAATCATAAAGACAGAAAGTAGATGGGTGGTTGCCAGGGGCTGGAGGGAGCAAAGAATGGGAAGACTGTTGTTTAATGGAAATGGAATTTGGGGTTTGCAAAATAAAGAGAGTTCTAGGGACTGGCTGTACAACAAAAACGAATGTACTTAGTACTACTGAACTGCACACTTATAAGTGGTTTAGGTTGTAAATTTCATGTTATGTTTATTTTACCACAATTAAAAAAATTATTATCACAAAAAAAAAAACAACCATGATGCCAGGCTCATAGTAAGTGATCAAAAAAATTAGCCATTACAATTTGAATGTAATATTCTCTTTAATGATTAATACTGCAAGGTTGAGGAGAGGCAGATATTTTGTTTATATTTTTCAACTGAATGAACTGAGAAGGGAGGTAGGATAGTTGAGCTCATATAGAACCAGTCCTAAATATTGGATGGACTAAGTGTGGCATAGGGAAAAAAAGGCTTGAACTGTCATTTCAGAAGACATTTGTTCTAGTCTTGATCCTATTAATAACTGAGTGGGTGATCTGTAGCAATTCACTTTGCTTCTCTGAAATTGAGTTTCTTCAAATAAAATTTTGTTGTTAAAATGGATCATCTTTAGATTTCCTTGCCCACAAAAATACACATTCACAAATTGTGATTTAACTCCACTTGCTTCCTAGTGCCTTGCATACATGTGTTCCTCATCAACAAGTTTACAGTCAAGAAGCAAATTACTACTGCTACGGGCATACTGTTGACTATATATGAATCCTTGACGTTTTATTTCATAATAATAGTACTTCCCTAAACAATAGTTCCAAATACGTGCGAAGTGATATGAGTATAATGGGATACACAATATAAGATAAAAAACTAGATCAATTTTAAGGCTTGAATGTTGGATTGGACCACCTGCCTACAGATCATTTAGCAGAGAACACAGGGAATAATTCTGCCAAGGAATAGCAAAGGAAATATTAAACTTGTGAAAAAAAAATTGCCACATTCAAATAAGAGTATGTGGGTACAGACTCTTGTATAGTCATTTACATTTTTTGAGAACACAGTATTTACAGTAATATCAGCCAAACCTGTCATCCAATCGCTGATGAAAATCTAAATATATTAAATGAGCTTCAAAAATCTCAATAGATATGTAACAAGACCCTAGAAGATGTGATCTGCATTTGTAATATCTCATGAAAAAAAGGGGGTGAATACCCAAGTGACAGTAAATGAGTAAAATATTCATACACTTTCACCTGATAATTTCATATGAAAATTCATTTCATAGAAATAAAACTCCTAGTACATATGGATAAATGTTCAAGGATGTTTATTGCAGCACTGTTTATAGTGGTAAAAAATTATAGGGCTTCCCTGGTGGCGCAGTGGTTGAGAGTCGGCCTGCCAATGCTGGGGACACGGGTTCGTGCCCTGGTCCAGGAAGATCCCACATGCCGCGGAGCGGCTGGGCCCATGAGCCATGGCCGCTGAGCCTGCGCGTCTGGAGCCTGTGCTCTGCAACGGGAGAGGCCACAACAGTGAGAGGGCCGTGTACCGCAAAAAAAAAATAAAAAAAAAATAAAAATATAAACAGCTAGCATCCTCATCACTTAAGGAATGGAGAACTACATTCATACAATATAATGTCATGTAGTTGCTTAAAAAAATGATGCATTAGTGTGGTCCATTTGTTACAATTGATGAGATGATGTTGGTACATTATTATTAACTAAAGTCCATAGTTTACATTAGTACCATGTTAATGCAAGATGTTAATAACAGGGGAAACTGTGTGTGTCTGAGGGAGTATGTGGGAAGTTTCTACTTTAGCTCCATTTTTCTGTAAATCTAAAACTGCCCTAAAAATTATATTAATTAAAAAAATACACAAAGCAATGATAAAAAATTGAGTCAGATGCATATTTTCTGAGTTGAAAAAAGGATCTTTAATGCATTATTAAGTGAGAAAGCTGGTCAAAGATTAGCATGTATAAGCTGAGTTGTAAAAACAAATATCAACAAAAGTGCCCTATTTTTTTATTGTGATTATATGAAAAGGGTCAAATGAGTGAAATAATACACACTAGGCTACTGACCTGCTTATTTGGACGCAGTTATGCGTTGAGAGGATGAAGAAGAAAAAATGACATTATAAAAACAGAAAATATAAAGTTAAATGAAAGTGAAGAATATAATTTTTTCTATTTTATCATTAAAACAAATACAACAAATATGAAACTAAATATTCATCATCCTCCATAACTATGGTAAACCTCTAAGCTCAGACTTCCATGATTTAATATGTAAAGGAAAGCTTTTGTAATACAGAAAAAAAACTTTCATATTTCAAAGAAACCTTTCAAGGCCATAATGTCATTATAGACTCAGAATTTTATTTTGAGACTTGAAGTTACGATTTCCTTCTTTGTTCTGGGTGATATCTACAATCTGTGGGGACCTGCAGGGCAACTTGACCTATGAGAAATTGATTTAATATACCAGTTTAATATTTTTCAAAGATATTATTTTTGTCATTCAGGACAGACAATTATAAAACAAAGTTTTACTCTCCCCAATAAAAGTGAAATAAAATAGTAAGAAAATAAATATAAGTTCTTCATTATGTTAAGTGTGCTTATAATCTATGAAAAACAAGCATTTCTCAATGTAATTCTCAGAATGAAAGGTAAGTGGGTGATAATGATTTACTATCATCACAGAGGCCTTCCTCACCTTAACAGAGAAGTGGTTACCTGCTAGGGTTGGTTGCCTGCCCTCCAGGGTATAGAGGCAAGTACAATTGATTAGGGATGATAATGCTTCCTACCCCTATTTACATACATCTCTTAGCCCTAAATTTCTATATGCTGACAATGAGTTAAGACTCAGGTAGACTCAGTGCCACATGGGATATGAGGATGGGTTGATGAAGGGGGTTGGATGGCTGGGTGCAAAGAGGGAGTAGGCTCTTAGAAACAGGAAGAGAAGTCATCAGCTGTTGGAGAGTCAGCTGGTGTTTGGGGTTTAATCGCACCCCTCTCCCCATCTGAGATATTTGTATATCAAGTGTCAACAGGTAGACATTAAAATATCATTGTTATGATTGGTAGAACTGGTTTTAGAGAATATGACTTGGATTAAAAGATAAATAGGCTTCCTTAAACTTTCTCATATTCCCTCCAATTGGAATAATTACCAAATAGTCCTAGATTCTACGGCCCTCACCACAGAGGTAGACCTCTTATAAAATAGGCAAAAAACGGATCTGCTGTGAGCAGTTTGCTCCAAAATAAAGGGACTGAACTACACATACAACTTATCCCAACCTCATAAGTCAGATAAGAAGGTAAAAGAGTGGCCTTAAGTGTAGATTGAATAGATAGGTCCTCAAGGAAATATGAGGACTGGGGACCAGGATTCCTTCAACAGTAAGTGTGTAATATCTCAAAGAGGTGATGGCTATAATTATCTCACACTTTGCTCTCTAAAAGCAAATAAGTAAATAGGAACTAGTAAGGGTGACTAATTATAAAAGGAACCTCTAAAATTTGTTGAATATTATATATTATTCCAGCCTGCCAGTTCAGTATGATTTAATTCATTGCAATTTAATGCTCTCTATCAGCTACCACACCAGGCAGAAAAAATATAAAGATGAATAAAACATGCTCCCACCCCTCAAGGAATTTATAACTTGTATACCTTTTCTTAGTGTTGTTACACAAGCTTCCCAAATCATTTGAAGGGCATTCTTTAAAAGTCTATCACTGTATAACTGTTTCTAAATTTTGGCTTTTCTGGGAACCATAGTCTGAAACACAGTGTAGCAGGCATTTTGCAGGGAAGTCAAGTTGAAGTACAGGCCTAATAACAGCCTCCTCCAGGGAGCTCTGAAGTTAAAGTGGCACGGGGAGGGTTGGACAGTAATGGATCACCCCCACTCCATCAGTCATTGAATGTGGGTCCCCTCGGGAAGGACATGCCTGTGGCTACACTGACTCTCTTCAGATGAAGCTGGAAGCCGGAGACTACCCATTGACAAGCTCCCTGAAGCTGGGCACCATGTCCTTTCTTGAAGGAGATCTGAGTGTTATATCTCCATGTCCCTCACAATGTACACCTGCACTGCTTGGAGTCACTTCTTATGTATTTGGGGAGGAATTCCCCCAGGCATTTGGTGGGCCCCTCTGCCCAAGAGAAAGAGAAAGAGGCGGGTAGGACCAACTACAGCTCTCTCCATTGCGGCTGACTTTGAGGTCACAGCAAGTGATCATGGTCTCCTTCCTCTACTATCCATTCTAGATTTTTCTTGATTCAGTGAACAGCTTTGCTGGCCTCAGTGGCTTATCTGGTGTCAGGACTAAGACCATATCCCTGGCGGATCTGAAACTGTGGTTACGATCCTCAGACTGTGGCGCTACACTTGTCCATTTAACGTCTCAGCATGACCAGGGAGTGACAGGAACTGCTCTAGTAGAAATCAAATATATTCCTCGCTGCTTCCCTGATTCAAGGAGCAGCCCTACCTCTTCCCAATAGTTAGGGTTAATTGCCAGCTACTATGCTGATCCTTCTTACTGCTGGTGCTGACCTAAAATGCCCAGAGAGCAGCTAAAATTTATAGATCAATGGGGTTCTTTCTGTGTCCCCTGGAGGAAGTGTCAACTCTTTGGAACCATGAACTCTTAACTCTGCAGAGCCCAGAGTTGTGGGTATGAGAAGAACACGTTCTCCAAGTGGATTATTGGAAGTGAGAGTTGGTAGGGCCACTACTGCTTCTATCACTTGGTTCCTGACCACTGTATTCTTTTTTATCTTTTAATTATTTAAAATTTTTTATGTAGCAGGTTCTTATTAGTTATCCATTTTATACATATTAGTGTATACATGTCAATCCCAATCTCCCAATTCATCACAGCACCATCCCCCCACCACGTTCCTCCCTTGGTGACCATACATTTGTTCTCTATATCTGTGTCTCGATTTCTGCCCTGCAGACTGGTTCATCTGTACCATTTTTCTAGGTTCCACATACATGCGTTAATATATGATATTTGTTTTTCTCTTTCTGACTTACTTCACTCTGTATGACAGTCTCTAGATTCATCCACATCTCTACAAATGACCCAATTTCGTTCCTTTTTATGGCTGAGTAATATTCCATTGCATATATGTACCACATCTTCTTTATCCATTCGTCTCTCGATGGGCATTTAGGTTGCTTCCATGACCTGGCTATTATAAACAGTGCTGCAATGAATATTGAGGTGCATGTGTCTTTGTGAATTATGGTTTTCTCCAGCTATATGCCCAATAGTGGGATTGCTGGGTCATATGGTAATTTTATTTTTAGTTCTTTAAGGAACCTCCATATTGTTCTCCATAGTGGCTGTATCAATTTACACTCTCACCAACAGTGCATGAGGGGTCCTTTTTCTCCACACCCTCTCCAGCATTTGTTGTTTGTAGATTTTCTGTTGATGCCCATTCTAACTGGTGTAAGGTGATACCTCATTGTAGTTTTGATTTGCATTTCTCTAATAATTAGTGATGTTGAGCAGCTTTTCATGGGCTTCTTGGCCATCTGTATGTCTTCTTTGGAGAATTGTTTACTTAGGTCTTCTGCCCATTTTTGGATTCGGTTGTTTGTTTATTAAATATTGAGCTGTATGAGCTGTTTATATATTTTGGAGATTAATCCTTTGTCCAGTGATTCGTTTGAAAATATTTTCTCCCATTCTGATGGTTGTCTTTTCGTCTTGTATGTAGTTTCCTTTGGTGTGCAAAAGCTTTTAAGTTTCATTAGGTGCCATTTGTTTATTTTTGTTTTTATTTCCATTACTCTAGGAGGTGGATCAAAAAAGAGTTTTATAGTGTCCAGTCTTACATTTAGGTCTCTAATCCATTTTGAGTCTCTTTTTGTGTATGGTGTTAGGGAGTGTTCTAATTTCATTCTTTTACATGTAGCTGTCCAGTTTCCCCAGCACCACTTATTGAAGAGACTGTCTTTTCTCGGTTGTATACTCTTGCCTCCTTTGTCATAGATTAGTTGACCATACGTGCGTGGGTTTATCTCTGGGCATTCTATCCTGTTCCATTGATCTATATCTCTGTTTTTGTGCCAGTACCATATTGCCTTGATTACTGTAGCTTCGTAGTATAGTCTGAAGTCAGGCAATCTGATTTCTACAGCTCCATTATTTTCCCTCAAGACTGCTTCGGCTATTTGGGGTCTTTTGTGCCTCCATACAAATTTTAAAATTTTTTGTTCTAGTTCTGTGAAAAATGCCAGTGGTAGTTTGATAGGGATTGCATTGAATCTGTAGATTGCTTTGGGTAGTATAGTCATTTTCACAATATTGATTCTTCCAATCCAAGAACATGGTATATCTCTCCATCTGTTTGTATCATCTTTAATTTCTTTCATCAGTGCCTTGTAGCTTTCTGCATACAGGTCTTTTGTCTCCTTAGATAGGTTTATTCCTAGGTATTTTATTCTTTTTGTTGACATGGTAAAGGGGAGTGTTTCCTTAATTTCTCTTTCACATTTTTCATCATTAGTGTATAGGAATGCAAGAGATTTCTGTGCACTAATTTTGTGTCCTGCAACTTTACCACATTCATTGATTAGCTCTAGTAGTTTTCTGGTAGCACCTTTAGGATTCTCTATGCATAATATCATGTCATCTGCAAACAGTGAAAGTTTTACTTCTTCTTTTCCAATTTGTATTCCTTTTAGTTCTTTTTCTTCTCTGACTGCTGTGGCTAGGACTTCCAAAACTCTGTTGAACAATAGTGGTGAGACTGGACATCCTTCTCTTATTCCTGATCTTAGAGGAAATGCTTTCAGTTTTTCACCATTGAGAATGATGTTTGTTGTGGGTTTGTCATATGGCCTTTATTATGTTGAGATAGGTTCCCTCTATGCCCGCTTTCTGGAGTTTTTATCATAAATGGGTGCTAAATTTTTTCAAAAGCTTTTTTCTGCATCTATTGAGATGATCATATGGTTTTTATTCTTCAGTTTGTTAATATGGTGTATCACATTGATTGATTTGCATATATTGAAGAACCCTTTCATCCCTGGGATAAATCCCACTTGATCATGGTGTATGAATCTTTTAATATGTTGGATTCTGTTTGCTAGTATTTTGCTGAGGATTTTTCCATCTATATTCATCAGTGATATTGGTCTGTAATTTTCTTTTTTTGTAGTATCTTTGTCTGGTTTTGGTATCAGGGTGATGGTGGCCTCATAGAATGAGTTTGGGAGTGTTCCTTCCTCTGCAATTTTTTGGAAGAGTTTGAGAAGGACGGGTGTTAGCTCTTCTCTGAATGTTTGATAGAATTCACCTGTGAAGCCATCTGGTCCTGGACTTTGTTTGTTGGAAGAGTTTTAATCACAGTTTCAATTTCATTACTTGTGATTGGTCTGTTCATATTTTCTATTTCTTCCTGGTTCAGTCTTGGAAGCTTATACCTTTCTAAGAATTTGTTCAGTTTTTACAGGTTGTCCATTTTATTGGCATAGAGTTGCCTGTAGTAGTCTCTTAGGATGCTTTGTATTTCTGTGGTGTCTGTTGTAACTTCTCCTTTGTCATTTCTAATTTTATTGATTTGGGTCCTCTCCCTCTTTTTCTTGATGAGTCTGGCTAATGTTTTATCAATTTTGTTTATCTTCTCAAAGAACCAGCTTTTAGTTTTATTGATCTTTGCTATTGTTTTCTTTGTTTCTATTTCATTTATTTCTGCTCTGTTCTTTATGATTGCTTTCCTTCTGCTAAGTTTGGATTTTGTTTGTTCTTTCTCTAGTTCCTTTAGGTGTAAGGTTAGATTGTTTATTTGACATTTTTCTTGTTTCTTGAGGTAGGCTTGTATAGCTATAAATTTCCCTCTTATTTTGCTGCATCCCATAGGTTTTGGATCGTCATGTTTCCATTGTCATTTGTCTCTAGGTATTTTTTGATTTCCTCTTTGATTTCTTCAGTGATCTCTTGGTTATTTAGTAAGTTATTGTTTAGCTTCCATGTGTTTGTGCTTTTTATGTTTTTTTCCCTGTAATTGACTTATAATCTCATAGCGTTGTGGTCTGAAAAGATGCTTGATATGATTTCAATTTTCTTAAATTTACTGAGGCTTGATTTGTGACCCAAGATGTGATCTATCCTGGAGAATGTTCTGTGCGCACTTGAGAAGAAAGTGTAATCTGCTGTTTTTGGATGGAATGTCCTATAAATATCAATCAAATCTATGTGGTCTATTGTGTCATTTAAATCTTGTGTTTCCTTAGTAATTTTCTGTTTGGATGATCTGTCCATTTGTGTAAGGGAAGTGTTAAAGTCCCCCACTATTATTGTGTTACTGTCGATTTCCTCTTTTAGAGCAGTTAGCAGTTGCCTTATGTATTGTGGTGCTCTTATGTTGGGAGCATGTATGTTTATAATTGTTAGATCTTCTGCTTGGATTGATCCCTTCGCCATTATGTAGTGTCCTTCCTTGTCTCTTGTAACATTCTTTATTTTAAAATCTATTTTATCTGATATGAGTATTGCTACTCCACCTTTCTTTTGATTTCCATTTGCATGGAATATCTTTTTCCATTCCCTCACTTTCGGTCTGTATGTGTCCCTAGGTCTGAAGTGGTTCTCTTGTAGACAGCATATATATGGGTCTTGTTTTTTTATCCATTCAGTGAGCCTGTGTCTTTTGGTTTGAGCATTTAATCCATTCACGTTTAAGATAATTATTGGTATGTATGTTCCTGTTACCATTTTCTGAATTGTTTTGGGTTTGTTTTTGTAGGTCCTTTTCTTCTCTTGTGTTTCCCACTTAGAGACATTCCTTTAGCATTTGTTGTAGAGCTGGTTTGATGCTGCTGAATTCTCTTAGCTTTTGCTTGTCTGTAAAGCTTTTGATTTCTCCCTCGAATCTGAATGAGATCCTTGCTGGGTAGAGTAATCTTGGTTGTAGGTTCTTCCCTTTCATCACTTCAAATATGTCCTACCACTCCCTTCTGGCTTGTAGAGTTTCTGCTGAGAAATCAGCTGTTAACCTTATGGGAGTTCCCTTGTATGTTATTTGTCATTTTTCCCTTGCTGCTTTCAATAATTTTTCTTTGTCTTTAATTTTTACCAATTTGATTACTATGTATCTCAGCATTTTTCTCCTCGGGTTTATCCTGTATGGGAGTCTCTGTGCTTCCTGGACCTGGGCGGCTATTTCCTTTTTCATGTTAAGGAATTTTTCTACTGAATCTCTTCAAATATTTTCTTGGGTCCTTTCTCTCTGTCTTCTCCTTCTGGGACCCCTATAATGCAAATGTTGTTGTATTTAATGTTGTCCCAGAGGTCTCTTAGGCTGTCTTCATTTCTTCTCATTCTTTTTCTTTATTCTGTTCCACGGCAGTGAATTCCACCATTCTGTCTTCCAGGTCACTTATCCATTCTTCTGCCTCAGTTATTCTGCTATTGATTCCTTCTAGTGTATTTTTCATTTCAGTTATTGTATTATTCATCTCTGTTTGTTCTTTAATTCTTCTAGGACTTTGTTAAACGTTTCTTGCATCATCTCGATCTTTGCCTCCATTCTTCTTCCGAGGTCATGGATCATCTTCATTATCATTATTCTGAATTCTTTTTCTGGAAGGTTGCCTATCTCCACTTCATTTAATTGTTTTTCTGGGGTTTTATCTTGTTTCTTTATCTGGTACTATGCCCTCTGCCTTTTCATCTTGTCTGTCTTTCTGTGAACGTGGTTTTTGTTCTACAGGCTGCAGGATTGTATTTCTTCTTGCTTCTGCTGTCTTCCCTCTTGTGGATTAGGCTATCTAAGAGGCTTGAGCAAGTTTCCTGATGGGAGGGACTGGTCACCACTGTATTCTTCCTGTTGGGCCACAGAACCATATCAGTTATTTGATTCAATGTAGATACTGTGACCTAGAGTATGTAGGCACCATCCTCAAAAAGAATTATATCTGAGCTGATGCTTCAGCTGTGCCTTCAGGAAGTTGTTCCAGCATTCAGTGAGGTCAGCAGCTTCTGGATGGCATGATATATGACATGATTAGTGGATGCTATGTCATGGACCTACTCCCCAGTATTCTTGACTGTAAAGTGAGCTGCCTGGTCTGTTGTGATGGTATGTGGGATTCCATACTAGAGGGTCAAATCTTTTATAAGCTCTTGGGTAGTGCTGCTGGTTGTAACTGTAGTCAAGAAAGAAAAATCCATACCCAGAATATGTATCTATTTCTATCAAAACAAACAGCTGGCCTTTGCACTAGTGATTAATGATGCAGCTAGTTGGTCTCCTTGAGGAATGGTGCCATATTTTGTTTGTATGTATGTATGTGTGTGTATGTGCATGTGTGTGTTCTTCATTTTAATTTAATTTTATTGTAATAAGAAACAACATAAAGTATATCCTCTTAACTAGTGTTAAGTGTACAATACATTACTGTTGACTATATGTACAGATCTCTATAGCTTCTTTAGCTTACTTAACTGAAACTTTATGCTCTTGATTAATAACTCCCCATTTACCCACCCCCAGCCCCTGGTGACCACCATTCCAGTCTTCGATTTTATAAATTTAACTATTTTAGGTAACACATATAAGTGGGATCATGCAATACTTGTTTTTCTGTGTCAGGCTTCTATCACTTAACATAATATCCATGTTGTCACCTATTGTAACATTTCCTTCTTTTTAAAGACTGAATAGCATTCCATTGTGTGTTTATGTCACATTTTCCTTATCCACTCATTTGTCAATGGACATTTATATTGTTTCTACATCTTAGCTATTGTGAATATGGGGGTGCTAATAGCTCTAAAGATACTGATTTCAGTTCCTTTGGATATATACCCAAAGTAGTAAGATTGCTGGATCATATGGTAGCTCTATTTTTAACTTTTTGAGGAACCACTGTACTGTTTTCCATAGTGGCTACAGGAATGGTGCCATATTGGGGGTTCAATGTTGTTCCCTACTGAGAATAGTACTAGTTCTCCCCTCTTATTGGCAGGTTGGAGGTTCAGTGATAGCACTAGTTATATCATATTTGGTCCATCTTTGCCACTGTGACCATTTTTTTAATGTGCGTATCATGTCAGCACTGGAGTAGCTAATAATAGATGCTGGCTTATATCAGCTGCCAAATCATTTTGTGTACTTGGTGGTTTGGTGCCTCATCTGTGATGGTTGATCTCTTGTGCACGTTAATATACGCTACAAAAATCTCCATATTTAGTCTCCTCTGGTAGGCCTAGCCACATACTCTATTCTAATCTTTCTCTCCTCCAGGCCCTTGACTAGCTAGTTAAATCATTCTTTACTGCTCATGAGTCCTTTCCTTGGATGTGATTATTTTTCTGAGTTGGTACCTTTGCCAAGAGTAGGGAGGATAGTGTTATGAGCTTTCACTTGGCTTCTTCCATTGTGATACCTCTTGCTTCCCAGGACAAGGCCTAAAAGTGGGGGTTCTTTCAACTTCCAAGTATGTCTGTGGCAATTATCACTCAGGCCTGAAAAGGGAATCTGTGGCGCATTTCTGTGTCTATCACACATACAACACATGATGCTCTGAATTCAGTGGATACTGTGTTGATTTGAGAAATTGTATTTTGTCACACATTTATCATGGCTCTAATAAAGGAAATAAACTAAGTTTCTGATAATTCCATGTTGCAATTGATTTCTGGTTTTACTGCTTTCTTCTTTTTCTTCATCAATGGGATTGAAATGGTCTTTGTCACTCCTAGCAAAACTGTTTAGTCAGGAACCAGACCCTAAGTTATCAACAATAATTTTTTTAAAGAGCAGGCATGGCACAATGGTTAAGAATCCACCTGCCAGTGAAGGGGATGCAGGTTCCACCCCTGCCCAGGAAGATCTCACATGCCACGGAGCAGCTAAGCCTGTGCACCACAACTACTGAGCCTGCTCTCTGGAGCCTATGAGCCACAACTACTGAGCCTGAGTGCTACAACTACTGAAGGCTGCACACCTAGACCCCATGCTCCACAGAAAGAGAAGCCACAATAATGAGAAGCCCACAAACCACAATGAAGAGTAGCCCCCACTCGCTGCAACTAGAGAAAGCCCTTGTGCAGCAACAAAGACCCAACACAGCTAAAAATTAAAACAAATAAATGAATTAATTTTTAAAAATTCATTTAAAAAGCAGGCATAATCACATAGTCCTTCAGCTCTAAATATTTCAATAACTTCCTACTGTTTCCAGAATAATCAAATAGGCAATCATTGTAATAGATCAAATGAGAAAATTTCAATTTATGAACTAGTACTAAATTTATGAAAGTTAAATGTATGAACTAATTTGTGTATTAGAAGAGAAATATTCAAAAACATTTTGGAAATGGATTATGCAGACTCTTATAGCCAATGCTGTATGATACATGAGGGGGAGAGAAATTTGAGGAGGATGCTGAGATTTCTAGCTTGAGCTAAGTCACTGGTAACTCCATTCTCCATGAAAGAGAATAAAGCAGGTACAAAAGTTGTTTATGCTTAGATGTTAAGCTCTTCTATTGGACGCTAATCTATTTGATAAATACACTAATTCATCTTTTAACTCCTTACAGTATTTAATATACTGCATGTAATATTAGTCTCAAACCAGTATTTGATTTATGAGTGGATAAATGTGGACTTCCAAAATCTTATCTACAGACCACAAATCTTCTGAGGTTATTTGAGAAACCAGTCAGAGCAAAAAGGCTGTTTTAAAAAATCCTGACATTCAGATACACACGTAGGGAATCCATATTATATCACTGACACGAAAGCAAAAGTGATTATTTCTCCTTCTTTTAGACTCCACATTGACCAGACTAGGACTTCTGTTTTCTTTCAAGCCTATTCTTTTTTTTTTTTAAACATCTTTACTGGAGTATAATTGCTTATAATGTTGTGGTAGTTTCCGCTCTATAACAAAGTGAATCAGCTGTACGTATACCTATATCCCCATATCTTCTCCCTCTTGCATCAAGACTATTCTTCATGTTGATGTGAATGAGTAGGGAGCCCTGGGGTGGGAAAGGGAGATTTGTTCACCGGCCATAACAATTGTGCTAAGAAAAAATGTAAGAGTCTCATAGGATTGTGAGTTAAAATGCAACTTCAAGGTCTCCGTTCTTTAAACTTCAGCTGAGTATAACTACTTAGTTTGCCTCATGGGCAGGGTCAGTCTTTTCCACTTCATATTTGGGGTAGTGAAGTAAATGATAAAGGGAGGATGTAAAATTCTAGCTAGAAGTGGTGACAGGTCCAAGAGAGGTGATTTTGAAAACTAAAGTGGAAAGTAAAGCAAAAACCTATTTGCCTTGTTTGGACTCCAAAGAGCATCCAAGGTCAAAAAGGAGATATCACATTAATAGGCTGTGAAAAAGGCAACTGCCATCCTTGGAATATGTCCAACTCAGAGCCCAGGTGGCCTGGCTCCTTGTTTGTGGGACTGACAAGATATCTGGCACTGAAAAGACATCATAGAGGAAGAACAAAACCCTGCCCTGGGCAATGGCATAACTGAGGAGCACTAATTCACTTAGCCTGGGACGGCTAGGTCTTTTTGTTTGCACAAGCATATGGGTAGTATTATTGGAGTAGCTGATTTGCTCTACTGCATCTGTTGCTAATACAAATAGAACCTCTCTGGCTGCCTTATTTATACCTTCTGCTTGCATGACCAAGAGAATGATTTTCAGTCTGGTCGTGGCACATCTCATAGCAACACATGGCTGTTATTGTAAATAGGTTAGTTTAACTTACTGTCTCCCCCACATATGAGGAACAGTTTGCTGCCTATGCAAACAGAGCTATAGGCTTGGATGGAGATTCCAGAGGCTTAAGTGAACTGTAACAAAGGGAACTGGGGAACAATTGCCAAAGAGAGAAAAATTACAGACAAGGCAGAATGGATCAAAGCAAAGGGAGGACAATTATACAAAAACACCTCCTTAAATGCCACAAATAAGTACGTAAGAAATGGGGTAAACTGGTGCAATGAACCTTACAAATGGCAAATAGATTATTATACCACTATGTTGTTGGTAACATTACTCCAAAAATAGTAATAACGACCAGCATTTTTGTTGCTGTTTTACAGTTTACAAAGCAGAGCAAATAAGAAACCTGTATGGCAGTCACTAGGGAGAACAGTATGGAGGGTCCTTAAAAAACTAAAAATAGAGTTACCATATGATCCATCAATCCCACTCCTGGGCAAATATCCAGAAAAGGCAAAAACTCTAATTCAAAAAGATACATTCACCCCAATGTTCACTGCAGCACTATTTACAATAACCAAGACATGGAAGCAAACTAAATGTCCATCGACAGATGAATGGATAAAGAAGATGTGGTATATATATATAATGGAATACTACTTAGCCATAAAGAAGAATGAAATAATGCCATTTGCAACAACATGGATGGACCTAGAGATTACCATACTAAATGAAATAAGTCAGACAGACAAGACAAATACCATATGATATCACTTATATGTGGAATCTAAAAAAAAGATACAAATGAACTTATTTACAAAACAGAAATAGATTCACAGACATAGAAAACAAATTTATGATTACCAAAGGAGAAGGGGTGGGAGGGATAAATTAGGAGTTTGGGATTAACAGATATACACTACTATATATAAAATAGGTAAGCAACAAGGACTTATTGTATAGCACAGGGAACTATATTTGATATCTTGATATAACCTATAACGGAAAAGAATCTGAAAAAGAATATATATAGCTGAATCACTTTGCTGTACACCTGAAACTAACACAACAGTGTAAATCAACTGTACTAAAAAAAAGAAAAAAGAAAACAGTATGAAAATATTACATTTTGAATTTATATATTAAAAATATAAACTGTTCATTGAGGAATATCTAAATTCTCAAAGCTAGTTAAGGACTGAGTCAGCCCTGCAACCTAAAGCCTCCTTATACTTTGCCTGTTTTTTCCAGAGGCCCAATTCTTCTCCTTTTTTTTTTTTTTTGCGGTACGCGGGCCTCTCACTGTTGTGGCTTCTCCCGTTGCGGAGCACAGGCTCCGGACGCGCAGGCTCAGCAGCCATGGCATGGCTCACGGGCCCAGCCTCTCCGCGGCATGTGGGATCTTCCTGGACCGGGGCACG
>NW_006788081.1:608459-627105 GCF_000442215.2 Lipotes vexillifer
GTACGCGGGCCTCTCACTGTTGTGGCTTCTCCCGTTGCGGAGCACAGGCTCCGGACGCGCAGGCTCAGCAGCCATGGCTCACGGGCCTAGCCACTCTGCAGCATGTGGAATCTTCCCGGACCGGGGCACGAACCCATGTCCCCCGCATTGGCAGGCAGACTCTCAACCACTGCGCCACCAGGGAAGCCCAGAGGCCCAATTCTAGCACTTAAAATAAAAGTCAAGCAAAATAAGCTAAAATATTAACAATAAAATAGTCTCAGCATCTCATTATGCCTACACTGCTCATTCCTCTCTGTATTTTCATCAAGAATATATAAAGATTGCATATGTCATGGCATGTACTTATACGAAGACTATCAAGATCATTTCACCACTGGGTGCATGGGTCCGGGTAATATCAAGTCTCAGAACACATAGAAAAGATAATCAGTGTGTAATTGTAACATTTTGGAAGTTGAGGCACTTGTCTTCTCCATAACGATTTACTAGATTTGGGGAAGAGGCAATGGTATCAAAAGTCATCTCCAGAGGATGCAGTCAAGATGGCAGACTAGGAGGATGCAGAATTTTTGTCTCCGCATAACTAGGGCACCTACTAGGCACTGGTGGGGGACCACAGACACCTAAGGGGATGGGAGGAACCCCCCCCCCCATTGACTGGGTAGGACGTGGTGTGTGGAGGGAGTGAAGGGGGAGGAGAAGTGGAGGTGAGATGGGACTGGCACTGCTGAGGGGAGGCTGGGGGAGAGGAAGGGATCTCATTCCCAAAGAGGGAAATTGGGGGACCATTGGGAGGGAAGAGGATCAGAAGGGAGCATTGCCAGGTTTCCCCTGCCCACTTGCATCCCCAGAAGCCTGCTGAGATCCCAGGCCTGATCCTTTGCCCACCTAGGCCCCCTCCAGCTGTGCAAGGTCCTGAGGTAGTGGGAGGGAAGGAAGGCGGAGCAAAAATAAAGTCCAGACCTCTGGGCCCAGCACCCCTGACAGGTGGCTGGGGGAGGGGAGGAGTTCCTACACCCAGCGGGACCCATCCATGGTTAGGGGTCCAGCCAGGAAGGGGGAGACCCTGGGGAAGATGTGGGGGGATGCGGAGGAACAGAGGCCTGAGATTGTGGCCTGTCTACTTAGGCACTGGGAAGCCTCTTGGGGCTCCTGGGCCTAATCCTCTGCCCTTGGAGCCTCCCTCCTGCTGTGCAGAGCCCAAGCCCTGCCCCTACACCCCCACCCAGGGCCCTACCTCTACACTCGGAGACCCCTTCTGAGACCCTCTCCCACGCGCTGGGCCTAAACCCCACACACACACCCTCACTCAGGGCCCTACCTCCAAACTCCGGAACTCCACAATCCAGAGGCTCTCCTTTCCACATGCTGCCTCTCCCCTTCTGGGCAGGTCCTAAGCAGAGGCCCTGCTCCACTCTTGAATGTCGCCCCACCTAAGTTTCTTCCCCAGGGCCTTTTCCGGTCCTGAGCCTAGGCTCCACCCCACACTCAAACGTCACCCGCCCCACATGCCTAGGTTCTGCCCGACCCTAAACCCTGCCCCTGCCTAAGTTCCATCACCACCTAACTCCGCCCCTAAAGCCAAAGCTTTTTTTTTCTTTCCTTTTCTTTTTTCCTCTTTTAGATTGGGGTTCTGTTTTACCTTGTTGACTCATTGTTGTTCATTCATTTATATTTTTATTTTTCCTAATATATTTTTATCTTTCTAATTTTATTTTGTTTTTTATTCTTTGACATTGTACTGCTCCTTTTTTTCTTTCATTCTTTCTTTTTTTTTTTTTTTTTGTTTTGCCATGCCACACAGCTTGCAGGGTCTTGGTCCCCAGGCAGGAGGTCAGGCCCAAACTCCTGTGGTGGGAGCTCTGAGTCCAAACTGCTGGGCTAACAGAGAACCTAAGAACCCAGGGAATATTAATTGGAGTGAGGCCTCCTGGAAGTCCTCATCTCAGCACAAAGACCCAGCTCTATCCAACTGCCTGAAAACTCCAGTGCTGGACGCCTTAATCCAAACCAGTAAGACAGGAATTCAGCCCCACCCATCAAAAGAAAAAGAAAAAGAAACAACAAAAATATATGTTACAGACAAAGGAGCAAGGTAAAAACCCAGAAGACCAAATAAATGAAGACAAAATCGGCAGCCTACCTGAAAAAGAATTGAGAGTAATGGTAGTAAAGATGATCCACAATCTTGGATCAGATGTAGAAAATACAAGAAACATTTAACAAGGATCTAGAAGAACTAAAGAGCAAACAAACAGTAATGGACAACACAATAACTGAAATTAAAAATACTCTAGAAGGAATCAATAGGAGAATAACTGAGGCAGAAGAATGGATAAGTAAGCTGGAATATAAAATGGTGGAAATAAATGCCAAGAAGCAGAATAACGTAAAAAGAATGAAAAGAATTGAGGACAGTCTCAGAGACCTCTGGGACAACATTAAATGCACCAACATTCGAATTATAGGGGTCCCAGAAGAAGAAGAGAAAAAAAAGAGTCTGAGAAAATATTTGACAATATTACAGTTGAAAACTTCCATAACATGGGAAAGGAAACAGTCAATCAAGTCCAAGAAGCACAGAGAGTACCATACAGGATAAACCCAAAGAGAAACATGAAGAGACACATATTAATCAAACTATCAAAAATTAAATACAAAGAAAAAATATTAAAAGCAGCAAGGGAAAAACAACAAATAACATACAAGGGAATCTCCATAAGGTTAAGAGCTGATCTTTCAGCAGAAACTCTGCAAGGAAGAAGGGAGTGGCAGGACATATTTAAAGTGATGAGGAAAGGGAAAAACCTACAACCAAGATTACTCTACCCAGCAAGGATCTCATTCAGATTCAATAGAGAAAATGAAACCATTACAGACAAGGAAAAGTTAAGAGAATTCAGCACCACCAAACCAGCTTTACAACAAATGCTAAAGGAACTTCTCTAGGCAGGAAACACAAGAGAAGGAAAAGACCAACAAAATCAAACCAAAACAATTAAGAAAATGGTAATAGGAATATACATCTTGATAATTACCTTAAATGTAAATGGATTAAATGCTCCAACCAAAAGACATAGACTGGCTGAATGGATACAAAAACAAGACCCATATATATGCTGTCTACAAGAGACCCACTTCAGACCTAGAGACACATACAGACTGAAAGTGAAGGAATGGAAAAAGATATTCCATGAAAAGGAAATCAAAAGAAAACTAGAGTAGCAATTCTGGTATCAGAAAAAAATAGACTTTAAAATAAAGACTATTACAAGAGAAAAAGAAGGACACTACATAATGATCAAGGGATCAATCCAAGAAGAAGATATAACAATTGTAAATATTTATGCAACCAACATAGGAGCACCTCAATGCATAAGGCAAATCCTAACATCCATAAAATAGGAAATCAACAGTAACAAAATCACAGTAGGGGACTTTAACACCCCACTTTCACCAAAGGACAGATCATCCAGACAGAAAACTAATAAGGAAACACAAGCTTTAAATGATACATTAAACACGATGGATTTAATTGATATTTATAGGACATTCCATCCAAAAACATCAGAATACACTTTCTTCTCAAGTGCTCATGGAACAATCTCCACAATAGACCATATCTTGGGTCACAAATCGAGCCTTGGTAAATTTAAGAAAATTGAAATCACATCAAGTATCTTTTCCGACCACAACGCTATGAGACTAGATAACAAGTACAGGGAAAAAAACTGTAAAAAATACAAACACATGGAGGCTAAACAATACGCTATTAAATAACCAAGAGATCACTGAAGAAATCAAAGAGGAAATCAAAAAATACCTAGAAACAAATGACAATGAAAATGTGATGACCCAAAACCTATGGGATGCAGCAAAAGAAGTTCTAAGAGGGAAGTTCATAGCAATACAATCCTACCTCAAGAAATAAGAAAAAGTTCAAATAAACAACCTAAACTTATACCTAAAGCAATTAGAGAAAGAAGAACAAAAACCCCCAGAATTAGCAGAAGGAAACAAATCATAATGATTAGATCAGAAATAAATGAAAAAGAAATGAAGAAAACAATAGCAAAGATCAATAAAACTAAAAGCTGGTTCTTTGAGAAGATAAACAAAATTGATAAACCTTTAGCCAGACTCATCAAGAAAAAAAGGGAGAGGACTCAAACCAACAGAATTAGAAATGAAAAAGGAGAAGTAACAACTGACACTGCAGAAATACTAAGGATCATGAGAGATTAATACAAGTAACTATATGCCAGTAAAATGGACAACTTGGAAGAAATGGACAAATTATTAGAAAAGCACAAATTTCCAAGAATGAACCAGGAAGAAATAGAAAATATGAACAGACCAATCACAAGCATTGAAATTGAGACTGTCAATAAAAATCTTCCAACAAACAAAAGCCCAGGACCAGATGGCTTCACAGGTGAATTCTATCAAACTTTTAGAGAAGAGCTAACACCTCTCCTTCTCAAAATCTTCCAAAATATAGCAGAGGGAGGAACACTCCCAAACTCATTCTGTGAGGCCACAATTACCCTGATACCAAAACCAGACAAAGACGTCCAAAAAAGAAAACTACAGGCCTATATCACTGATGAACATAGATGCAAAAGTCCTCAACAAAATACTAGCAAACAGAATCCAACAGCACATTAAAAGGATCATACACCAGGATCAAGTGGAATTTATCACAGGAATGCAAAGCTTCTTCAATATATGCAAATCAATCAATGTGATACACCATAGTAACAAATTGAAGGATAAAAACCATATGATAATCTCAATAGATGCAGAAAAAGCTTTTGACAAATTTCAACACCCATTTATGATAAAAACGCTCCAGAAAGTAGGCACAGAGGGAACCTACCACACATAATAAAGGCCATATATGACAAACCCATAGCCAACATCATTCACAGTGGTGAAAAACTGAAACCATTTCCTCTAAGATCAGGAGCAAGACAAAGTTGACCACTCTCTATTATTCAACATGGTTTTGGAAGTTTTAGCCACAGCAATCAGAAAAGAAAAAGAAATACAGGAATCCAGATCAGAAAAGAAGAAGTGAAGCTGTCACTGTTTGCAGATGACATGATACTATACATAGAGAAACTTAAAGCTGCTACCAGAAAACTACTAGAGCTAATCAATGAATTTGGTAGAGTAGCAGCATACAAAATTAATGCACAGAAATCTCTTGCATTCCTATACACTAATGATGGAAAATCTGAAAGAGAAATTAAGGAAACACTCTCATTTACCACTGCGACAAAAAGAATAAAATACCTAGGAATAAACCTACTTAAGGAGACAAAAGCCCTGTATGCAGAAAACTATAAGACACTGATGAAAGAAATTAAAGATGATACAAACAGATGGGGAGATATACCATGTTTTTGGATTGGAAGAATCAACTTTGTGAAAATGACTATACTACACAAAGCAATCTACAGATTCAATGCAATCCCTTTCAAACTACCAATGGAATTTTTCACAGAAGTAAAACAAAAAGTTTCACAATTTGTATGGAAGCACAAAAGACCCCAAATAGCCAAAGCAATGTTGAGAAAGAAAAATGAAGCTGGAGGAACCAGGCTCCCTGACTTCAGACTATACTACAAAGCTACAGTAATCAAGACAGTATGGTGTTGGCACAAAAACAGAAATATAGATCAATGGAGCAGGATAGAAAGCCCAGAGATAAACCCACGCACATTTGGTCACCTTATCTTTGAGAAAGGTGGCAAGAATATACAGTGGAGAAAAGACACCCTCTTCAATAAGTGGTGCTCAGAAAACTGGATAGCTACATGTAAAAGAATGAAATTAGAAGACTCCCTAACACCATACACAAAAATAAGCTCAAAATGGATTAAAGACCTAAATGTAGGGCTTCCCTAGTGGTTCAGTGGTTAAGAATCTGCCTGCCAATGCAGGGGACACGGGTTCGAGCCCTGGTTAGGGAAGATCCCTCATGCCATGGAGCAACTAAGCCTATGTGCCACAACTACTGAGCCTGCACTCTGGAGCCTGCAAGCCACAACTACTGAGCCCATGTGCCACAACTACTGAGCCCATGTGTCTAGAGCCCATGCTCTGCGACAAGTGAAGCCACCACAATGGGACGCCCGCACACCACAACGAAGAGAAGCCCCTGCGCGCTGCAACTAGAGAAAGCCCGCGCAAAGCAACAAAGACCTAATGCAGCCAAAAATGAATAAATAAATAAGTTAATTAATTTTAAAAAAGACCTAAATGTAAGGCCAGACCCTATAAAACTTTTAGAGGAAAACATAGGCAGAACACTCTATAACATAAATCACAGCAAGATACTTTTTGACCCACCTCCTAGAGAAATGGAAATAAAAACAAAAATAAACAAATGGGACTTAATGAAACTTAAAAGCTTTTGCACAGTAAAGGAAACGATAAACAAGATGAAAAGACAACCCTCAGAATGGGAGAAAATATTCCCAAATGAAACAACTGACAAAGGATTAATCTCCAAAATATACAAGCAGCTCATGCAGCTTAATAACAAAAAAACAAACAACCCAATCCCCAAATGGGCAGAAGACCTAAATAGACATTTCTCCAAAGAAGATATACAGAATGCCAACAAACACATGAAAGGATCCTCAACATCACTAATCATTAGAGAAATGCAAATCAAAACTACAATGAGGTATCACCTCACACTGGTCAGAATGGCCATCATCAAAAATCTAGAAACAATAAATGCTGGAGAGTGTGTGGAGAAAAGGGAACACTCTTGCACGGTTGGTAGGAATGTAAATTGATACAGCCACTATGGAGAACAGTATGGAGGTTCCTTAAAAAACTACAAATAGAACTACCATATGATCCAGCAGTCCCATTACTGGGCATATACCCTGAGAAATCCATAATTGAAAAAGACAAATGGACCACAATGTTCATTGTAGCTCTATTTACAATAGCTAGGATATGTAAGCAAACTAAGTGTCCATCAACAGATGAATGGATAAAGAAGATGTGGCATATATATATACAGTGGAATGTTACTCAGCCATAAAAAGAAACAAAATTGAGTTATTTGTAAGGAGGTGGGTGGACCTAGTAGAGTCTGTCATACAAAGCGAAGTAAGTCAGAAAGAGAAAAACAAATACCATATGCTAACACATATATGTGGAATCCAAAAAAAAATATATGGTTCTGATGAACCTAGGGGCAGGACAGGAATAAAGACACAGACGTAGAGAACAGAATTGAGGACGTGGGGAGGGGGAAGGGTAAGCTGGTATGAAGTGAGAGAGTAGCATTGACATATATACACTACCAAATGTAAAATAGATAGCTAGTGGGAAGCAGCTGCATAGCACATGGAGATAAGCTCAGTGCTTTGCAACCACCTAGTGGGGTGGGATAGGGAGGGTGGGAAGGAGACACAAAAGGGAGGGGATATGGGGATATACGTATGCATATAGCTGATTCACTTTGTTATACAGCAGAAACTAACATAACACTGTAAAGCAATTATACTCCAATAAAGATGTTAAAAAAATAATTCATCTCCACCACCACTTGCTTGACTGTGAGTTGAATGGAAGAAGAAACAGTTTCTATGAAGCAAAATAATCAGAAAACAATAAGTTTTTAAAATCATGAGGCACAAAGTATCAAACAGGAAGGCATGGAAAAGAAAAATCAGCTAGTCATTTAACTATCTCTCATCCTACTGCCTCATTATCCTGCCCTTATTTTCTTCATTTATTTCTCTTTTCACTGCTTTTTCCTTCCCTGCCTTCTTGAAACCCCTCTCTCACTTTCATTTGTTCTGTCATCTTTTCTTTTTGCTCCCATCTTCCATTTCCCTAATCTATTTCTGGAAAGTTGAAAACAGGAGGGCCTTTGTGGTAAGATGACTATATGTGTTTGCTAACATCCATCTCTGGGATCTTAAGTGATTATTTTAAATTAATTATATTTTTAAATGAATTCAAATCTATCTATTTTCTGTTATGCAGAGAGAGAAAAGGAAAAAAGATAATTGAATTAAAAGTTTTGATTTAATTTTAATGTTCTTGGTATTTTTTTAGATAGAATACAACCATTTTCTTTGTTAGAACATTTGACCACTAAGCTTCCAGGTTCAGAGCATAATTCCCTGATAAATTGGCGTAGCTAAGAGACAGGCTTTTTAGCAAACACCCTGTGGCAAGGCTAGACTAAACCTGGAACCCAAACATTTTGCTCACTGATAGTTACACTTACTTTGGATTGGCTGCATTTACCAATGAACCTAAAAATGTAATTAATTAAATCACTGTTTGTCTGAGAGAGAATTTCAGGAAAAAAAGTGTAAAGAAGTCATAAACATTCAAAATTATTCAAGTGGATTTGTGGGAAAATGTAAAAATACCAAATTTCCTGAAAATTTTTCCAATGCAATTTTAATTCACCTAATCTGGCAAAATTTACATCTACTGAAGACAAATGTCTTAAATTTATGCCTTGGCAGAGCTCTATTTCTTTAATATGACAAAGTCCAGAGTTGTTTTCATTCTAATTTTCCCGACATGCTGTGTCAAAGTGTGTACATTCCTTTTAGAGCCTGATAAGTAGAGAAGTAATCTGTCATCTCTGATATCATCTATGATAGCAAAAGTCTGGGCAAAATTTAAATAAATACCCATGAGCAACACTGAGATTATGGGCTATAGAAACTATTTATAATTTTCCTTTGGAATTTTCCAAGAGAGAAAGGTGCTTTCCCACCCTTATCTCATGTAATTTTCAAAACTCTCTGGAGTTTGGGGACCAAAATAAAGCAAAAATTCCCAGGGGTCATTCAGAGAGTTTGCAGTGAAGCTAGGAATTGAATTGGGGCCGACCTGGATATCCTTCTATCTAAATGATGTGTGTGTCCAGGCCCTGAGAGCTCCTTTCAGCTTCTTATTTATCACTGTGCTTTTTGCTCTGTAGCTTATACCATCCTGGAGTTGCTCTCTCAGAAGATGTTCCTGGCATTCTAATTCTAGAAGTAGAAAGACCTTGGGGGTCATCTAGGTCATCTATACCTTTCATTTTTTTATAGAAAAGAAATTGATCCCGAGAGGTGGAAGATTCCATTACAGTTAATAAATTCTAAATCCAGGAATAGAATCTGCATTTCTTACTTCCATATCACTGCTTTATTTTCAATTCAACAGAATAATTCAGGTTATTTAATTTTCCAGTAAATCTTCCTACACTCTGGTCAAAATTTAATCTATGTATTTACAGATTTTCACACTTGTCATTTTAATTGGCTAAGTGTTAGTCAATGGTATCTTTAGCTGGGTGATGGAGTTGCAATTTGTATTTAACAGTTGCCATTCCACTGAAGTGTAGCTTTTATTTCCTTTTTTGACTCAAGAGTTTCCCTATGATTGAACTCTAGGAATTTGTGCTAGTAGCTAGTAAAATGATATAGTCAGAAAGGGCCACAGTACTGAGGCATACTGGTAGATTTTTCATAAGTATCATGTCTGAGATTTCAAAATTTAATGAAGAATACTGAAAAAAATTCTTCTTTATGGGTGTTCCCCCTTTAATTAAATAAATTTCCAATAATATGCATGACAACGGATGTTGAATATTATTTTCATATCGTTGACATAAGGAGTAACATATTAATACACTATTTCAAAGATCAAATACTATTACAAAAAAAGCATATATTTCCATGTAGAAGTTGTCATTTGCACTTATTTCCTGGCCTATGTTTTGTATAAAACTCCAATTAGTCTTCACAGAATTTTAATAAAATAGGCGATCTGTATAGATGGTGACTGGAGTATAATTCTAGTACGTTATGATTAATACAGAACTTTTAATTTGTGATCTCAGTTGAGATTCATTATAGTCTTATAATTTACAGGTCTGTTATCATTATATTATGAAAACTAGCACTTAGTGATGTCAAATTATTTACTCAGCCACAAAATGAGTTAATGGTGTGATTTGAGATTTAACCATGTTTTACAACTCCAGGCCTGAAGAGGTACCATTTAAGATTCAAGTTATGAGAAGAAATCAACTGGTAAATACTCCAGGGGAAGTCTTCCAAGCAGAGGAACTTGAGATGGGAATGTTCATGGTGTGTACAAAGGAAATGTTTAGGAGCAGTAGTAAGAGATAAGGATGGGGATAAAGGCAAAGGGGAGATTGTATAGGACCTCACATACTGTGTTGAATAGTTTGGAATGTTTTATAGTTTCAGTGCACAGCCATTAAAGGATTTTGAGTACAGTTGTGGTGGGCTCAGATTTGTGATTTAGAAAAAACACTCAATGTAGTGTGCAGGAGGATCTCTTGGGCCAGAGGGCAAAATTGGTGGTGCGGAGAAAACGGTTAGGAGCCTACAGAAATATCCCAGTGAGATGGTGGTATCTTGGACTGAAAGTGAAAAGCAATTAAGATAGTGAGAAATTTTAAGATGTGAGATGCATTTTGAGTTAGACTAACAGGATGGACTGTGAAGGGTGAGATAAAGAGAAGAATTAGATATAATTCTGGGGGCTTTCATTCTGAGCAAATGGGTACATAGTGATGCCATTTTTTTATCAGGAAAGACTTGTGAGGGATATTAATTTCACAAATATTTTTGAGTGCACATTACTAGCCCATGATTATACTTAGCCCTGGAAATATAGCTGTGAAGGCAACAGAATAAGCCTCTATCTTTATGGAGCTACATTTCCTGTGGGGAAGACAATCAATAAATAATAGATGTCAGATGGTGATGAGTATAATAAAGAAAATTTTAATGTTACCAGGCAAACAGGAACGCTTAAGGTGGATTTGCTCTTTTAAGTAGGTTTGTTGGGGAAGTGTCAGCAGGGAGGTGATGTTTGCAGAAAGACCTAAAGATCATGAAGATACAATCTGTGTCAAACCTGACTGTTAATTGGACATCCATCACATACATGAATTGAACAACTAGATGTTCAAGTCTGGAGTTTAGGAGAGAGGTTGAAGATCAAGATGTAAATTTGAAAACCTTTAGTACACAGCTGCATTTTAATGCTATAGAATTTGTGGGGAAAAGATGAGGGCTCAAGATACAGACCTTGGCCTTGGGCATCAACATAGAGACCATATGGGGGAAGAGTTGCTAGGAGAGACAGACAGACAGACACACACACACACACACACACACACACACACATGCACAGAGCAAGTATCCAATAAAGTATGAAGAACACACTTAGTTTTCTCAGTTTTCCAGCTGTGAATTTTTTACTTCCCATTATAATCAACAGAGAGAATATGATTAACTCTCATGTCAGACCAAGTGATTAAGCATCCCATGGATAAATTGCCTCTAATCAGGGACTAGACTAGTCTTGCTTCAATTAGCTGAGGTAGGTAATGAGAGGGGTGTGATCATGTGGCTACTTGGGCAGCAGAGGTTGTGGATGGGTAGAATACCTCAGAGGGATACAAGATCACGTGGGCAAAGATTGCAATCACTAACTACTAAGTTGTTTCAGGTCAGAGAAAAACGTGCAAATGTCAAACTATTGACATTTTTGGATTGGGGAGTGATCGTCAGCATTCTGAATTCATGTATATCTAGCCTTCTGATTGTAATTTTTATCGTTGCATGTCCCATTTGAGCTCATATTCTAGAACTCTTTTTGGAAACTAGTATATGAACCACAGGAAGGGAAATGATTTAATAAGAAAGTTCTCAGAGGACTGTCTTACTACTTTTTCTGGAGACTGCTGGGCATTGAGTATGGGGATATAGAGGAAACATATTTGATAGGAAATTTACAACTTACTACTAAAATATGTTTCTGTTCCTAAAATTACACCAAGTGAATGGAACAGACTGTCCTTTACTAATATAACAAATGTAACCCTTAGTACAACTATGTCTCTGCCAGGATAAGGATGAGATAATTTGAGGAAGGGAATTTGGGGATACTCATCTTTGACTTTGTGAACAAAACAAGACTTTAGTGAACAACCTGGTACTTCCTACTTGTATAAACTTTTAACCCAATGTTATAGAAATCAAAAAGTTACCATAGACTTTGTGAATAAAATTAAACTATTAAAAAATTTCAACTAGTGCTTTTCATTGCTAAAATCTTTCTTAAAATCATGCAAAACCCGGTCAGCCACCCATGTTCTTTAATCTTTGCAATAGACTGCAAGGATTCAAATGATTTCTTCCTCTTTTGTAAGTGCTACCTTATCTTCTAGCCCCTTGGACTTCCTTTCTGCCCTACAAAATAGAGCTCATAAATGAGACACCATCACCCCAGTTCCCTTGGTATTTATTGTTCTCAAGGATAATCAGGAAGGCTACTACTACTACTAAAAAGTCCCTATTTAGGACTTCCCTGGTGGTCCAGTGGCTAAGACTCCATGCTCCCAATGCAGGGACCCTGGGTTCTGTCCCTGATCAGGGAACTAGATCCTATATGCTGCAACTAAGGGTTTGCATGCTGCAACTAAAGATCCCATGTGCCACAACTAAGACCTGGTACAGCCAAATAAATAAATAAATTTTTTTTTTTTAAGTCCTTATAACAATGACAAAATTGCAAATATAAGGAACGATAAGGCTTTCAAATTTCTTATAAAGGTAGTTCCTAACCTGCATCTAAATTGGTAACTGAAACTCCCATAGACTTCTACTCTTAGTTTTTTAAATCCTTTCAATAGGATTTATGAAAACTCTCATCTTTTCTCACATTCCATCCTTCCCTGATGACAGGATAGAACAGATGGAATGCTAAGTCTTATCTTGGCTCAATATTTTCAAAGACCACCTGATTAATTGACAACTACTCCACTAGACACTAGCCTTGCTCGAGAAGCATCTTCTTTGGTGCATTTCTTCCTAAGGCCCACAATTACTGTTTCCTATTGATTAAGGACAAAAGGGCTCATCCTATACAAATGTCCTTATGGCCTCCCCTGTTAGGCTATGCCATGAATCCATCTCCTTGCCCTCCCTACGGCTAAGAACCCATATTATTCGTCTCCACTGGGCTTTCATTTTTGGTCGGTCTAATGTTATTCTTCAGGCGTGGGGTTAGCTAGACAAGTCAACCCAATTCCATTTATCTCTATCATATATTATAGAAAGAGTTTGGGGTTAACATATACACACTACTATATATAAAATAGATAACCAATAAGGATCAATATATAGCACAGGGAACTATACTCAATATATTTTTTTAACATCTTTACTGGAGTATAATTGCTTTACAATGGTGTGTTAGTTTCTGCTTTATAACAAAGTGAATCAGTTATACATATACATATGTCCCCATATCTCCTCCCTCTTGCATCTCCCTCCCTCCCACCCTCCCTATCCCACCCCTCTAAGTGGTCACAAAGCACCGAGCTGATCTCCCTGTGCTATGAGGCTGCTTCCCACTAGCTAACTATTTTACACTTGGTAGTACTATACTCAATATTTTATAATACCCTACAAAGTAAAAGAATTTGTAAAGGAATATATATAAAACTGAATCACTTTGCTGTTAGTTTCTACTGTACAACAAAGTGAATCAGCTATATGTATACATATATCCCCATATACCCTCCCTCTTGCGTCTACCTCCCACCCCCCTATCCCCCCCCTCTATGTCATCACAAAGCATGAAGCTGATCTCCTTATGCTATGCGGCTGCTTCCCACTAGCTAACTATTTTACACTTGGTAGTACTATACTCAATATTTTATAATACCCTACAAAGTAAAAGAATTTGTAAAGGAATATATATAAAACTGAATCACTTTGCTGTACACCAAACTAACATAACATTGTAAATCAACTATACTTCAAAAAAGAAATACATAAAAAGCTTGTAAAGGAGAAAAAATATGGCAATAAATCTTGTTTTCTCTCCTCCATGTCTCATCACTAGCAACAGCCACAAGGATTGCTTCAGGCCTCCAAACTTCAAGTTTGCATCCCTAGGACCATGTTTACTGTTCTTTTCGTAAAGTATCTAAGTGAGAGTTGGGGTATGGGATGGGAATACAGACATTTTTTCTTTCTTGGAGAGTCATTTGTTCCAAAAGGGGCTCACAAGTCAGATCAAGGACGGATTAAAGAGAAATAGATCCCTGCAATCTCTAGAGGCTGTACAACTGACTTTATCAGTTGTAGCTTTCAAAGAAATTAATGAAATATTGATTCTATCTAAAAACTAAGTAAGAAACTGTGTCTTACTATTTACAACGTAAATGGGATCATTTTTCACAACCTGACCTTTACTCCAGCTATTTTTTCTTCAGAAAACATATCAACAGAAGAGAAAGAGAGCAAGCGAGAGAAAATATGAATGAATAGTTCATTCATTAGTATGAGATTAGTATGACAAATATGAAATTATAAATCTACTTTTAAGACAGAAGGCTTGAAATCCTTGAACACTGGGTGGAGTTTCTGTTTTCCACATAAATCAAAAGGCTTATCTAAGATAATGCATCCTACTATTTGACTACATCTTACACAGAATAGAAATGTGTTTTGAATTTATGGGAAATGGGCTCCTTTTCCACTTGTAACACAGACAACTTTAGGCTGCTGATAAGAAAGAAGCTGAACTTGATTTTATCTGATAGTTTGAGGACAAAATTAAAAAATGGAAAAACTAGATTACAGTAATATTACATCAGTGAATAGCAGAATGTTTAAATTGAAAATAATCTGTGCCAAAAGATGTTGATGTTATTTCTATTTCTATTATTTCAATATTTAGAGAATTTATTCAGTACAAACATAGTGCCATTCAAAGAGTAAAAATGTGTACCCTAAAGGTGCAAATACATTACTGCATTTTTTATTAAATTTTTTCTCATATTACCAAAAATAAGTGAAATTCAGCCTCAAATACACTATTACACAATTATATAAAAGGTGAAAAATTTCTCCAATAACGTTTCCAACATAACCACTTTTAGGACTTTAGCTTGACGACTCCTTGATTTTCCTGTGCTTTTTCTAATTCTCTCTTTCTTACACTTTTACCTTATATAGTCCCATACTGTTTCAATACTTACAAGTAGTTATTTTTAATCAAAAAAGGTATAAAAGGACATGGCTGATTTTGAAACTTATTCCAGTGGGTGTATTTGCATGACCTGGGACTGATGACTAAATGTGTGAGCACAGAAAAAGCTAAAACATTTTGGGACTCATGCACCACTGCTGTGGAGTATTCCCTAACTAAGCAAAAGATATGAACATAGTAGATACGTAGAAAATACATATTCACCTCACCACATATAATGCTGATCCTGGGTAAATCAGGAGGCAACCTCAAAGGCAGAGATGGCAGTGGTGGTGGTGATGACATTCAAGGTCAAGGGAACTGGTGACTGCATAGAGATGCTCCTCTCAGTGCATGCCTGGGGCTGTGAGAAACTGTCTGGCCATGTTCTCATATGACAAGTGGAAAGAGGGCTATCATTAGCTACCAGGAGATTTTAAGGCATGAACCCCTTGCTATAGGACCTCTCCCTAACTTGAGCATCATGCAAGAAGAGTGGTGATACAGTAATGGGTCAGGAGTAGGATTTCAGCTCCAAGGTGGTACCTGTGCAAAGACATCTACCAGGCTGGGGAAAAGCACCAGTAGCAGAAGGAGGCAAAATGTCAGAATTGATGAGACAAAGCTTGTAAGCACCCATGAGAGTCCTTGAAGACAAATACTTAAAGAAGTGTTCTCCATAAGTAGGCAAGTAGGGATCTGGAGCTCAAGATTTGAGTACTAATGAATATTAATGTTAATATTCCTACATTGTATTTGCTTTGTTGTGAGTGTATTGGTGGAGGGGATGTCTCCCATTTTACCCAAGATGAGTCTTGAACAAGTTTTTCATAGACAATAAATTGGAAATTTTGTTTCAAGTCACTGTGGCTACTTTTCATGCATATCATCAGATTAAGAATTGTGGCTTTTAAATGTTTTAGATCACTAAAACTTATGTAGTAAAGTCACAAAACTGTATTTTCAACAAGTGAAGTTATTATTAAATTAATGTTTTGTGTGTGTTTACTTGTTTTAGATTTTGCCAGGAGCAAAAATCTTGTTTGGCTTAGAAAAATTTGAAGATTAAGGAAAGCATAACGAAAAATAAGTATTATCCATAATTCTACCAAATTCTTTCAAAAACCCACAAAGCCAATGATCAGGATGTATCAAACCAGGGAATTCTTTTATTCCTGGCTCTGTTTTTGACCCATCTAAGAAAGAAATTAATGTCCCAAATTCCTTTTATCTCAGATTTTCTAATGCAGAAGTTAAATTGACTATTCATAATCTCCTAAAATAAAATGCTATGCTTATGAGAATTATTATTCCCAGTTCTTGATCTGGTGAGTTGATAGCATGATTTCATGGTAGTGTGACAATGAACAATGGGGTATCACCAAAATGCATGGAATATGGTAGCAATACTAACAGGAGCTAAAATATTTTGTACTTAGTATATTTCAGACTCTGTTCCATGAGTTTTACATGTGTTACCTTATTTGGTCTTTACAAGAATCCTATAAGTGGATGCTATTATTATCTCTACTTTACAAATGAGGAAATGAAGGCATATAACATTCCAGTAACTTGTCTAGGGCTACACAACTATAGTCAGTCCATGGTCACATATGCAGACCACTTTAGTTTATTTAGTATGGGAAATTAGTGGATGGGCTGGCATTTACTGGTATGCCTTCCATTTGGTATTGGGTATTGACATATAATTGGTGAGTTTCTGAATTAAAATAAGGCATATATGAAGGGTTGCATTTAAAAATGTCACTTGGCAAACATCACAAAGGAATGTAACTCTCTTTGAGAGAGGCCAATCATTGGTGCCTTTCCTGTTAGGGAGAAGTTAAATCATGGTGCTTTAATTACAGATCACGTTTCCTACTTACTCTGAATAAGGAAAGGACACACTGGTGCATTTTAAGTGTTAGCATTAAACAATGTTAAATTGTTTGTGAAACTGGCCAATTTATTCTGGTCAAAAGAAAGAGGTATGGAATTGAATATTATTGTAAATTCATGTTGCCTCATACAGTTCCTCTTCCAAGCATCTAAATTTAATGTCATGGTTTTGGTAAATCTAATAAGTTGTACGAGAGAAGATGGATCAAGTTATTCCAGATGAACACAAGTGAACCATTTCCAGCGAATGGAAAGCATTATTATCCACACCATTCTTTTACTCATTCAAGGTACAGAAATGTTAAGCAATGAACCTTATAGTTGGGAAGCTTATTCATGTTGCCATTATCAGAAATTGCACCTGATGTGATCTATATTTTGCCAACCTTGTTTGTTTGGGGTCATGAAATATAGAGGGTGGGAAGAAGCAGACATAATAGAGAAATTTAATTACACAGAAATCCAATTTAGATAACTTGCACATTGTGTAAAAGAGATCTTTCTACTTAAAGCAGCACTTGCCTAGAAGATATCAAAACCAAATGCTGTTTTTCATCACAACTCATTGAAACCATGAAGAGACCCATCCACCGACGGAGATTAACAGCAAAGAACTTGGAGTGCTATCAGTACCCGATACCTTCACGAGATCTAAATAAAGATTCTTTCCTGAACAAGGAATAATAGGATTTGTTAATTAAGCACAGACTTAGTAACCTATTCCATCCTATCCAGAAAGTGATTTGCAATGCTTAATTAACATAATTATAATGAACCCCACCTTTCTAGCACATTAAAACCCCTTGGTTTTTTCCACTAAGATCATCCCTTAGTAAATTTCTTTATTGGTCTGTGTTCCTTTGCTTGGCAAGGAAATAAACTCATTGGTCACATTATTAATCATGGCAGTAGTCCTTGTCTTTTCTCTAACAATTGCTTCTGCTCTGCTTCCAAAAGTCAATGTGCTACATTCGTTTTTCAATACTTAAATATTGCTTTTCATTAAAAATCCAAATACAAGTTTATGCCAAAAATATAATTTTAATGCATTGAGTTCTATATAACTAAAGCATTCTAAACATTCTTCATCTTGAAATGGGATTCTGTTACTTCTTGCTGGACTTAGGTCGTGGAGTTACTGCACAGATTCCATGGGCTGCCAACATCAAAATTATGTTACAATGGCTTAGGCCAGTCATCCCCATTTCATTGGATTCTCTTTACATTGTAGTTCTCATCTTCATGCCTTATCTGGATTTCTCTGCATTCTTACTTAGAGAACTTCTTCATCTAAAACATGAAGAATTGCCCTTTTAAACCAGAAAAATCTGATTTTAATAATATAATCAAACATCTTCCTTCAAGAGGTGATTTGAAACTCCTCTCCAGCAGATTTTCCCTGATCAATTCCATCACGCTGATTTTGCCTCATCATTGATATTAGTATACTTAGATGGATTGTTTTTGATGTTTTATTTAGTAATGGTTCTTTACCTGTGATTTTAACTTAAAAGAGTATTCCAGGGCTTCCCTGGTGGCGCGGTGGTTGAGAGTCCGCCTGCCGATGCAGGGGATACGGGTTCGTGCCCCGGTCTGGGAAGATCCCACATGCCGTGGAGCGGCTGGGCCCGTGAGCCATGGCCGCTGAGCCTGCTCGTCCGGAGCCTGTGCTCCACAATGG
>NW_006788081.1:627190-700159 GCF_000442215.2 Lipotes vexillifer
AAAAAAAAAAAAAAAAAAAAAGAGTATTCCAAGTTTCCCACTGTTGTTCACAATATCCCCTACCTCTTTTATAATTTCTCCCATCATCTGTTGGTGATGATAATTGATTATCCTTGGTAGAGTTTGAGAACTGATCAGTTCAACCATTTGTTAATTGTCAGGGTTTTTTTTTGTTGTTTGTTTGTTTTTGGAAGAAATAAATGTCAGTCCCTCTAGCTTTTAGAAGCTCCTTCATAATCTCTTTATTTGGTGAAATGCTGTGGTAAAGGCAAGTTTAAACCAATATCTGTCAAATATAAAATAATTAATAGAAAGAAGGGACAAAACAGTAATAAATTCTAACCTCAGCCACATTGGACAATCACCTTGAAGGAACAAAATATAAGAATCCAGGGTGTGTGGCATTGCCATCCCAAAGCTCTGATTTGTCCACTGCCACCACTCCTGTCACAGAGGAATTTGTTGCCTTATCTGATGGAAAAGGTAGATTGATCCTGCTACTAAAGCTTAAGGCTTAAGGCTCACAAGGACCCAGGGATAGCAGAATAGTCCCAACCAATGTGGGGAATCCCAACTAGTAGAAAACCATTCTGCAAGTCAGCACATCACCAAAAAGGTACTGAGGGGCACATATAGATGTTGCAAAGCACATTTTGCATATATTTGGGAACTGGAAATGAATCAGGTGATGATATTCAGGAATAATTTTTAGTTTTAGTAGGCATTAATTTATTTTAACAATGTAAAAAGATACTTTTGTCTTTTAGGGTGGGCTATTGTATTGTCTGTGTAATGGCTGGCTGTAACTCTCCCTGCACTGCCACTTACCCCTTTATTTCACAGAGTCATTTTGTGAACTAACTAGAAGGTTGGATAATTCTGCCAAAAGGCTGGCGTTTCACCTTCCTTGTGTGAGTACATGAGGACACAGTGGGGATTCTCCTGGCTTGCATGACTAGATGGGGTGACTTCTTGTTCATTAATGAATGTTTGTATATTTGGCAGAAGGTGGTTTAAAATTTGCTTCTGTTGTAACAAACCACCTGTTAGCAAGAGGGTCACAGTCTTACCCTCACATAGCTGGAGGCTTTCTACATATAACAAAAAGAACTTTGTAGCTTCTAAAAACAAAATTGATTTACACTGGTTTCAACAATAGGATTATCACTGAGCATTTGAATATGTTCTCTAAACCTTCTTCCCGCAATAAGATACTAACCATCTAAGATAAACGATACTGACCTATTAGTAATGAGATAATTTTCTTCCAGACCTTGTCTCTGAAATTGTAGCTGCTTCATGAAGATCTTGTCCGAGTTTATTTTTTTTTCCAAATTACCATCTTCTCTCTTTAAGTAGTTCAGGATGTACTAGGAATTTAATCCAAAGGCTCATTTTGCAGTGAGTATTAGTCAGCATATTTTACAGGAAGAATGGCCAGTGTAGGTTATACAACAAATCAGGTTAAGTATAGGTCAGATGCTATGGTTTCTGTGATAGTTCTCTTTCCTTTGCCCTTCCATGCAGCAGAGGGCAGTAGTGAACTGTGCATATTTCCTCCAGAAACAAACAAAATAAATAATTAAAAAATCATATTGAAAATGTCTCCATTCAATAGTATTTTTGGTCACCTGAACGAACAGTAACTTACCTGAGCTACAATCCAGTATACAGTAGCTAATTTCATATCTCAGACACATGGTTCAGTTCAGACAATTTAGGATTTGAGTAATAACATTATATTGCATCTAGTCATTCACAAACCACATGTAGGCAGAAATTAAATATTTTAATTTTTTCTAAGAAATTTCCTTAAGGAAATGTTATAGCATAAAGTTATCTTAACTACTTCTAGCTTAAAACATTGTCTTCTTCAAGGTAAATAGAATATTTTAATGAAATTCTATCTTCTTTAAAAGGCTTTTTAATAAATTCAATTAAAATATTGTTTCTTACCAAATAACCACATTTATGAATATGCAATTGACCTGAAGTATTAAATTTCAACTTTAAAAATTTTTTATCTTCTGGTATTTACCTACATAGTTTTATGTTTATCCTCAGTTTTCCTTATTTTGTATCTTAAATGTCATCTACTGTCTTCCTAGTAAAGAAGATGAAAAGTCAGCTCTCTTACACTCCCCTCAGATATTCTCTCACCTTTTCCCTCCAAAAATGCCATTTTAAATTACTCAGTTTTGGGCCCTGTGCCTTAATCATAGAAGGCAATTATTAAATATATGTCTATGGCAACATATTCAAACAGTTGAAAGGGATTTCCAATGAAGAAAAGATTACGCACATTTACTGAGTTCTGACTCTGTGCCCAGAATTTTCACCTGGTTTTAAATCACCATCACATAGAAAACCATTTCTGATTATCTTTCCAGATTGCAACATTTAAGCAGGTCTTTTCAAAGTAGAAAAGGACATGGGTTCTTGCCAAAAGCTTAGTAAAGCAAAAACGATCTCAGACTTCAGTTGCATAGCTCACATTTAAATCCGCTCTTTCACTTACTAGCTGCCAGATCTTCCACTTCACAACCTCTGCTTCCCATCTAAGGCTTCCCAGAGCTGGGTAGCCGTGGCAGTGACCATTTTCCTATCCCACTTACCTTGTTTGCTTACCTCTTACTGGAGGAACCTACCACTCCCTTGATGAGGGTCAGTATTTAAACATATATATATATATATATATATATTTATATATATATATAATATATATGTAACTATATTACATGTAAAAGGAAAAATATTCAATTAAAATACACAGTTTGTTCTACTGGATAAAAAAGAAAATTGAACTAAATGCTATTTGTAAGAAGCATGCATTAATTACAACAACACAAAGAAGATGAAAGCAAAAGAAAGAAAATGATTTCCTATACAAACCCTAGTGAGAAAAAAAAAAAATCTGATGTATATTGATATCAAAGTAGACTTTAATAGAAAAATTATTACTAGATATGTGAGCCATTTCATATGATAACATGATTAATTCAAGACAAAGATATAACACTTCAATATTTGTATTCACCTAATTTATTTAAAAAAATATATAAAGATGGGCTTCCCTGGTGTTGCAGTGGTTGAGAGTACGCCTGCCGATGCAGTGGGACACGGGTTCGTGCCCTGGTCCGGGAAGATCCCACATGCCGCGGAGCGGCTGGGCCCGTGAGCCATGTCCGCTGAGCCTGCGTGTCCGGAGCCTGTGCTCCGCAACGGGAGAGGCCACGACAGTGAGAGGCCCGCGTACAGCAAAAAACAAAACAAAACAAAAAAAACATAAACGTTTAAGGCCGATCCTCATTCCCTGTCTTACAAACCTGTCTCTTCATGGTGAAATGTGGCATGCCCAGCAAGATACTTTGGCTCTGTTAGGATGTTTCGAATCTGGACATACGGTGATGTGGAGAGGTGGGACTAACCCATTTAACAAATTCAAATGAACAAAGTCAAAGAATGCACTGCTCTTTTTTAAAAAAAAATTTTAATTTTATTGGAGTATAGTTGATTTACAATGTTGTGTAGTTTCAGGTGTACAGCAAAGTGATTCTGCATTGCTCTTAAGAAAGGGTACCAGTAGAGCAAAGATAAGGAAGCATGAGAATGAAATGCTGAGTGGAAAGAAAAAGGTTTAAAAACATATTTAAACCCAAGCAGTTATTTTCAGAAGTTCTTAACACTCATCTCTAAAATGTTTTAGTTTCTCTTAAAAACGATCACTTTCAAATTGTCAAAGCAGCATCAGTGATAATGTTAATCCTTACAGTTAATCACTAACTACATATTCTTTGATATTATCAAAATTTTCAGTATACATTGGATAGAATCCCTGGGCAAAACTCATATATAATTTCTTTTAACTTGAGTGTACGTTAGCCAATAAAATAAATAAAACTGACTTTATCAAACCACTATTTTGACTTATCATTCCAATTTTAGTAAATGCTCACTATTTTATCTCATAAATTAATATTTTCTGTCTCCTTCTAAGAAAAAACATTACAGACTACATGCTGTAATTTTTATTATGTTTCATTATTACCTAACATTAATACACATAAAATGTTTTATTATGATGTTTAATAAGATTATTGGCATTACGGATTTTTATTATCAACTCTTGTTTGTTTTTTCCCAAAAGCCCAACATTAGAAATTGGCATTGTACTCACACACATTAAAAGTGTACCATATCTTATATCATGCTCTATCATAAATAATAATTTTAGTTACTGATTTTGCATTGCAAATTAAGCATGAAAAAAGTACAATGATATATTATCTTGTTTTTCTAATTTATAAAGATGGATAAATTGATTAAATTATTTGTACATCTTTTTAACCTTTACTGATTTTACTAGTCTATCTTTCATGTATATGCTGCAATTCATTTTTCAGCGGTTATTATGGTACTTTTTGAAATACTTTATTAACACTTGTCTGAAATTAAAAATGAAGTCTTTTTCTAAAATAAAACAAGACTAATTATATTTGAAATGATAATGAAGGTTTGATTTACCAACTTAAATAATAAGGCAAATATTTTCCATAGGCTGAATATGCTAACTGCTGCAGCCGCAAGATTTGAAGAAAAGATATTGTATACAAATAAGAAAATTTAAAACATTTTGTCAGAAATACTGTATTGGTAAAGATGTAATACAGAAAAACATTTTGATTTTTCAAAGTTTTCTGAGCTAATTGAATTTAATGTAGAAATGAGTAGCCAATGTAATTAATAGTTATTTGATACTTCTTGGAAATGTCCTTTGGGGATCCATTCCAGAAACTGAATATCATAGTTGCCTATTGTGAACAAATATTTTTAATAATATAATATCTGAGGATTCAATTAAGCTTTTTTCAGTGTCATCTTGACATATACTTCACAAGGTGTTCAAAGAAATAAATGAAATTGCTCTAGTACAATTCTTTCAATTACCCTCTAATTATTTACATGAACAAGGTTTCTCAAAGTTTATAAATATTAAAATGAAAAATAATAGAACTGACTGAGTCTTTCTAGGACTGTATTATGTTTATGCATATGGACATATAAACTAATTGGGTATTGAAAAACACTATTTGGTTCATGAAGAGGTGCATTTCCAGAAGTATATACTTGCATTGGATGCATTTTTAAAAAGTGTTGTAACAATTTTATTTTAAAATGTCAATATGGGGCTTCCCTGGTGGCGCAGTGGTTGAGAATCTGCCTGCTAATGCAGGGGACACGGGTTCGAGCCCTGGTCTGGGAGGATCCCACATGCCGCAGAGCAACTAGGCCCGTGAGCCACAAGTACTGAGCCTGTGCGTCTGGAGCCTGTGCTCCCCAACAAGAGAGGCCGCGATAGGGAGAGGCCCGCACACCACCATGAAGAGTAGCCCCCACTTGCCACAACTAGAGGAAGCCCTCGCACAGAAACGAAGACGCAACACAGCAAAAATAAATAAGTAAATAAATAATAATTTTTAAAAAAATGTCAATATGTACTATATTACAGAAATTACACTCTCTGTTAGTGTTTAGGCTCCTATGAAGAAATACGTTGTCACTTTAACATATGCCTGAGGTCCATACTAGTTTAAAATTCCTTGGGGAAGTTGTGAGCAAAAAAGTTTTCAGAACAGTTATTTCTCTTAGCAACTTGTTTATTTTCTTCCCAGTAGTTGGCATTTTGCAGATGATTACATTATTGCTCAGAGAATCTCAGATGTCAATAGCAGACTACTCTGGTACCAGAAAGCTTACTAAATATTATAGACCCTTTCAGAATTTCCAAGAGTAAAAGATATAGACCCTAAGACGATATTAAACTGGTCACAGTTCCCAAGCATGCTGTGGGGTCTTCTCTGGCAATAACACCACTGCCACCAGCACACAGTCATGTGACAGTTTGGACTGCCATCCCAGGATTTCAAGTGCCTTTGCCCACACCTGCCAGGTGACTGATTTCCCACCCTCCCCATTTACCTCTACTATTTGCTCATTTGCTTGGGTGCTAATGACTGGTGAAACCTAGACCCTCTACCTGCACCTGACATAAAGGGAGTTGGATGTATGTTTTTTGTTCTATCTTTAGAAGCTAGAACTCAAAATACAGAAAATTACTAAAATTAAAGAAGGAAATATAATGATTCTGGACAAGTACAAAGGAAAAATGTCCACTGTAGAGATTCCTTTGTCTTCTCCAACAGAGAATAATCTCCTTGAAAGCTGTCCCTTTGTCTTTTTCCCTCCATCCACAGCAATGGACAGACCATACCTTCATGGAAAAAGTGTGTCCCTTGCATTGCATAGATTTAGGAAGTAGAATTGGGATAAGGAGAGACTTTCTCTGGCAACATCAATGAGCAGCATGTTTGTAATAGATGGTCAACTGCCTCATATTTTGATTGATAAAGCCCAAGGTCTCTGAGTTATGAGACATAGAAGGAAAGAAATAAAAATACTTTCCTTATCCTTCTTTATGTGGATGTTGCTGCTTTTTCATGAGAGAAGCATGGGAAGGCCCAAATTGGCAATTTACCCTCGCTATTAGAGACAGTACATGGTTTGTCAGTTTCTAAATTAAACATGATTCAGGGCTCTTCAGAATATGTTGGGATGAGTATTGTCTAAACATGTTTGTGTTATGTTTTCAGTGTATTCACTGAATCTATACTCATTTTTATATGCTGTGCATTATTAATCTATTTATCACACCATTCTATTAGCCCAGTACAAATGAAAATTGATGTCACTTCCTTCTAACTTCTGAAAACATGTATTATTACTAAAAATACATGGGAACCACTAAAAAATGTTCTTCTGCTTATAGCACATTACAAAGCCAGCTTCCTATACTTATTAATGTTAAAGTTCCACTGACTTTCATTATAGATTGAATTTTGTTCCCGCCAGATTCATATGTTAAAGTCCTAACCCCCAGTACCTTAGGATGAGAGCTTATTTGGAGAGATAGGAGGTAATCAAGTTAAAGTGAAATCATTAGAGTGGACCCTAATCCAATATGACCTGTGTCCTTATGAAAAGGGAAAATGTGACCACAGACATGTGTTCAAAATGCTATGTGAATGTGTAGGCAGAGATAAGAGTGATGCATGGGGTGAAGCCAAGGAACGCTACAGGTTGACAGCAAATCACCAGAAGCTAAGAGAAAGGCATGGAACAGATTATCTTCCAGCCTTCAGAAGGAACCAACTCTCCTGGCACCTTGACCTTGGACTTCCAGACTTCAGAACTGTGAGAACTTAAATTCCTGTTGTTTAAACCACTCGGTTTGTTGCATTTTGTTATGGCAGCCTTAGCAAACAAATAAAATCTTATCTAACATGAGCTCTTTTCATAATTTCTCTTTCTTACATGATTCTCTGTAGCCTTGAGGAATTTTTTAATCTGTAGGAGAACTTCAGAGCTTGTTTTTACATTGTACTCCAGCTCCTGGAGAGGTGTTCTCGGGCACAGGTCACATCTAAGGCCATTTGTTGGATCACTATGCTGGATGTCAGCTTTTCTGGGGAACTGAGAAAAAAAGGATAAAACTCTGGGAGCCAAAGAATTACAATCTTCCCTTTGGGTCAGCATCTATTGGGATACCCCTTCTTTTGAGTTACCTGTCTGCCATACAGCTAGTGGAGTATAATCTTCTTCCTACTTACTCCTGAGGGGCTCTATTCTAGGCAGCATGGAAATGAGCAGTTTAGATAAACTGAGTCAGGCCTTGGCAACAACTTTCTTTTGCCTTGTCTTTTCTTTCTGATCTTTCTTTGGATTTTGTTTTCTCATTCCATTACGACGAAATAGTCACAAATAGCTGGGATTCTGGTGTGAGCTTAGAATAAAAGGACCAAGGAAGCAGCTCACCCTGTCTTTATTACCTAAGGGTCCTTGCAGCTCCATATTGCCCAGAAGACTACCTCGAATTTACAGATGAAGTTGGGAAGAATTGAAATCTTAACAATATTGATACTCTAACGATAAATACAGTATATCTCTCCATTTATTTACATCTTTGATTTCTTTCATCAGAGTTCTATAGCTTTCCACATGTAGATCCTGTACATATTTTGTTGAATTTGTAACAAAGTATTTTTTGGTGCTTTTGTAAATGGTGTCGTGTTTCTAATTTCAAATTTCAGTTGTTCATTGTTGGGACTCAGGATAGCAAAAATAACTTTCGTGTATCAAACTTTTATCCTGGAATCTTTTTTTTTTCTTTTTTTTTTGCGGTACGTGGGCCTCTCACTGTTGTGGCCTCTCCCGTTGTGGAGCACAGGCTCTGGACGCGCAGGCTCAGCGGCCATGGCTCACGGGCCCAGCCGCTCCGCGGCATGCGGGATCTTCCCGGACCGGGGCATGAACCCGTGTCCCCTGCATCGGCAGGTGGACTCTCAACCACTGCGCCACCAGGGAAGCCCTATCCTGGAATCTTATATTTGCTTATTAGTTCCAGGAAATTCTTTGGAATAGATATAGTAGATTCTTTGGAAATTCTTTGGAATAGAATAGTAGATTCTTTGGAATTTTCTACATAGGCAATCATGTCATCTGTGAACAAATAGAGGTTTGTTCCTTCTTCCAATATGTATACATTTTATTTCATTTTATTGCCTAATTGCACTAGCTATGACTTCCAGGGTAACATTTAATAGGTGTGGTAAGAGAGGACATAAGTGTCTTGATCCTGATGTTAGGGAGAAAGCATCCAGCTTCTCACCATTAAGTATAATGATAGCTGTCGTTTTTTTGTTTTTTTTTTTTAAATAGTTGTTCTTCATCAAGTTGAGAAAGTTTCCCTCTATTCCTATTTTTCTGAGACATTTTATCATGTAGAGGTGTTAGATGTTGTCAACTGCTTTTTCTGCATCAATTGATACAATCATACAATTTTTCTTCTTTAGCCTACTGATGTGACTTTTACTGTTTTGTTTTGAATGTTGATTCTTTGAATGTCAAACCAGCCTTGCATACCTGGAATAAGTCTCACTTGGTAAGACATACTATTCTTTTCATTCATTGTTGGGTTTAACCTGCTAATGTTTTTGTTGAGGGTTTCACATCTATCTTCATGAAAGATATTGGTTTATAGTCTCCTTTTTTTTGCAATGCCTTTATCTTGTTTTGGTATGAAAGTAATGCTGCTCTCATAGAATGAATTAGGAAGTGTTTACTCTGCTTCAGTCTTCTGAAAGAGATTGTAGAGAGTTGGTATAAGATCCACCACATAATAAATGTGTGGTAGAATTCAGCAGTGAAACTATCTGGGTCTGGTTCTTTCAGCTTTGATGGGTTATTAGTTATTGATCCAATTTCTTTAGTGTATATAAGCCTATTCAGATTATCTGTTTCTCCTTGTATGAGTTTTGGGTGGATTGTGTCTTTCAAGGAATTAGTTCATTTTATCTAGAAATTTATAAAACTTGTGAGCATAGACTTGTTCATAATGTTCTCTTATTATCCTTTTAATGTCCCTATGATCAGTAGTGGTAGCCCATTTTTTATTTCTGATATTAATACTTTGTGTCTCCTGTCATTTTTCTTTAATCTGGCTAGAGATTTCTCAGTTTTATTGATCTTTTAACAGAATCAACTTTTGATTTTGTTGAGTTTCTCTATTATCTTCCTGTTTTCAATTTTATTGATTTTTGCTCTAATTTTTACTATTTTCTTCTGCTTTCTTTAGACATATTTATCCTCCGTCTCTTCTTTCATAAGATGGAAACTTAGGTTATTTATTTTAGATCTTTATTCTTTTATAATGTGTATGTAACATATATAAACTTTCCTCTAAGCACGACTTTTTTTGCATCTCACAAATTTTGATGTTGTATTTTCATTTTTACATAGTTCAAAATATTTTAAAAATTATTTTAAGAGCTTTTATTTTCCCTATGTGTTATTTAGGAATGTGTTGTTTAATTTCCAAATATTTGTGGATTTTTCCAGCTAGCTTTCCCTTATTGACGATTCATTTAATCCATTGAAGTCTGAGAACATACTTCGTATGATTTCTAGTCTTTTAAATTTGTTAAGCTGCATTTTATGGTCATGAATTTTGTCTCTCGAATGTTCCATGTGAACTTAAGAAGGATATATATATTCTGTTGTTATTGGATGGAGTATTTTATAAATGTCAATTGCATCAAGTTGTTCAGGTCAATTCTACGCTTACTGATTTAGTGCCTGCTTGATTTATCAGTTAATAAAAGATGGATGTTGAAATCTCCAAATATAATAGTGGATTTGTCTATTTCTCCTTTTAGTTCTATCAGTTTTCAGTTCTCTATCAATTTTTACCTCATGTATTTAAGCTCTGTTGTTAGATGCATACATATTTAGGATTTTTAGGTCTTCTTGGAGATTTGATCTCCTATCATTATCTCATATCCCTTTTTAACCCCTGGTAATTTTCCTTGTTCTGAGTTCTTCTCTGTCTGAAATTAATACACCTACTCCAGCTGTCTTTTGATTAGTGTTAGTGTGGTATAGTTTTCTTCTTCTTTTCCTTTAACTTACTTGAATTTTATAATTAAAGTGGGTTTCTTGTGAACAAACTAAAGTGGAATCTTTTTTTTTTTAATTTCAGTTTGGGAAGTTCCTATTGATATGTCTTCAAACTAACTGATTCTTTCCTTGGCCATGTCCAGTTCACTGATCAAAGGCATTCTTCATTTCTTTTCCATTGTTTTTATTTTTATCATTTACCTTTGATTCTTTCTTAGTGTTTCCATATTTCTGCTTGCATTACCCATATGTTCATGCATGTTGTATACTTTTTTCCTTTAGAATTCTTAACATATTAGTTATGTTATTTTAAGTTCTCAGTCTGATAATTCCAATAACTGTGTCATATCTGAATATGACTCTGGTGCTTGCCTTGTCTGTTCAGACTCAGATGCTTTTTCTTTTTGGTGTGTCTTTTAATATTTTTGAAAGCTGAACATTTGGATCAGTAATAGAAACTGTGGCAAATAGACCTGTAGTGTGAAAATGTACTAATCTGGCTAAGAGTTGGGATGTGTTTAATGCTTACCATTGTTGTTAGTGCCAAAGGCTTCAAATTCCTCTATTGTCTTTCTTTGTGTCTCTCCTCTTGACTTTGGGCTTCCCTAAGCACTTCTTCTCAAAGAAAGTCCATGTCTTGCAGATTTTTCATCTGTAATCCATGGTTACCATCCTGAGGCCCTGTTGCTATGGTGATCATGTGTGGGAGAGAAGTGTTCTATAATCTCATGATTAAATCTCAGTCTTTTAGTCCATCTATCTAGGCTATGACTTTCACAGGCACTTCTCAAGTGATATAGTTTTTCTCCCCCTTACATAAGAAAGGAAGTCTAGAGGGGGCTAGAACAGGAGAAACGTCCTTTCTTGAGCTGGGATAAAGCTCTGGCAAAATTTTTTCCCTAGAAGTAAACCTTTTTTTTTTCAATTTTTAATTTAATTTAATTTTTATTTATTTATTTATTTTTGTTGCCTTGGGTCTTTGTTGCTGCACACGGACTTTCTCTAGTTGCATCAAGCTAGTGCTATTCTTCGTGTGGTGCATGAGTTTCTCGTTGCGGTGGCTTCTCTTGTGGAGCATGGGCTCTAGGTGCACAGGCTTCAGTAGTTGTGGCAGATGGGCTCAGTAGTTGTGGCTCGCAGGCTCTAGAGCACAGGCTCAGTAGTTGTGACATGTGGGCTTAGTTGCTCCACGGGCTATGGGATCTTCCCAGACCAGGGCTTGAACCCGTGTCCCCTGCATTGGCAAGCAGATTCTTAACCACTGCACCACCAGGAAGTCCCGAGGGTAAACCTTTTTTAATGGTGAATTCTCTAGACATGTTTCACAATGATTACTCTTCCCTTCATCCTGCCAGACCCAGGAGGGTATCTTTCTAGGATCTTCATCATGAGAATCTGGTGAGGTTACTAGAGGTAAACCAGTGAAAATGCAGGAGATTGCCTAAGATTGCAGCCCCTAGGGATTTCTTATTCTTAGGTTAGTCCATAGTCAGCCTCCAGCGATTCATCAAAATTACCATTGAAGAGTTCCTACTAGTTTATGCCTCCAGCAGCTTTTGTTTCACTTTAACATTTAAATTGTCTCTGCTATGATTATCTGGATTACCTTTCTTTCTAGTTTTCAGGGTGTTAGTTTTCTCTAAAACCTCAGCTCTCTGTTGGACCCAAGAGAAGTCATTGATTTTCAGTTTGTTCAGCTTTTTCATATAGTAAAGGCAGGACTGATAACTGCCAAGCTCTTTATATATCAGTGCTGAAACTGAAAGTCTTAAGTCTCATTTCTAAAACCCAAATTAATAATGATGATGACAATAATAATAATAATTAATAGTAGCAGTAATGGTATAAATTCTAAAGGTACAATTGCATTAGATTTACATGCATATTAAACAGTTTCTTTGCTTGCCATCCCTCTTGTGTCTCAGATGTTCCTTATTCCTTCTGGGACAATCTTTCCTCTTTCTTAAAGTATATCCTTTCATAGCTATGTTTAATTTTTTCATTTTTCTGATATCTCAAAAGTAATCTTACTTATATATTCTAATTCTAGATGCTAGTTGTTTGTGAGCAATGATTCTAGATTAACTTATACTCTGCATTAAAATGCTAAAGTTTTTATTATATTTTCTTTTGACTCCCTCAGTGTCATTGAAAATTTTTTCATCTGTCTACAAGCCATTTCTTTGGATGGCACCTCTTTCTCTTCATTTTCCTTTTCTATTTTTTTTTTTTTTTTTTTTTTTTTGTGGCTGCACTGCACAGCATGTGGGATTTTAGTTCCCTAACCAGGGATCAAACCCAGGCCCCCTGCCTTGGAAGCATGGAGTATTAACAACAGGACCACCAGGGAAGTCCCCATTCTCCTTTTCTGTTCTTCTTTCTTCTTCCCTTTCATCTTCTCCTCATCCTCTTTCTTTATCATTTTTTTCTCTGCCTTTAGATAGTTTTCTTTCTTCTTATAAGCTTAGAAATTCTTTATTGAGGCATCTCTCATCATTTATACAGTATCTAATTGTGTTAATAGTCAGATGGCCTCATTATTTTGTCTATAATATATCACATTTCCTTTATAACCTTAGCTTTCTTTCACTATTCCTTTTACTAAAACATCTATTAAATTGTTCCTGTAAGCTAGCATTAAGTCCCTGCACTTAATCCTCTCAGCAACATTATAAATTTAGGGGTTGTTACTGTCCCCATTTTATGGCTAACAAGACTGGCTGAGACATACTAAGTAAGGACAGAATTGGACTCTGAGTCCAGGTCTCTCTGGTCCCAGAGTCATCTCTCCTAAGTATCACCATCATGTGACCTTTCCACCTAAATTCTCAGCCTGGCTGGCCTACTGAGTCTTCCACATTTCAATTCCCCCTACTATTACTACCTATACTATTTACCTGACTGATAATAATCATTTAGTTATTTTCACTTTAACATTAATGTATCTTTCTCTTCCCATGGTATTAGTCTCTTAAGAGCATAAAATGTGTCATTTGCCATGCTCCACAGGGGCTCCTAATACAGTGCTATGGAAAAATTAAGTGTTCAATAAGTACTAATTAAAACATGAAAAAATCCAATTATCTTAAAAGAAACAGGTAGTTTTTTTCTCTGAATAAACATGCCAATCAGAATAATATAATAATTATGTTGAATTTAAATGCATGTATATGGCAATTAACTGAAAATAAAAGAAGATCTATGGCCACTAAGGGGAGTGTGGTAAAAAGAAGAGTGATGTTTGGGCTCATAATGTGTCACTAAAATCCTTAAAATGACTGTGGTCTATTTTGTTCCTTGTTAACATACGTGAATATATCGGGGTTATATTCTACATTTCTGAGTTTGTGTTTTAACTGAAGTAATTTATCAATTTTTAAACATACCCAAGGTTTCCACATTTCTCCAAGGCATACTGGATGATAATTTTAAAAGCAGGCATCAGAAAAGAGCCCGTGATCGGGGCTACAGTCAGTGTGGACAAAAATGTGCTGTTAGCATTACGGTAACAGGCTGAATTCTTAGACATCAACAACATGCTTTCCTTACCGCAGTGTGTTCCCCTATACTGTTTCATCATTATGAGTACTTATTTAAAACCCATTTACAAAGCTGATTGCCAAGTACTGTATTGTCTAGAACTACTGCAAGAGATTTAGGTGCATGAAGTTCACACTTGGTTATTAGACCTTTAACTGCTTTTTTGCTTGCCAAGCACAGTTAATACATGAAAACAGTATAATCAAGATGATGAAAGTTTAAGTTTCCCATGGCTGCCTTTGCTTGCCTACCCTTCACTTCCACCTTTGATATTCGTTCCAGAAAATTTACTGCCTCCCAATAGATTCTTACATTCTTGGAATCAATTCCAGTGAGGCTAGTTATGTGGTGGTCTAATCCCTTCTTGCTCTGCTCCAAGTTGGCTTTTGCTTGTTATTTCAAATAAAATAATTTTACTGCCTCCCTAATGTGTCCATGTAGTAAAAGTCTCAGGAGAGTCTTGATGCCTCTTTTTGAAATGAGCGAATGCAGCTTTGGGGAAACTGCAGGCAGACTGGGGTGGTTATCAATATCATGCAGAATTCACGACGAGTCTGTGATTCAGAAACAGCCACGCATGCAAGCATGTGTGCACACATGCCAACGAGCCCTGTGACCAGAGGCATTGGCAAGAATGGGTGGCAGTCTGGCGACAGTGAAGTGGAGATTTGGGGAACGCAGCCAGAGGGCTGCTGGCCTGCGAGCTCCCCAGACTCCTCGACCACTTACAACCACTGTGACGCAAATGTGCTGTCAAACTAAACTCAGGAACATAAAAGAACTGATGGAATGACAGACAAATATAGGGAGGAAGGCACATTAAGGAAGAATGGAAAAGAACAAAGGAAATAAGAGATCAGTGTGGGGAAAACAAAATTTCTCAACATTATCAGCACTCCAGGCAGGCATAACAAGATTCCCGAGAATCGTTCTGTCTTGACATTACAGTACAAAACTAGACAGCCAATCTCTTACTTATGGTGAGAATTACTTCATTTGTGTCATTTGTTCGTAGTGCTGAGAAAACTAATGATGTGTTCTTACTGAACACAGATTAGCTTATGGATCACAGACTTCTGACATGTTCAATGTACAGTCAAAGATGAGTTAGATTAGGCTCCCTAGAAAATGGATCCACGAGGCTGTGCAGAGCGGCGGCATTGTGCAAATGTGTTTCTAGTTTGTGCCCAGGCAGCTCTTGTCCTTCTTTCTCCCTTCTCATCCAGACCACAATTACACTTGTTATGTGGGAGACAGCTCCTTTGAAAGCACTTAGAGGTATAAGTAATTCTATATTGTTTTTGTCCCTCAAACCCAGAAAAATTTACTTATTTCTTGATATGAGTACGTCTGTGGTATTTTAAAAATGATTTAAATTTTGGTTATTTTCTGGGATACTGAGATTTAGAAATTGATATGGAAATAAACACAATCCACTAATTTTTGAATTGTTGTTTATAAACTTTCAGCAGCTATAAAACAGTTTAATTGGAATTATTTGGACTTCCTATGAGGTAAGTTTAAAAAAGATTTGAACCAGAAATCCAGGGATATGACTCTAAACTCTGATCTTAGATAAGTCATTACCAACTAGAGATCTTAATGTGAGAGAAGCTAGTTTTCTTTTATTTTATATACATATATTATACATTTCATATATACATATACTATAAAGCTGTGGGTTTTTCCACCAAAATTTTTAGGGTAAAAACAATCTTATGATACTTGTTTTATTTAGTCGAATTTAAGGTAAAGAGCTACAACAGATATTTGTGGGACTGTATTTGAAGAGGTTAGGTCACCTTAGTGTAATGTGTTTAACTTTTTCCTGCCACTTATTTGCAAAATTTGCAAAATTATAAACAGCAGGATACCCATAATTAACTCTCAAAGTTAAATAAAAAACACAGCTAATTTTAAATTACTGATTTAAAATGTGACATTCTACAAATATCTTTTACTGTTAATTTTAATAGTTAATTTTAATTGTTTCAGAAAAATCTTTAGTAAGTATATAAAAATAATTTCATTAATTAGCTTTTACTTTTTTTTTTTTTTTTTTTTTTTTTTTTTTTTTTTTTTGCTCTACGCGGGCCTCTCACTGTTGTTGACTCTCCCGTTGCAGAGCACAAGCTCTGAACGCGCAGGCTCAGCGGCCATGACTCACGGGCCCAGCCGCTCCGCGGCATGTGGGATCTTCCTGGACCCGGGCACGAACCCGTGTCCCCTGCATCAGCAGGCGGACTCTCAACCACTGCGCCAGCAGGGAAGCCCTAGCTTTTACTTTCACTGTAGTTTACATTTCTAATGTAACTATGTTCAAACGTTTTGTATTCTATATACATTCACATGGTATCTTTAATCCTTTAGATAGCTACTGACAACAGAATACAAATTATGTGAAGTTTTAAAGTATAACAATATATAGTGATTGGAACTCTTCTAAACATCACTGGGACATCAACAGAATGACATGTGTCAAAATAATTCAATATACTGTCTTTGATATTTCATTGACTTTTAGTGAAGTCTTATATGTATTTTTCATTTTATTGTTTTGAATGCGTGTTAATCAATGTAGGAGGATGGGGCATCTTTTATTAAATAGTTTGTGGTTTGATTTACACCTTTTAAATATACAGACATATGGTACACAGGCCTTCATTTGTACTCTTGACCCAGGCCCTGCAAATGTTGAGACAGTCTAACTTTTGACAGCTTAGATATAGCGTGAATCTTACCTTTTCCAGATGTGTGGAAAGGGCTGTTTTTCTATGTTTGTTTCATTAATGTGAGAATCCTGAAAAAAAACAAACAAACATACTTTCTAATTTATTTTGTATAGAAATCAACTCATACAATGTTCTAAAGTTGTGAGATAAATTATTTAAAAGTTGTTTTAAGTGCTTTTTTAAATATGAGAAGTTATTTATAATTTCAGTGAAGTTCCTGGGTATTGAGTTTGGAATTATCTAGTAATATACCACCAATAAAGCAGAGCTCATGAACAATCATTTTTTAACTGATTATTCACTGTTCTGATATACACTATATGTCTTTTTTTATGAGGGAGTTCCATGTGACATATTCCTTCCATTTGAAGAATGAAGATTGAGGCTGTTCACAGAGGACCTCAGGGAAGAATCTATCTCATCAGTCATTACTTCTCTCCCCCCAACCAATTGATTGGGCTTTTTGACTCAATCTTCATGATTCAAGATGTGAGTCTGTCCAACGCTGCCAGAGATGCTTGGTGGGGTCACCATGTTTCAGTGGACATCTCTGATATCTGACTCAATTGAAAACTCCCTCCTTTTGATATGAATTCCACAGTATATGTTGAAAGGTTCTATAGTTAGTTTTCCTTTCTCTTTTTTATATAAGCCCTCAACGTGCCTGCTTTTGAATTGTTTCAGTCTTTACTTTCAAATAAATCATAATTTGTAAACTTTTACCTACCTTCCACAGTTCCAAGTTCAAGTAGCTTCACCAGGCATGGAGCCAGGGCATTAGGGTATGATACCTTGTCATTAGATAAGAGACATGGTGACTAGGCTTGCTCAGCCTTTCTTCATAAGTTCTTTGTAAGAATCTTACTTCTCTGGGCCTCTTACAGTCTGTAAAGTAGTGACTGAATGGGCCTTTATGTCTCTTAAAACACCAACATTTTTTGAATCATTACTATTCTTTTAGGTACTTTGGTACTCATTTATCAATGAAAGAATAATTGATACATAGTTACTCCAATATGTAAGTTGATAATACAAGGAAGAAGTAAAAAAATAAACTTTATGTTTCCTTCAACTGCCTCTTTCTAATTTCAAGAAGTGTTACACAGTTTTAGAATTCTAGGATAATGTAATGTTCTTTTTTGTCTGTGTGACTGTATAAGAATAGATCTTTTCATGTCCCCTTCTTAATCTTTATTCATTGAAGAGCTCTTGTATAAGACTGTCCCTCTATCAATGATCCTTATTCTATTGAGATGTTATTCAGCTCCAATACACTGCCATTTTTTTTATTATAAGAGCTTTATTGAGATGTAATTCACATATCATACAATTCATACATTTAAAGTGTACAATTAAACAGTATTTTAGTATGACCAAAGACATGTTACATCACATAGTCAATGTGAGATTAAACCATAGTTTTATACAGGGATAGGTTGATGCAACAAATCAGAAGCATACTTTCTATTTTACTTATGTTTTGAAATAACACCCCCCCACCTCTGCAACACACACACACACACACACACACACACACACACACACACACACACACGCAACACCCTTTTTACTGGATTGGAGAAAATAGCAAGAATGACATGGACGCATAATGTTTTTTTAGCCATGTATTGTGTTTCTATCTTTGAGAAAATAACATTGTATTACATCTGATGTGACATAATGAAATATAAGTCAGGTTGAGTATGGGTAGAATCCATTGGCAAATTACAAAATAGAAGAGGTCTTCTGGGTGCTAAAATATCCAGGTTTTAGTTGTAATGATCAAGGGCAACTTTGTACCTCCAGGTCTGCCCCATGTTTCTATCTTTAAATACATACACACATACATGCATACATACTGCCATTTCTATACAATGTATTTTGTTCATTCTCCTCCAAATATCAAGTAGTAGTTTTAGGGACTTTCATCCTGCTCTAAGTATTCATTATTATTTTCAGATACTTTCAAAAACAGCATTATTCAAACTGGGATACATGTATCCCAGGGGTATATAAAGACTTTCCATGTAGTAAGAGGGCAGGATATTAATTCTAATGGGATAATGTTAAGATAATCAACTACTGAATCTTCAACATTTACTCCTAAATTTTATCTCCTAGAATATATCTCCCTGAGAACTCATCTGTGGTTCAAATATCCCCTTCAGAATCACTCGTCCCTCATTTTTACACAGTAAAGGCACAGCTCTCACCCATATTCAGTCTTACTTTACCCATGGGCATGTATCAAAACTTTTGTGGCACCAAACAAAGAGAGATATATCGGTGAGAGTGATGTGAAAATGAGTGACTCTAATGAATAGGTAAGAAATCGTTTTTGTGAGTCTAGTAGTTTGCAATTTTTTACTTTCAAGAGCATTGAAGGAAGACATAATAAAAATGTCAGCCAATTTATCATTAAAAATATTTTCGATGAAAGATTCTTAGGTGGCTTTTGGCATAAAACTTGGATGAAATGTAAAGAATTGATTGATAGTACACTAGAAAAACTCTTTGCATTTTTATTTACTTAGTATGTGAACAGAATTTCTCAGCCCTTATATCTATAAAAGCAAAAAATAGGAATAGAATTTATGCTGTCTACTCTAGCAAAAACTAATGTTATTCATAAACACATTAACTCATTAGTGAATAAACCAACACAAATCAACAGTAGATGCACTTCCAAAAATACTTTTTATGATTAGTATTTTGTTTCAAGTTTATATTTACATCATTTTGATCAATTATGAACTAGCAATAATTGTAATGACTTTTTAATTCAGAAGAACTTTCTTTTTAACACTTAGAGATTTGTGGGTCACAGAATTTAAAAATTTTAATTCCAATATGTACATATTTTTCTTAAATAAAAGTCTGAGTGATGAGTATAAGATTTGCAAGCATGAAATTATATTACATTAGGATAAAATGCTATGTAGGAACTAGGATGAAAATTGTAGCTCATGAAAAAAAAAGAGATATAAAGCTTAAGACTACTGAAGACATTGTTTATGCATTTGTAAATGATAATGGTGAGTATGGAATCATCATGGTATTTAGACTGCAGGAGATACATTTAAGAGTATTACAGTAGCTTTATTTTAAAAGTCAATATTTACAATATGTTGGAATTCATATCTTTTGCAACTAATTAAACTTTCATTGAAAAGTTATTGATATCGATTTGCAAATGTGTGTGGGATGTTTTCTTCAATATTCCTTTAGGAGTAAAAAAGCAAAATTTTGGAGACTCTAATCTATTGACTAAATCATCACGTATCCTTCAGCCCCTTTTAAAGATAAAGAGTGAATGAGCCTGGGTAGTTAAACTACCCAGATATCCTCTAGACATGACTTTTTAAAATTATTAAATATTTTCTTTAGTGTAGTATAAACATCAAATATTTTCCTTTAAATGAGATATCTCATATTTGAATGAAAATTAACTTTACTATCATTCTGGAGTTACTCAGCAAAGTTGTACTTTAAGATATGTCTGTGGTGCCTTCACATTGAATTAATGGTGTTCACTGCCCTCACACCTGCCATAATTTCTAGGTCATGGTTCTTTCATGATGTTTCTCTGGTTCTCCAGAACTCCAAATTCATCTTAGCCTTGCTGGGCAGAGATTTATACTTCTACACTTTATATTTTACTGAAATCACACCCTTGTGGGCTTTTAAAAATTATTATTAATTACTTTGTTTTTCGAAAGTCCCGTTATTTCCCAGAAGTCCATAGTTTTAATTATTATTTGATAAACATTGCATAGAAAATAATATTCTAACTTGCTTAAGAATCCTAAAAAGATGATATTCTATATAATGATAATTATAACACTAGCAATATCACAAACAGCAGATAGAAAATTTACCCAAGGCAACATGACAACTAAGTGGCAGGGTAATTTGCTACCAAAACCTAAACTCTTAACTGTTATACCAAAGTAGTAGCTGCAGTTATTACTAGGATCTACATACAATATTACACATATAATTGGCCTTCCAACTTTCTAACCTTTTAAAATCTAAATTTATTAATTTAAGTTTTAAGTGGCTAGGTCATAAAAATAATATAATTAGGAATAAATGGTCAAATCTCATCCATCGTAGATGGAAGATCACAGATTTCTCCTTTCATGTGGTCTATTTGTCTTCAGAATGATGCCACTGGTTATATTACAGACCAGTGTGGCCAGAACTGGGCAAAGGACCACCACACCTAAAAGGCTTGGAGGTCTAAATTCTACTAACTGACATTATATTAGAAAGTCACCTTTATTAATAAACTGTATTACTGGAAAGGCAGAGAAATTAAACGTTCTTTACTGCTGAAGAGGTATTTTTTTCCCTCTTTGCAAGCCTGAGTTCCCAAATCAGTGTGAAATCAGATTTTGTTGTTTACATTGGTCTTAAATTTAAAATGTCATAATATGTTTTTTAAAGTTGATTTATGCCATCCCCAACCATGCCAAGGGGAGAAAAAAGACGATCAAATTTTGTACTTGAAGTACATAATTCCTTTTACTACCACCACTCTGAAATATTTTTTTAAAATAGTCATGGGAACTGCAAAAACCACTTTATCCTCTGAGACAAACATGATGGAATCAAATAAAATGATTTTTGATAGTTTTTTCCCTTTAATGAGAAAGTGTTTAAACAAGTTGTACTTCCATTGCATAACACTACGTTTCCCGGAAAAATCTTTCACATAAAATATCATTAAGCGTTATTCTGAAATTATCACAATAGAAAAATGATTCTATAGATATGGCAACCATAAAACAATGAGTTAGGAAACAGGTTTCAGGACTAGAGTGAAATATTAAATGAAAACCAGCCTACATAGGCCAAAATTGGAAGAAGAGAAAAGCTAGAAGTTGGCTAATAAAGAGAGAAGTCCCAGAAATAAAAAAATAAAAGTCATATTTTGTGCTAAGACAAAAAACAATGGACCAATAGTTTGGAAACTGAATTCTTCTTTCCTGGGTTTTAAGAAGATGGGTAGAACATTAATGATTCTGTACAAAATGGAAGACCAAAAAAATCACCTTTTGTGAAATTTTTGCTGAAAATATGTTTAACTCTAGTGCTGACTTGTTCTTAATTGTAATTTGATATCTTTTTAGAAAGAAATCAGTATATACATTGGGCTTCATACACAGAAATTTATGAAGGATTGTGGAGTTAAAGGGAAACTTCAAGATGAAGTCCAGTCCTCATTCATTTATTCATGCATTTATTTAATATTCCATCATTCACTCAGCAAATATATTCTTCAATAACTGGGGACAGATAAGTGAATAAACAGATAAAAATCCTTACTTGTAGGCTGGTAGGGAGATACAAACAAAAAACAAGTAAATATATAAAGCAGCGATAAGGGCTCTGTAGAAAGAAAAAAGGTAAGGAATGGTGATAAAGAGAATGGAAATAATTGCATTAGTAAATAGGATGTTGGGAGGAAGGTTTCACTGAGAAGATGACATCTGAGTAAGATCAGAAGAAGGTGAGGGATGACACCTGTAGATACCTAGTGCAAGAGTTGCTTAGAAGCAACAAATGCAAAGAGCTCAAGATAGTGGTGCGCCTGTCACCAGGGCAGGTACCAGGGGTACAGAACCTGCCAAAAGGTCAACTCTGGGCAGATACATTATTAAAAGATGTCCTATTATATGGACTGATGCAGGATTTCAGTCAGGGCCACCCTTAGGTTGTATGGGGTTGCAGGCAAATAATTTTTGTGGTCTCTGTCTTTATAAACAATTTGATTAATTGGTATTACATTTTAATTGGTCTGTGCATGAAGATTTAGAATAATGAGTAGATAAGAGGTACTTATTTGTTTATTGGGAGCAATCATCCTGGGTACAGATGGGCAGAGATTATTATTCAGCATCTTTGTTCCCAGCTCCTAGTATTCATATCCTTACAAGAGGCACTTTATCCCATCCTGTTAATTCCATTGCCTGTTTCATTTGCCCTGCTGCCTAGTCATCAATTCAATCTCTAGCCCTTAGCAAGATTCTGTACAATTACTGTGCAATTTTATTAGACCAACTAGTGTATTTGAAACAGTGACATCAGTAAGAAGATTATTGTAATAATCCAGGAGACTGATGATAGTGATCAACTGTGTCAAATACTGCTGAGACATCAAAAAATATGAGGTCTGAGGAATGATCATTGGATCATCAGCCTTCCCTGAATGTTCATGTTGACTAACGTGTGAACACCACAAGAAATAGAAAATTCCTTGCTAAAGTACTCATTCTATATTTCCACAGCTCTGGATGTTGCATTTCTGCTTACGGTACACAATGTCTAAAACTTAAAGTTTAATCCCCTGATGAGTCCATGAACTAGTTTAGTTTTTAATCTTCTGAGAGTACCGCAAAGAACATATCAACATGGAAAACCTTCCTCCTTCGTTGAATCTGTTAGTAAAGGAGAGATTCAGCTGAGAATCTGGAGACTGGTCCAAATAAACCTTAAATTCTTGTTCACTTTCTTAGTTTCCTAAGAAACTAATCCATTGTTGTTTTTTGCCAAGGGCCAGAGATTGAATTGGTGATTTAGGCAGCAGGGCAAATTAAATAAGTAATGGAATTAGCAAGATGGTAAAAAGTAGTCCAGGTAAGGATTTGGGTACCAGGGGCTAGAAATGAGGGGACTCTTATAGTAGTTCCTGCCCCACATCTACAACCAGGGTGATTGTTGACACTGAGCCATGTACCTGGTTAGGCAAGTGGTACCTACATGCTTTTTGCTTTGGATCATAGTTAATTTCAGAATGTGGGTCAATTCAACTCATAAATAGAGGTAAATAGGCACATTTGTCAGGCAGTATCTGACATTAGAAACTGGTTAGAGAGGCCATAATTGTGGAATGATGCCCAATAATAGAAACTTGGAGCTAGGCCTTCCTTATGATAGCAGAAGTATATGCTGTATGCAAAACAGGGCTGTTATATGGTTTAGATGAAATAATATATGTGAAATATTTTATTATATAAATTTAAAATGGTATTATGATAGTTCAGCGAGAGTTTTCTTTTATATCTGACATATATATTATGGCATTGTCAAGCCTCACTTGAGATATTTCTGGAAAATGAGGTACAGAACACAAAATATCAATCAAAGCTGCAGATAGTAGATCTTTCTCTTTGTGTTTTATTTTCTTAAAAAATTTTTAAGAAATTACTTGAGAATTTGGTTCAGGTTATAAATAAGAAGCATCCAGGGATAAGACCCATCTATGAGTCAGCATGAGTCAGTAATTCAGTAAGCCTGGGAACTGGAAATGAGTTGGAATGTAATAGATTTCTAGTGCTTAAATGTGAATAAAGCTTTCTGAACGCCTGAAATTGCAAATGTCTGTGGTTGTCTGTTTGAAGATGATTTTGTAACACAAAGAAATTCAGGGAAAGGTCTTTCATACAGGACAAAAAGCGGCTACCCTGTCACATTAAGAGAAATACTTGACTTGGGTAACTCAAATATGATGAAGTAAGAAGTTCTATCGTGTGAAATCCTGGGGCATCCACAACTAGTGAAAGCTTGGATTGCTGGAAATGAAACTTGAAATAAACCATTGCAGGGATAGATGCCAACAAATGTAATATTATAAAACAATAGGAACTTTGAAGTTTTTTAACACTGTAATATAAAGAGGGGTCCCCACTTATTGAAGGAAGTAGCTAAATTTTATTTCATCTATGTCTTTAGATCTATAGAGGGTAGGTTCTATGGTGAGGATGGTAAAAACCTCTGACTAAGTTTCCTGTGAGTTTCTGTTATAGGAAAGCAAACAATCAAACAAACAGGCATGTAATTACTCACTGCCAACTACTGAGCTAATTAACTTAGAGATGAAAACAGGGATATTGAGAAGTTATACATTATAAGCAGAATCACATTTAATCACAAGTCAAGTAATTAAAAAACCAGAATAACATAGAGACCAATCAGAATGGGTGGCACAATCACCCAGGAAGGGTACCACCTGCAGCTAACCAGTAGAGCCTTACTGGTAAGTAATTGCTGAATATTAGTCCAGGTTATGAGTAAATTCATACAGCAAATTAATGATACAAGTGAGATTTTAATTTCAACCTAGTTTACTGAGTAACTCTCCCTGTCATATACACAAATTTTGTTCATCTTTATATGTTGGAATTTGATTGCTATCTCACAAGCTGTTTGGAAAAGTATACGAACTGTTGAGGTTGCCGAGAAATAAATTAAAAAATTTTCAAACAATAAGCAAATTAATTTGAATAAGGGTAAATAATAATAGACTAAATCACAATTATTTCTCAAGACCTTTGTAAAAGTATGATAGCTACTTATTTGACTCCAGTTAAAAAAAAATAGAAATTAGCTCAGTTTGTAGGATATATTGAGGAGCCTCAGCTAGAGTATATGCTTTCCTATGACTTCGAGTAGTATTCTGTGGTTTGCATTGAGTGCTTGGTTAGAGAGATACGATCAGCGTTGTCGGTTTCTTATTTATGGTGCTGTAATTCTAAAAGCAGCAAACGGGAATTACTGATGTGGCAGCTGATATCTTACCACACTTCTAAATCATAATGTTGGCTGTAAATTAGAGATAGATGATCCTGAATGTATTCCCAAGCTCCTTCAGAACCACTTGTGTTGTAGGCCTGTGCTAAGTTAACAAAAGTTTCACAATAAACTATGTACCTGAATAGGGAGTTGCAAAATAAATGCTATAGAGAAATAAGTTTAGAAGCAGGAGACCTTTTTTAAATAATTATTTTAAATCAGATTTATCATATTAGATAATACGAAAGGCTTTTGATTTTCATACGTTTTTACATATTTACAAATTTTCCCAAGACCTATTCCATTTCTTTTCATTCTTATAGAGTACGTGGAAATACGATGGATTCAAAATAGGCAAAGTTCAGTTTTGCAAGAGGAAAAGAGTTCTGGAGATCAGTTGTGCAACCATGAGAATGTATTTACTACTGAAATGTACACTTAAAAATGGTTAAGATGCTAAATTTATGTATATTTTATCAAAATTTTTTAAACTGCTGAAAGAAAATGGGTAAAAGACAAGCAAAAAGCAATGACATGTACTTGGGAAACTCCTAAGTCGCTTCACCCATGAAAGGTCCCATAAATAAAATATCTTTAGTCATGTAACTTCTTAATCAGCAGCCTTTAAAGCACCCTTAGTAACTTACTTCCTGTAGTTTGGATACATGAGGGCAGAGGCTTTGTCTATTTTGTTCAATGCGATATGCCCATTGCCTAGAAGAGTGCATGACATACAGTAGACAACAAATATGAGGACACGTTTCTTATTTTCTATGTTACATTATCTGATAAAAGCTAAAAAAAAAAGTGAATCCATGAGGACAAGTTTTTTATGACCCTCAGTGCTAGAAGAAACGTGTTTTGAGCATAATATACAGTCCATTTAAAAATATTGTTTATGCAGTTGTATTTTACAATACCATAAGAGTACCTCCCAATACCCCACATATTTTACTGCTTTCTGGAAATTTAGCAGATGTATTGAGCACAGAATTTTGGATTCCAGCAAGACTGGAAATATCTAAGTTATACCTTCCCACTTTTCTTTACAGCAAGAATCCATTTCAAAATGTTTATTAAGTCAATGAACATCAGGAACACTCAAAGAGGGAAATTACAATATGCTGTGCTTCCCAAACACTTTTTAATCACAGAGCACTGTGAGAGTGTGTATGTGTATAGTACTCGTGAAATATTTCCTGGAAAGAATGTTCTCCAGCCCAGCATTCATTCCACAGAACAGAGTTTGGGAAATCAATCCTCGAAGTTGATTCTAAGGAACTATCTGTTAGGTGAAACCATATTAAGTTTCTACTTAGTCAGTTAATGTGGCCCAGGTGTCCTGTTGGATGATCTAATCAGTTTTAATATTTACAGAATCTCAAAGAAATCCATAAATACCCTTTCAGTATTAATTTAGTCTCTGACACTGAGAAGCTTAGAGAAAGAGTTTTCTCAGTACAATTTATTTTCAGATCAGACTCAGCCTCCCAGCAGACTCTTCCTTCCTGCTACTTTTTTTCATAGCTCTCCACTATTCATCTCTAAATTTCAACACCATTATTTTTTTATAATATAAAGCCATTCACTTTAATTGCATTTTTCAACATGAAACTAATGTTTATCAGTTCAGGAACAGGTAGAAAAGCACTTTATTTTTGGAGTCATGTTTTTGTATTATATTTGAAATCCATCTCACTAAGATTTAGGTGTATCTTCTTTTTTTCCAGTTGATGTGTACTCCTAAATACTATTTAAACTGATGTTTCATTATGGGGTATTACTGAAACATATGATTAACACAATTTATATGGACCAACCCAAAAGCAAATTCTTTTGGTAAAGATAACAATCCTTTCTGTCTTATTTTAAACGGATATATGTATTTGATTATTTTCATAAAGTAGGATGTAACTGCAACCATGATATTTTAGTTAAGGTGGTGTTGGTAATAACATTATCGGTAATTTGGAATTGCTAAAGAGATTTTGTCTATTTATTTTTATCTAATCTTTGTAATTACCCTGTAAGGTAGATATTATTATAAAGTACAAAATGATACTGAGAATCAAAGAAATTTAAGTGACTTGCTTAAGTGTCTACAGTTAGTAAGATAAGCTGAAACTTAAATCTAAATTTACCATGTCCAGTTTTGAGTCCTCTTTCATTAGCCAACAGCTACTCGTGTTCTTGCTAAACGTATGATATAATTCAAACAATTCAGCAAGTGTATTTGTATGATAAATTCTTAGGAAAGGAATCAATGAACCAAATGAAACATGCATTAAACATTTTGATGTACATTGTCAAAATCTTTTCAAAGGCTTAGCCAATTACATTTTTACACAGGAGTTTCTGTTTACTCGTGCTCTAGACAGATGAATATATTGTTAAATACTAAAAAGTTCATTGTTTTTCCAGTAGTTTTGATTTCTTAAGTGGTGAGTTATCTTGAGGACTTTTAAATGTTTTTACAGACATGTATAGTTCTGTTTTTATAAGATACTCTTACTCTTTTTAGAAAAACTGTTAGTTTTTTTTCTTACTGATTTGTAAAAAATCATTGTACCTAAAGAAAATTAGCCTTAATTTATTGGCATATAAATTAGTGTTGAACCAAATTTATCTTTATGATAACACTCTTCTCAGTCACTTGCATTCCAATATATTTTCTCTAGTGGTAAAGAAGAGGTGGAATGTTAGCTAATACACTGGGAATTCAACACAATCCGTGGTCTATTTTTTTCTGCGCCTTGCTCTAAGGCAGAGAAAAAAAAAAAGCAAATAAGCAAAGCATTATTTGCTTTATTTCCCATCAGATTTTCTTTTATGTCAAAATATGGATATGCTCAGGGGAGAGTGTCACACATGCAAAAGTCATCTCCATGAAAGTCACAGAAGAAAGTTTGAGAAATATTTATCTAGCATATCATCCCATTTCTAATGAGTTGGGGGGGGGTGGAAGTGAATAGGTGGGAGGGCAAGAAAACCCATTTGCAGGGACGTGGGTGACTCACTAAGAGTCATGGGATTAATGACCGTCAAGGCCAAAGATTAAGACCCTCTTAGAATCCTCACATTTCTATCCCCACTCTCCTCTGATGCATAAATTCTACTGCCCTGGCATTCCATTTCTTCCTCAGGTCCAAGCAAGGAAAAACAGCATCCTAAGAAGCTCTGCAACATTCTTGCTATGGTTTCCCATAAAAATCCCCTTGATAATTAGCTAATACGAAGCATTCACATGAGTTTATTTGGGAATTGGCCGCTGCTGTGTTTTCACTGTTGTTGCTGCTGCTGAAATAGTTTGAGTCTGAAATCATTATGGCTGTGGTTAACATTTCTTTGGCCAGAGGATATTGTGAAAGACTCCATCACCACAGAAACAGATGAATATTCCTCCGCTCATACTGGAAAAAAGTGAGTTGGTGACAGCAGCTCCACTACTTCATGGGAGGCCTCCAGCCATGACTCAGGCTCGTGAGTTGATGTCCCCAAACAAGATGATCCATTTCCTCTCCTGCTGGTCCACGCGGCTGCTCACAGGATCCTTGTACACTGACCAGTTTCTTTAATTTGAAAAGTTACTTTTCTACCAACTACTTTCCATGTTTCTGCTGGCTTTCATAAAGGAAGGATGCCCAGTTATGCTATCTGGCAAAAAAAAAAAAACAAAAAACAACTTCTCTCTTAAAGCTAATGATTAAAATTCCTAGTTTCCAACTCTTGAGCCATAATCTTTTCCTTTAATATTCCAAAATGATAAATGTAATTATAGAAACTTTTCAAAAAACCCAAAGAAGTCACCTTCTATGCCAGCATCCCAAAATTAATTCTGTCGACATTGTAGTGGGTAGTTTCTTTCCTATGAATTTATGTCTCATGGCCTTTTAAAGATTTGATTTAATTAAAGGTAACCTAAAAGAATACAAGGTCAATTAGTTTTATATACTTAGATGATACAGTATTTTCATTTGGTGAAACAGTCATCTCTTAGTGGTGAATCTTTCTGTAAAAATCACTAAGCACTAAAGCTCTTTAGCTTTACTTTGCCCGTCTCTAAAATGGGGTTTCATGACCCTTAAATTCTTTTAAAAATTTATACTTTTATGATTCCGCTGAAAGGCAAACAGGGAAATCCCTCAACTCAATTGTGTGGGAAGCATCAGAACTAGTTAGGTCTTAATTTACCATCTCAGAAACAGAAACAACATCAGACTAAGTGGTTATTTTTAGGTACAGATATATTTTGGTTTTCAGAGAAACCAAGAAAATGACTCTTCCTTTGCAAGAATGCTATCTGTTGCATAGTTTTATATTTTCTTTTACAATGTGATCACAGTTTTGAAAGGCTTCTGGTCAGTATCAAGATGGTATCTTTCTTTTTCTTGTAAATAATGGCCTCATTATTTTAATTACAGAACATTAGTCCTTTATGGAAACTCAAACAAATCCAAAAAAGTACAAAGAAGATGTAGAAATGTCTCCAAATCTCATCACCACAAAATAACTAGAATTAGCATTTGGACAACATCATTACAAATATCATCTGTGCATTTATATAAAGAAAAAGATGAACAAACAGACGAACAAAAAGTTGGAAAGGAAGTATGACAAAATTTACATAGTATGTATATTCCAGCTCTCTACGTAGGATTACTTTTATAATATTGTGATCATTCTATACACACAATTTTAATACAATTTTAAAGTTTAAATGTACTTGAACCTAACAGAAAAAATAAGGAAACTGAATTTGAAGTGAAGGAAGTGCTGAACTTCACTCAGATCAATGCTTCTTCAACCCAAAGGATGGAGGAAATAATTATGAAAAATATAAGAATGTTATAATCATTTTTTCCTTTATTTTTTTAATTTTCTGAAAATTAACTTTTGATATCAAAGGTAAGGAGCTTAGGGTTCTTACATTCTCTCTACCCTTCCTTCCCCTGTCTCATTTTTATTGGTTTTATTACCACTACTGTTTTTTAAGATTTTTAAAATTTCTGCAGACATAATTCTTACAGTTGTTTAATATTTGTTGTATGTTCAATTGATTCAATGCTCAACACCAGTTCTTTTCCCAAAGTTTCTCAATGTCTGAGTACTTCATTTTAATTCATCTCTTAATTAGTCTGATTTCATCCACAACATAATATTTCAAGAAGGGCTCTGGTTGTTACATTTCCCATATTCTCTTATTTAAAATTGTTGAACTCTTGCCCTTTATATGTGAATTATGATTCTGTTAGATAAAAATTTTGGAATAATAGCTTTTTTCCTCTATGAATTCCACCGTTAAAGAGTCACAGTTGCATCGTATTATCATATATCACTGTGATAATGGTTGTAAAACACTTAGAACAGTGCCTGGTAAGCTCACAGAATGTCCTATGTAAATGTTTTTCAATAAATAAAAATCTGAGATCAAACTTTTAAAAAACACTTTACAAGTGTATTGCTTAGTTTGTTCAGATGTTTGAAGATATTTTTCTTTAGTTTTATACTTCAATACAGTGAGTAGGATATGCTACAATATTGATTATTCTGCATCAGTATTTCTTGGAATATGATGCATCATTTCAAATAGAAGATTAAATTTTCTCTTCATTTTAGGGAATTTTCTTCTTTTATATCTCTGAGTACATTTTTCTACCATATTTATTTCTGCCTCTATTTCAGGGACACCAATTTTGCTTCAACTGTTTCAATTCTGTTTCTCCTCCATATTGATGAACATCTCATCTTTTAAATTCCTTTGTATTTTTCTTCCTGTGTTTACTTTGATTACCCTAAACTTTTCCATAAATGTCATTTTTAGTATGTCTTTGTTCTTCTTGTTTTTCTTAATTATTATTAAATATGCAACAGTATAGTTTTTGTTAAGATGTTTCCATAGCTCTATAATCACTATTTTCTCTTATTCTATTATTTTATTACATTTTCTTTGATTTCAAATTTTCCAGCTTTATTGAAATGTAATTAACACATAACATTGTGTAAGTTTAAAGTGTACAACATGAATATTTGAGGCATGTATATACTGTGAAATTATTACTACAATAAGATTAGTTAACACATCTATCACCTCATATAATTACCCATTTTTTGTAATTAAGAACATTTAAGATCTACTCTCTTAGCAACATTCACATATACAATACTGTATTATTAACTATAGTCACCATGCTATACATTAGATTCCCAGAACTTATTAATCTTATAACTGGAAGTTTGTACCCTTTGACCAACATCTCATTAGCCTCAAACTCCAGCCCCTGCCAACCACCATTCAAGTTCAGCTTTTTTTAGATTCTACATATAAGTGAGATCATACAATACGTCTTTCTCTGTCTGACTTATTTCACTTAGCATAACACCCTCAAGTTTCATCCATGCTGTCCCAAATGGAAGGATTTTCCTCTTTTTGTGGTTAAATAATATTTCATTGAATATACATCCACATTTTGTTTATCCAATTATCTGTTAATAGACGTTTAGTTTACTTCCATGTCTTGACTATTGTGAATAATGCTGCAAGAAATATGGGGGTGCAGATATCTTTTTGAGATAGTGATTTTGTTACTAAGTCCAAGCTCATACTGCTTGCTGCATGACAGACCAAATCGAGAGAGACAAGGTATTGGGGCAAGGAATAGAGTCTTTATTTGGAAAGCCAGCAGACTGAGAAGATGGCAGACTAGTGTCCCAAAGAACCATCTTACCAGAGTTAGAATTCAGGCTTCTTTTATACTGAAAGGGGAGGGGGTGTGGCTACCTGTTGCAGACTTCTTGGTGCCTGCTAGACCTCAGAGGGGATATGATAATCCTTTGGTCTTGTAGCTATCCAAGGAAGTCTGGTCACAATGTTTCTGTAAATCTCCAACAAGATGAATGTTAATCTCTGTTCTGCAACTTTCTATCTCTCTGTATATAGCTTTAGAGGTCAATCCTGGGAAGCAGAGCCTTGAGAATGGGCAATCATGCATATTTCAGGCTATAGGCAACATTATTTTACAAAGGTGCAGAGCCAGCATGATTAAGCACAGGCAACAGAGCACAAAGGTTACAGCTAAAGGAATACATCCAATATGGGGTCAGGTTTTTTTTCTCTGCTACAATTTCATTTTCTTTTCTATCTGTGTTTTCTTATAGTTCATTGAATTTCATTAAGAGGATTATTCTGAATTCTTTGTCAAACAGTTCATAGATCTTCATTTCTTCAGGGTCAGTTATTGAAGCTTTGCTAGTTTCCTTTAGTGGTGTCATGTCGGCTTGATTCCTTGTGATCCTTGCATTGGTTTCTGTGCATTTGAGTTCTTCTCCTCCAGCCTTTCTCAGCAGTTGAGTGGAGCTACTGACTTGTTCCCTTCCCTTGTGGGCCGTAGGATGTGCTCCACAGCTGCCGAGCATCTCTGGCCAGGCTTCCTGGTTGGATGGGGCTGGATGCTATGCTCAGCATCTGGGTGATACTGGGAACTTGCTTCTCTGTCCAGCTGTGGCTCTAGAATTGGCTCTGCAGTTGTGATGGCCCACTGGCCAGGGATCCAAATTGATCAGAACTATACCCCAAGCTCCCTGTGCCTTCAAACACAGGGATACAAATATAAATTCTCAATATTTTATTGAAGAATTTTCTTTTTTAAGTGCCACTCCTAAGAAAATTTAGGAACAGAATCATATTGAAACAGAATCTTGGGTACTTTTCCTCAATAACAATTTCTCAAGCAGTATTAGGTCCTATCTATTTCTTCTGGTGAATGTTTATTGTGATTTTACAATTTCTGGTTCACTTAGGTCTTAGGAGAGACCATTTCTGTAATCTGGCTTTATCCTGACATCTGTACTTGGAAAAGCAAATGGGTTGATTTTTCTTTCCTTTTTCATGTCTTTGTCCTTTCACTCCCTTTCCTCTTTCACTTTATTATGTTTTCTTTTAATTTAACTTCTTTGTAAATGTAATAAACTGACATGATTAAAAAACTAACAAGTTTATTAAAAAGATATGTCTCATTTCTATTCCCTTCCTTTAAGTTCCCATGCATCTCCCATAAATACGTTTCTATTACTCTTATATATATACTTGCAAAGGTTCTTTCTATATATAAAAACAAAAATGAATACTGCACCTAATTTTTCCCATTTTACACAAAACATGCCATATTATATACTTTGTTATACATATATTTTTCCAGTGTTTTGGATATCTTTTCATATCAGAACATAGAAAGCCTCCTCATTATTTTTTACAGCAGCCTCAAATTCCTTTGCATGATATATCACAACTTTACTTAATCAGTTTACTATTTATAGACATTTGGGTTGGTTTCAAATTTTGACGTTATAAATAATACTAAAAACTGTTACATGCAATTTTAAGTTTCATGTTCATAAGATTGTTTTTTTTTTTTTTCTAAGAATTCGTTCATTTCTTCCAGGTTGTCCATTTTTTTGGCATAGAGTTGCTTGTAGTAATCTCTCATGATCTTTTGCATTTCTGCAGTGTCAGTTGTTACTTCTCCTTTTGCATTTCTAATTCTATTGATTTGAGTCTTCTCCCTTTTTTTCTTGATGAGTCTGGCTAATGGGTTACCAATTTTGTTTATCTTCTCAAAGAACCAGCTTTTAGCTTTGTTGATCTTTCCTATCGTTTCCTTCATTTCTTTTTCATTTATTTCTGATCTGATCTATATGATTTCTTTCGTTCTGCTAACTTTGGGGTTTTTGGTCCTCTTTCTCTAATTGCTTTAGGTGCATGGTTAGGTTGTTTATTCGAGATGTTTCCTGTTTCTTAAGGTAGGGCTGTATTGCTATAAACTTCCCTCTTAGAATTGCTTTTGCTGCATCCCATAGGTTTCGGGTCATCGTGTCTCCATTGTCATTTGTTTCTAGGTATTTTTTTATTTCCTCTTTGATTTCTACAGTGATCACTTCGTTATTAAGTAGTGCATTGCTTAGCCTCCGTGTGTTTGCATTTTTTACAGATCTTTTCCTGTAATTGATATCTAGTCTCATAGCGTTGTGGTCGGAAAAGATACTTGATACAATTTCAATTTTCTTAAGTTTACCAGGGCTTGATTTGTGACCCAAGATATGATCTATCCTGGAGAATATTCCATGAGCACTTGAGAAAAATGTGTATTCTGTTGTATTGGATGGAATGTCCCATAAATATCAATTAAGTCCATTTTGTTGAATGTACCATTTAAAGCTTGTGTTTCCTTATTTATTTTCATCTTGGATGATCTGTCCATTGGTGAAAGTGGGGTGTTAAAGTCCCCTACTATGAATGTGTTACTGTCAATTTCCCCTTTTATGGCTGTTAGTATTTGCCTTATGTATTGAGGTGCTCCTACGTTGGGTGCATAAATATTTACAATTGTTATATCTTCTTCTTGGATCGATCCCTTGATCATTATGTAGTGTCCTTCTCTGTCTCTTCTAATAGTGTTTATTTTAAAGTCTATTTTGTCTGATATGAGAATTGCTACTCCAGCTTTCTCTTGGTTTCCATTTGCATGGAATATCTTTTTCCATCCCCTCACTTTCAGTCTGTATGTGTCTCTAGGTCTGAAGTGGGTCTCTTGTAGACAGCATATATATGGGTCTTGTTTTTGTATCCATTCAGCCAATCTGTGTCTTTTGGTGGGAGCATTTAGTCCATTTACATTTAAGGTAATTATCGATATGTATGTTCCTATTCCCATTTTCTAAATTGTTTTGGGTTCATTATTGTAGGTCTCTTCCTTCTCTTGTGTTTCTTGCCTAGAGAAGATCCTTTAGCATTTGTTGTAACGCTGGTTTGGTGGTGCTGAACTCTGTCAGCTTTTGCTTGTCTGTAAAGGTTTTAATTCTTCCATCAAATCTGAACGAGATCCTTGCTGGGTAGAGTAATCTTGCTTGCAGGTTTTTCTCCTTCATCACTTTAAATATGTCCTGCCAGTCCCTTCTGGCTTGCAGAGTTTCTGCTGAAAGATCAGCTGTTAACCTTATGGGGATTCCCTTGTGTGTTATTTGTTGTTTTTCCCTTGCTGCTTTTAATATGTTTTCTTTGTATTTAATTTTTAACAGTTTAATTAATATGTGTCTCGGCATGTTTCTCCTTGGATTTATCCTGTATGGCATTCTCTGTGCTTCCTGGACTTGATTAACTATTTCCTTTCCCATATTAGGGAAGTTTTCAACTAGAATCTCTTCAAATATTTTCTCAGTCCCTTTCGTTTTCTCTTCTTCTAGAACCCCTATAATTCGAATGTTGGTGCATTTAATGTTGTCCCAGAGGTCTCAGAGACTGTCCTCAGTTCTTTTCATTCTTTTTTCTTTATTCTTCTCTGCAGTAGTGATTTCCACTCTTTTATCTTCCAGGTCACTTATCCGTTCTTCTGCCTCAGTTATTCTGCTATTGATCCCTTCTAGAGTATTTTTAATTTCATTTATTGTGTTGTTCATCATTGCTTTCTTCATCTTTAGTTCTTCTAGGTCCTTGTAAAATGTTTCTTGCATTTTGTCTATTCTATTTCCAAGATTTTGGATCATCCTTACTATCATTATTCTGAATTCTTTTTCAGGTAGACTGCCTATTTCCTCTTCATTTGTTAGGTCTGGTGGGTTTTTATCTTGCTCCTTCATCTGCTGTGTGTTTTTCTGTCTTCTCATTTTGCTTATCTTACTGTGTTTGGGGTATCCTTTTTGCAGGCTGCAAGTTAGTAGTTCCCGTTGTTTTTGGTGTCTGTCCCCAGTGGCTAAAGTTGGTTCAGTGTGTTGTGTAGGCTTCCTGGTGGAGGGGACTAGTGCCTGTGTTCTGGTGGATGAGGCTGGATCTTGTCTTTCTGGTGGGCAGGTCCAGGTCTGGTGGTGTGTTTTGGGGTGTCTGTGGACTTATTATGATTTTAGGCAGCCTCTCTGCTAATGGGTGGGGTTGTGTTCCTGTCTTGCTAGTTGTTTGGCATAGGGTGTCCAGCACTGTAGCTTGCTGGTCGTTGAGTGAAGCTGGGTGCTGGTGTTGAGATGGAGATCTCTGGGAGATTTTCGCCATTTGATATTATGTGGAGCTGGGAGGTCTCTTGTGGACCAGTGTCCTGAAGTTGGCTCTCCCACCTCAGAGGCACAGCACTGACTCCTGGCTGTAGCACCAAGAGACTTTCATTCATACGGTTCAGAATATAAGGGAGAAAAAGCAGAAAGAAAGAAAGGAAGAGGATAAAAGAAAATAAAATAAAGTAAGGTAAAATAAAATAAAGTTATTAAAATAAAAAATATTAAGAAAAAATTTTTATAAAAAAAGAAAAAAACAAACAAATAAAAATGGACAGATAGAACCCTAGGACAAATGGTGAAAGCAAAGCTATACAGACAAAATCTCACACAGAAGCATACACATACACACTCACAAAAAGAGGAAAAGGGGAAAAAATAATAAATCTTGCTCTCAAAGTCCACCTCCTCAATTTGGGATGATTCGTTGTCTATTCATGTATTCCACAGATGCAGGGTACATCAAGTTGATTGTGGAGCTTTAATCCGCTGCTTCTGAGGCTGCTGGGAGAGATTTCCCTTTCTCTTCTTTGTTCTCACAGCTCCCAGGGGCTCAGCTTTGGATTTGGCCCCGCCTCTGCGTGTAGGTCGCCGGAGGGCGTCTGTTCTTCGCTCAGACAGGACGGGGTTAAAGGAGCAGCTGATTCGGGGGCTCTGGCTCACTCAGGCCGGGGGGAGGGAGGGGTACGGATAAGGGGCGTTGCACCAGCCTGAGTCGGGCCGTGCGTTCTCCCGGGGAAGTTGTCCCTGGATCCCAGGACCCTGGCAGTGGCGGACTGCACAGGCTCCCCGGAGGGAGGTGTGGAGAGTGACCTGTGCTCGCACACAGGCTTCTTGGTGGCGGCAACAGCAGCCTTAGCATCTCATGCCCGTCTCTGGGGTCTGCACTGTTAGCCGCGGCTCGCGCCCGTCTCGGGAGCTCCTTTAAGCAGCGCTCTTAATCCCCTCTCCTCACGCACCAGGAAACCAAGAGGGAAGAAAAAGTCTCTTGCCCCTTCGGCAGGTCCAGACTTCTTTTTCCCGGATTCCCTCCCGGCTAGACGTGGTGCACTAACCCCCTGCAGGCTGTGTTCACGCTGCCAACCCCAGTCCTCTCCCTGCGCTCCGACCGAAGCCCGAGCCTCAACTCCCAGCCCCACCCGCCCCGGCAGGTGAGCAGAAAAGCCTCTCAGGCTGGTGAGTGCCGGTCGGCCCTGAACGTCTGTGTAGGAATCTCTCCGCTTTGCCCTCCGCACCCCCGTGGCTGCGCTGTCCTCCGCGGCTCCGAAGCTCCCCGCTCCGCCTCCCGCAGTCTCTGCCCATGAAGGGGCTTCCTAGTGTGTGGAGACCTTTCCTCCTTCACAGCTCCCTCCCACTGGTGCAGGTCCCGTCCCTATCCTTTTGTCTCTGTTTATTTTTTTTTCTTTTGCCCTACCCAGGTATGTGGGGAGTTTCTTGCCTTTTGGGAGGTCTGAGGTCTTCTGCCTGCGTTCAGTAGATGTTCTGTAGGAGTTTTTCCACGTGTAGATGTATTTCTGGTGTATCTGTGGGGAGGAAGGTGATCTCCGCGTCTTACTCTTCCGCCATCCGTTCATAGGGTTTTAATAGTTTATACTCCTCATTAACTACATATGTATTTCCTACAGCTTCACCAACATAGTCTGTTATCAAACTTCTGGATTTTTGCTCATATGATCTGTGAAAAGTGATACATTAGTATAGTTTTAATTCATGCATGTCTTGTTTTGAGTGTATGTGGGCATGTTTTTATATGTTTTAAGGCCATTTATATTTTCTTATTCCTTGTTCATTTATCTATTGGGTTCTTTGTATTATGTTTTAATTTCAAATAGCTTTTTATACATCATGGAGATTCCTATAGCACATTCTTAACTCATTGGTTGGGGTGCTTTGTCACTGAGGCAGATCTATATCTGCAGTGGGCATCAAGTTTAAGAATAACTGAGTTAGAGTATGCATCCATGTATTTCCACTATATGTGTGTATGAGTGTGGGTTTAATGTACATACTAATATAACTACCATTTGTAATGCTGATCTTTCCATCTTGAGACAGCAAAAATGATTATAGTTTCTTTTTCTTTTTTTTTTTGGCTGTACGCGGGCCTCTCACTGTCGTGGCCTCTCCCGTTGCGGAGCACAGGCTCCGGACGTGCAGGCCCAGCGGCCACGGCTCACGGGCCCAGCCACTGCGCGTCATGAGGGATCTTCCCGGACCGGGGCACGAACCCGTGTCCCCTGCATCGGCAGGCGGACTCTCAGCCACTGCACCACCAGGGAAGCCCTATAGTTTCTTTTTATTTCTTATTATAATGCGATTTCTTCCTGATTTCATTGCTAAATATTAGTTTTTCTCCCAGTGCTGTATGGCCCATTATGGAAGTGCTGATGCCACGTGCTATAGAACTAGATAATTACCTTGCCAAAGAGTATGTATACCATATGGTCCTGGTAGAACAAAGGCAAGTTCTGCCCAAGACAATTTTATTCATTATCCTAGAAGGCAGAAATTGATCCCAATCTCATAAATAACATTGTTTCTATTTTCTAAAAATATATTTGGATTTTACAACGGGAAATGTGATGCTCACACAAACAAACACAAACATGCATACACACATCTGATGGCTAGAAATTGTATGTGCAATTCTCTGTCATCCATAATCTATTTTTACATTTATATATCCATTAAGATGAAGAGCAGAGTTAAATAAGGAGCTAGCAGAGGTAAAAGTAAAAATCACCTACTTATTCTCCTTACTTTCCTTTAAAGCCAGTTGGGACTACATTTCTCTGCCCTTGACAGGATATCTTAGAAAGTTTCCTTTCTCTTCATTAATTTGTAGATAACATGTCCTATGAACTCTCACACAAATAGTCTCAACTAAGAATTAAAAGTTTTGTGCAGTTTAAAAATCACAATTTCAAATAATATTTTAAAATAAACTTTCTTCCTCTCTCAGGTTGTAACTTTCGGCTAGGGAGCCCACAATGGGGAGGAAAGTGGTGGTGGTAGAGGAGATCACACTTCTGCTATGCTGAGCTGGGGAGTTGGAAGGGAGAGGTGCAAGGATAAGAAAAATGTGCAGGAGGACAGCAAAGAAACCATAAATGAAATGAAAAGACAATCTACGGGCTGGGAGAAAATATTTGCAAATGAAGTGACTGACAAGGGCTTAATTTTCAAAATATACAAACAGCTCATACAACTCAATAACAAAAAAACAAACAACCCAATCAGAAAATGGGCAGAAGACCTAAATAGAATTTCTCCTAAGAAGACATACAGATGGCCAAGAGGCACATGAAGATACTCATCCTTGCTAATTATTAGAGAAATGCAAATCAAAACTACAACAAGGTACCACCTCACACCAGTCAGAATGGCCATCATTAAAAAATTTACAAATGCTGAGAGGGTGTGAAGAAAAGGGAGCCCTCCTACACTGTTGATAAGAATGTAAATTGGTGCAGCTGCTGTGGAAAACAATATGAAGGTTCCTCAAAAAACTAAAACTAGAGTTACCAGATGATCCAGCAATCCTGCTCCTCGGCATATATCGGGACAAAACTATAATTGAAAAAGATACATGCACCCCTATGTTCATAGCAGCACTATTCACAATAGCCAAGACATGGAAACAACCTAAATGTCCATCCATTCATCTGTCCCAACAGATGAATGGATGAAGAAAATGTGATATCTATATCTATATCTATATATATACACATATATAATGGAATACTACTCAGCCATTAGAAAGAATGAGATAATGCCATTCTCAGCAACATGGGTAGACCTAGAGATTATCATACTAAGTGAAATCAGAAAGAGAAAGATAAATACCATATGATATCACTTATATGTGCAATCTAAAACACGACATAAATGAACTTATCCACGAAACAGAAACAGACTCACAGACATAGAGAACAGACTTGTGGTTGCCAAGTGGAAGGGAGGGGTGGGGGAGGGATGGATTGGGAGTTTGGGATTAACAGATGCAAACTATTATATATAAATGGGTAAACAACAAGGTCCTACTCTATAGCACAGGGAACTATATTCAATATCCTGTAATAAACCATAATGGAAAAGAATATGAAAAAGCATATATATATATAACTGAATCACTTTGCTGTACAGCCAAAACGAATACAGCATTGTAACTCAACTATACTTCAAAAAAATAAATTTGGGCTTCCCTGGTGGCACAGTGGTGGAGACTCCGCCTGCCGATGCAGGGGACACGGGATCGTGCCCCAGTCCGGGAAGATCCCGCATGCCGCGGAGCGGCTGGGCCCGTGAGCCATGGCCGCTGAGCCTGCGCTCTGCAATGGGAGAGGCCAAAACAGTGAGGGGCCTGCGTACCGCAAAATTAAAAAAAAAAAAATGTTTTTTAAATGTGCAGGACGAGGAATCTTCTTTGTCTGCTACTCTGAACCCTAGAGTTGGTGCTTTTATGTATATATTTATATAAGTAAATAGATAGCAAATGGTAAAACCGGCATTTCTAATTATTAAGCAAACACTAGATTATTTAAGAAATAACCCTGAGAAAGCTGATTAACAATTTAGAAAAAAAAAGTAAGACCCTTACGTCACAACATACTACAAAATAAAATTACATATTTAGAAAGAAACTGTAACAAACCGAAAAAAAAAAAAAAACCAACCACTTAAAAGGACTAGGAGAAAAGTTATGTAAATATTTACCTTACCTAAGCCTGGGAAAGGTCATTCTCTGAAAAAAAGCACAGAAAGACAGGTCGTTAAATTTACTGCATGAATATTAATATAGTCTACATTCAAAAAAGCCATAAAATTCATAGGCTATCTGAGAAACAGTATTTGCAAAGAAATAGATACTCCTCTGGAAAATAATTTAAAAATAACAATCTCAATAGAAAAATTGCACTTTCAATCATGTTTAGAAAATGTTTAATGATACAGGAAATGCTAATGATTTAAAATTTAAAATTGTATAGAGAATCAACTGACAGAAACACAGTATGAAATGTTCATGGTCATTAGTTTTGCATGATGGGATTATGCAAACTGTTTATGTTTTCATACTTTTCTGAATTGTCTCAATTTTCTTTTATACTCATAAAAAATTACTACACTTTTTAAAAGGCAAAGTCTAGAATAAATAAAGACAACTATTTATCTTCAGTAAATCCTTTTCAGGGGAATGGTGTGGGAAGTTCTTTGAGTAATATATGTGTTCTCCTTTTGTAGAAAGATTATTGTTAGAAACGTTCGTCTTTGTCCTATTGAAAACGTGATTGAGATGACTCATTTTATTTCAGAAATATTGTATTTGAAAAGTTTGTTTGCATGTTTAAAACTGTATATCCTATTATCATTTTGTAAGGTTACAAGAATGTCACTAATGGGAAAAATAACACAGGTTAAGCGTTGCCTAAATGCCATCACTGGCTATGTGTCCTTGGGTGCATATTTTACCTTTCTACCTTTTATTTATTCTACACCTGGGGTTTGAGTTTTAAACTTAAGTAACATCTGGGCATGTCAGGACCTCTTGATGTGGGCAGCTAGATGTCTATTTGCACGGAAGGCAGGGGACCATTTAGGCCATAATATTCCAATATTAGCAGGGAGTCAGGTGGGGCAGGAGTACCTATTAACCAAGTTTTAGCCTTAAGCGCAGAGAATTTCCCTTATAAGGGAAAAACACAATTTCCCTTATTTGAACTTGTTTCTGACTTATTCCCCATAATCTTATGACTTAAGAAAATAACATTCAAGTAAAAACCATGAAAACAATTTTAGTAAAAATTCCATATGGTAATATGGAATTTAATAATTCGTAATTCATAAACTGCCTTACTAAGGAACCCAATTGTTTATTCTATCACCAGAGATTTCCATGGAGCTCCACAAAGGCAGGACAAATGATGATGCCTGATAGAGATGACAGAGTAGCCGTGATGCCAAAAAGATACATACTGATTAGACTCCCTAATGGGTCCTCCCAGAAGGACTGGAGAGACTTTTGCACAAGGTTAGAAAAATGCACCATTATTAGGGCAAGAAGAAGGAGCAAAGAGTCATAATTTTATTTGAGGCACAAATGAGAGAATATGGAAGACCTGTGGGAAATATGGACTCTTACATTGTGTATTTGCTCAGTTCAGACATAACATGACCAACTGAAAAGTAGGAGAACAAAGCTTAGCCTTTGGATTGACCCTTCACTTTCTGTTCTGTCTTGCAGGGACCACAGCTCTTCACCATTAATGCTCTGTGAGGTGGTGTCTACATAAGTGATTGTAAAAAGATTAAAAAAAAAAAACAGAAGGAATTTAAAAAATTAAAATAAGACCACATTTTAAATGTTAATGGTCTTCATAATATTTCCATATGTATAAACAAACTCATATATAATTTTTGTATATTGGGTTATATCATGCATGCTATTTGGCAGCTTCATTTTTGCACCCAGTGCTATTCATTGACAGTTTCCTGGAAGACACATTCCTTTCAATTTATTTATCTATTTTTAAAATTAATTTTCCTTGGAGTATAGTTGCTTTACAATGTTATGTTAGTTTCTACTGTACAGCAAAGTGAATCAGCTATATGTATCCATACATCCCCTCTTTTTTGCATTTCCTTCCCATTTAGGTCACCACAGAACACTGAGTAGAGTTCCCTGAGCTATACAGTAGGTTCTCATTAGTTATCTATTCTGTACATGGTATCAATAGTGTATATATGTCAATCCCAATCTCCCAGTTCATCCCCTCCCCCTTTCCCCCGTTGGTATCCATACATTTGTTCTCTATGTCTGTGTCTCTATTTCTGCTTTGCAAATAAGATCATCTATACCATTTTTCTAGATTCCACATATACGCGTTAATATTTCCATTCAATTTAGAGGCTGCATAGTATTTCATTGTATGGACAGATCATGTTTATTTAACCAGTCATGTACTGGTGGTGATTCATTCATTCTACAAGTCTTTATTGAGCATCTACTAAGTGATTGACAACAGTGCTGAACATTGTGGTACTACAGTGAGCAAGGTGGAGATTTTTTCTTCTGTAAGAGCATATAGCCCGGTGCAGAGCTTCCAAACAGATGTGCAGAGACACAAAATGATGAGCCAGGAGATGCTGATCTCTTCTGCCCTCTCAGTAACTGGGCAGGGCCCAAGAGAGCAGGGGAGAATTTGTTTCAGTTGCCTCTGACTGTGAGCAGCCCTGTTTGGTGCTCCTCGGAGCAGGGAAGTGATTAACAAGGCAGTCTGTGGTCCCTGCAGGCTGGGAGCAGAATGAGTGTACCAAGTACGTGCTGCTGCATTATGACATGTTGAAAAGGTCAAGGAGGTGCTTTCAGAGGCCAGCTGCTGAGTTCACCACTGCTGCCCGTTGTAATCGAGGGCATGTGGGGCTGTTGAAAGCGTTTGCATTCCAGGTGCCAAGGAACATGCTGAAAAGACGAAGGTGTGGCCAGATGTGGTGGAGGGGAAAGGAGGCCGGATGGGGCAACCTGGCAATGGCAGCTCCAGGTATCATCCTCCAGTTCTGTTTCCACATATCAGAAAATTCTTTCCATTTGCTCTTGATGAGACCTTTGAGTGTTGGGTCCAGGGAACTGCAGCACAACTGCTCTGACAATGCCTGCTCATTCTGAAATTAGAGCAGCCTCAATATTTTGAAATGCTTGATATGAAAACAATCTAGTTGGATTAAAAATCCATTAGCATTCTTAAAGCAAGAAGTTTCAAAGTTTCATTTGTTGAGGGAATAAAAGGAAAATGTGTTCGATTCCTTAAAGTCAATTCTCGTGTCTTGATACAAAGAATCACCTCCACGAAGACAGTTCAAATTTCTCATTTAAAAAATATTGGAAAATATTTTATTTGCTTCAACAATTAATGTCTTCCCTGTTTTGAATTATGCTTTTCTTATAAATATATGGTATAAAGGTAATAACATTTTCACCCAAACCCAGTTAGAAAGCAATTAAATACCCTTGATTTTACTCCAGTATCCCATATAACTATTATCAATTTTTTTTCATCTGTGCTGTGAAATGATACAGGCTAGGAAGCACTGGTCCAATCACTACTTCTTAAACTATCTGTGGTGAAGGATAATTTTTTTTTTAAATTTCTAGTCTGTAATGCATTGTTACTTTTGTGACAAATTAAAATGAATGTCAATAAAAATGGATGACTAAAAAAAGAATAAAAAGGCATAAAATACAAGCCTCTATTTTTTTTAATCATTAAGTTCAATAAATATGACATTATCTTGTCAAATTGCTATTTAAGTTTAATGCTTACTCTCAATTCCTTAACTTACCATGTCATGGGCTCACTAAAAACCAGTTTGCAGACTAACACTAGAAAGTGGACCATACTTTGAGTAACTGATCTGTTACTGTTTGATTCAAATGTGGCCTATTAGAAGTACTACTGTAATTTAAATTGTTAGGCATACAACTTAGTAAAAGTTTCTGATTATTTCCTTACAATAAATTCTTAGAAATGGAACAATAGTCTTTTAAAATTTCTTTCTTAGGTTATATAGATCAACGTTTTAAACTGATAGTGAGATATATCTTGTTACTGTACATATGACTGCTAATCTTAGCATTTCTGTTGTTAGTTTTATGTATCAGTAGAGTATGTCTATTTTCTTCGAAAGTGATGTATTCTGCATAACAAAAACAATTTTGAAAAAGAATAAAGGGAACAGGATCAGTCTTCCTAATGTTAAGACTACAATCATCAAGACAGTGTGGCACTGGTAAAGGGATACAGACATCTATTGAACAGAACAGAGAAGCCAGAAATGTATCATCCACACATATATGTTCAATTAATTTTTTAAAGTTCATTTATTTTATTTATTTTTGGCTGCATTGGGTCTTCGTTGCTGCGCGTGGGCTTTCTCTAGTTGCAGCGAGCGGGGCTACTCTTTGTTGTGGTGCGTGGGCTTCTCACTGCAGTGGCTTCTCTTGTTGCGGAGCACAGGCTCTAAGCACACAGGCTTCAGCAGTTGTGGAATGTGGGCTCAGTAGTTGTGGCTCGCCAGCTCTAGAGCGCAGCCTCAGTAGTTGTGGCGCACAGGCTTAGTTGCTCCGCGGCATGTGGGATCTTCCCGGACCAGGCCTCAATCCCATGTCCCCTGCATCGGCAGGTGGATTCTTAACCACTGCGCCACCAAGGAAGTCCCCTATTAATTTGTGTGTGTGTGTGTGTGTGTGTGTGTGTGTGTGTGTGCGCGCAGTATGCGGGCCTCTCACTGTTGTGGCCTCTCCCATTGCGGAGCACAGGCTCCGGACGTGCAGGCTCAGCGGCCATGGCTCACGGGCCCAGCTGCTCTGCGGCATGTGGGACCTTCCTGGACCGGGGCGCGAACCCGTGTCCCCTGCATCGGCAGGCGGACTCTCAACCACTGCGCCACCAGGGAAGCCCTCCCCTATTAATTTTTGACACAGAGCAAAAGCAGTTCAATGAAGAAGGGATAGGTTTTTCAATAAATGGTGCTGAAGCAATGGAAAAATCTATAGGAAAAATTTGAATCTAACCTAAAACTCACATTTTATACAAAAATTATCTCAAAAATGGATCATGAACTTCAATATGAAACAAAACTATAAACTTCTAAAAAACCATGAGAGAAGATTTTTAGGACCTAGGATTAAGCAAAGAATTCTTACACTTCACACTAAAATAAACAACAAGGTCTTACCGTGCAGCACAGGGAAGTGTATTCAATATCCTGGGATAAACCGTAATGGAAAAGAATATAAAAAAGAATGTATATATGTGTATAAGAGTCACTTTGCTGTACAGCAGAAATTAACACAACATTGTAAATCAACTATACATCAATAAAAAATTTTAAAAAGGAAATTTTGATATATTGGACTTCATCAAAATTAAAATTTTGTACTGTGAAAGACTCAGTAGGATGAAAAGACAAATTGTGAGCTTGGAAAAATATTTGCAAATGACACATACAAAAAAAAGGACTTGTGTTTAGAATATATAAAGAACTCTGAAAACTCAGCATTAATTTAATTTTTTTTAAAAAATTAAATAATGAGCAAAAGGTACACAAAGACATTTAACTAAAGAGAATATACAGATGAAAAATAAGCATATGAACAGATGCTCAACATTATCTCAGGGTCCAAATCTTAGGGTGAAGGAAAGGCAGAGTTTACCAGCAGTTCTCAAAGAAGGAGCTATGAAAAATACTATCATCATCAACATTGTAACTATCATTGTTAGTCATTAGAAAAATGCAAATTAAAACCAAAAAGGAGATATCACAACATACCTACTGGAATAGCTATTTTTCTTTAAATAGTGTTAACCCTAAACGTTGGAGAAGGTGCAAAGAAACTGGGTCATTCATTCACTGTCTTTAAGAAGGCAGTTACCTTCAATATGAAAAATAGACTTACTACAAGACCAGGACAAATATCACAGAGAAAATTTTTTTTAAATGTATGCAGAAGTGTGTATATGAATGTTTAGAGCGGCCTTTTTTCCCCTAATGACCAAGAACTGGAAACAACCCAGAGGGTCCTTCAGTGGGTACATTAAAATCATGGAGTACTACTCAACAATAAGAAAAAAAAGAGCTGTCGATGCAGACAACAACTTGGATGAACCTCAAAAAAATTAGTCTAAGTGCAAAAAGCCTGTTTCAAAAGGATATGTCCTTTTGATCCATCCATGAATCCACTTATGTAATATTCATGAAGTGACATGATTATAGATATGGAGAACAAAAGAGTGGTTGCTAGGGGTCAGGCATGGGATTGAGACGGGGTAATATGGCTATAGAGAGGCAGGACAAAGGAATCTTGTGGCGATGATACAGTTAAGCATCTTGATAGCTGTTGACAGTTACACAGAGATACACATGTAATCAAATTGCAGAGAACTACATACACACATTAACACGCACAAACAAGTGCATGTATGACTGGTGAACTCAATAAGGTCTATGGATTGTATTAATGCCGATTTCCTGATTTTGATGTTGTATTATAGTTAGGCAAGACATTAATAATGCGGGAGGTGTTAAAAGTTATATATATATAATCAATTTTACAGTTTAACATTCTGTTTTTTAACGACTCAACATTAAATCATTTGGAGAAAAAAGAAGTCACACAATGATGTGAGAAGAGGAGGCTGGGAGAATTTTTAAAACAAGAGAAAGAACATGGCATTTACCAATATAAACTATACGTACTGACATCTCACTTTTATATCCCTATTTTATGGTAAAGAAGAACTGAAGAAAATAAATAGGGGCCTACTAACAGAAATTCCAGGCAGCCTGGCGAGTTGGCACTCAGCTAGTGAAAGCACTCAGCATTCCTTGGTATAAGGGCACTGTCCAAGTTCATGGCATTATTATGTCTCTGATTCCAAAAGCCTTATTGGGTAAAAGCAAGGGGACTTTCTATAAACATCCTGTTTCTTCCAAACGATTTCCTAGAATAATAATGAAAAGTGATAGTGAAATATTAAAGGAATAAACACCAAGTAAGGAGATGCTTTTGAAATGACGCCTGGGAATATTTATACTTTACTCACTAAGACTTGAAAGAATTCTCACTGCCTATCAGTGATAGCACTATTGGTATGACAGAATCACCAGCCCACCAATTATTTCCCTTTCTGTTCTACTTTTCCCTGAGTTGGTTGAAAGTCTAGGACCTTCCATCCCTGATGTGTATTGGGACCAATAGGAAAAGAGATCCCAAAGGAAACTTGAGAGGAAAAGAAAAGGGATTGAAGGTGAGGGGAAAGGGAATGATTCCAGCGAGAAAAACAAAGCAACAAACAACAACAACAAAACCAAAGAAACCCCATGCCCTCACATGAGTTTGTCAGAGAAAGCCAGGTATCTAGGACATAACTGATGGCTACAATTTCCTGTCCTTCATATTCTCAAAGGCAGAAGACAGAGAATAGGAAGTAGGCCCTGCCATATAAAAACCCATGTGGAGGGCTTCCCTGGTGGCGCAGTGGTTGGGGGTCCGCCTGCCGATGCAGGGGACACGGGTGTTCGTGCCCCGGTCCGGGAAGATCCCACATGCCGCGGAGCGGCTGGGCCCGTGAGCCATGGCTGCTGAGTCTGCGCGTCCGGAGCCTGTGGTCCGCAACGGGAGAGGCCACAACAGTGAGAGGCCCGCGTACCGCAAAACAACAACAACAACAACAACAAAACCCCATGTGGAAGATCTCCATCTCAGGCTTCCCAAGTATGGCAACTCACCCATAACACCAAGGATGAAATGGCATGTGTAGGTTGTGGGGGAAGAGATAGGGAATGGGAATCTATCAGTATTTCCTTGGACTCCCAATTAAGTCTAACATTAGAATTGTTGCTGGTTGACCTATCTTAATAGATATTTAGAGTCATAACTTTTACTGAATAAAATAGACCTGTCAAAGTTTTAAATTAATCTCTTCAGGGGCCAGATAAAAATTACATTTGGGCAAAAGTGTAAGTGGATACTTGGAAAATCTAGTGAGAAATTTATTTGCGTTATTGGTTACCTTTGAGAGGATTATAAGGTAGGAGTCTAATCAATCCACATCAACCAGTAAATAATAAGAGATAATTCATTTTCTTTATAATATAACAATTAGTTTTTATGCTTCTGCCAAAGGAGATGGATTTGGAAGTGTGACTAGGTGGTGAAACCAGTGAGAGAGACTGTTATGATGAAAAAAGAAAAAGAAAGAAAGAAAGGAGGGAAGGAGTGTGGGAGGGAGGAAGGAAGGAAGGAAAGAAAGGAAGAAAGGAAGGGAAGGAAAGGAAGGGAGGGAGGGAGGAAGGAAGGAAGGAAGGAAGGAAGAAAAAAGATGGATAGAGAGGAGGATGGAAGAAAGAAAGAAAGAAGAAAATATTTACAAGAATATTATTCTCAGCTTTTTTGGGGATAAGATAATGAACATTGGAAGCTGTTTGCATGGGTTTAAATCCTGGCTTTACCACTTACCAGCTGTGTAAACTGGAGTAAGGTATATCTATAGAACATTACTTATAATCTCTAACTATCTTGCATGATAGTTTGTGGTCTTATGGAATAAAATTAAAATAGACACCTAGAGTTTTCTTTGCTAAAGGCTTGATATTGAATCTGTCTTTTCTCTCTTTATGTTAAGGTTTCCTTTAACATAATGTTTAAAATTGTTTTCTGCCACTGAAAATGAATTTTGCTAGAAACTACTATCCATAGTCACTGCAGAATTTGAGGGTCAAGGAAAGATAGGGTTTACCAGATATGCTTCAAACAGAGAGTAATGAAAAAATACCATCACCATCATCACACCATCAATAGCAGATGTAACACCCAATGAAAACATTATGGTTTATTAGAGCTTTCTAGAGAATATCAATAAACACGAATGTTAAAGGACCAGGTATGACATTGACAAATAACATAAAGCAATGGAAATAGTAAGTAAGAATGTAAATATAAACAAATTATATATATATATATATATATATATATAATATATATCACAGGAGCTATTTTGGAGCAAAATATCATATTCTATTGGAATTAGATATTACACTGAAGTAGACTGTGATGTTAGAAATGCAAACCACTAAGAAAATAACTCAAAAAATATAGCTAAAACAATCTACTGAGAAGTAAAAATGATACTCTAAAGTATTTTTAACACAAAAAGGGCAGTAAGGGAAAAGGAATATTAAAGACATGAGACAGAATAGAAAGAAAACAATAAAATGACAGGCATTAATCCAACGGTGTTGATAATTGCAGCATATGTAAATAAACACTCCCACCAAGAAGGCAGAGATGCAGTTATCTGTGTCTATGAGAGACAAATCTAAGGTTCAAAAACACAAATTTGTTGAAGTAAAAGAATGGAAAAAGATACATCATGCAAACAATACCCATAAAAGACCTGGAACGGCTACATTAGTATCAGTCAAAAAAGACTTTAAGACAAGAAATATTACTAGATAAAAAGAGATCCATTTCTCAGTGTTAAAAGGAGCAATACACCAGGAAGACATAACAATTGTAACAATTATAAAGATATATGCACACTTCAAAATAGAGCCACAACATACATGAAGCAAAACCTGAACATTCAAAGAAGAAATAGACAAAAATGTATAGATTGGAGATTTTGATACTTCACTTTAATAATTAGCACAATTAAAAACAAAATAAGTAAGGTCACAGATTTGTGAACCCAACTAAAATATATAGAACACACCACCAAATGACTGAAGAGTACGCATTCCTTTCAAGAATGCATGAGACATTCATCAGGGTAGCCTATATGCTAATCCATGAAACAAATCATTGAAAGCAAAAGCAATGAAATCATACAAAATATGCTCTATGACAACAAGAGACTTAAATTACTAATAAAGAAAAGATATCTGAGAAATTCCTAAATATATGGAAATTAAAAAACAAAAATCTAAATAACTCATGACTCAAGAATTTTAAAAAATTAAATTAGAAAATATCTTAAAATGAACACTAAAAAGTTATGTCAAAACATATGTAATGCTGCTAATACAGTGCTTAGAAGAAAATTTTAAACTATAAATGCTTATATTAGAAAGAAATATGTAAAGTCAATAATCTAATCTTCCACTCCAAGAATTTAGAAAAAGTAGAGCAAATCAAACACATAGTAAGGAAGGAAATAACAAAAAACAGAGCAGAAATTAATGACATAGAGAAAAGCAGGAAAAAGAATCAACAAACCAACAATTGGGTCGTTGTAAAAATCAACTTAATTGATATTCTAGCTAGACTGATCAAGAAAAAAAGGTGAGAACACATAAATCATCCAAATCAGGAATGAAAGAGGGGAATCACTTCATATCCAACAGAAGGTATTACAAGGGAATACTATAAATAACTTTATGCCAACAAAATAGACACCTTAGATAAAATAGAAGAACAGTTGTCATGTATAGATATACAGACTTTCTTTATTAATTGTGGGTACTGCTACAAATTTTCCAAATGTCAGAAAAATGCACATCCTATTATAGACAGTGATAGCATGGTTTGCCATATTCCTCTTCAGTGTTTTATATATTATAAATACATAGTAGAATCTATCTTGCCTAATGAGTGTATCTAAACCACCAGACATAATTCCATTCTTATTAAGCCACTGTGTCACATTCGGTAGGTTACACTGTCAACCACAATTAGCACTTTCATGTAGCTAATCCCAAATCCAGTATGGCTGATGTTCCACTGGAGGAAGGGTTCAAGTTCTTGCTCCCTGTCGAGTTGGAGAACAGCAGTCAGTTCTTTCTATCTCCTCAACTTTTTCTTCTCCTTCTTCACCTCAAATTTAGAGACAGGGATATGGAGTAAAAGGGTCTGATATGCTTCACAAACCTGCTGAGATTCACCCTGAGTAGGAGCTGGTTCAGAGCCCATTGTGTGGCACACCAAGAGAGTATATTTTCATTTCAGTGTCACGGAGATTGCTCCAAAGATGGCAGGTAGCAGATTTGAAAGGTTTTTAGCAAATTTTTATAAGTTGCCCAAAGGAAAAGCCCAGGACTTGAAGCTAGACATACTAGGGTTAATCCTACTGCTTATTAGCTGCCTATCTGAATAAGTTATGACACCTCTCTCAGTCTGTTTTTTTAATCTGTAAAATGAGAATTTTATGTAATTAGTCATCTCTGAGAGGCCTTCCAGATCCTATATTTTTATGACTTTTATGACTTTAAGCTTGGTGATGGTTCCACACATCATCCCCTCCTCATACTAATCACAAGGGGATATTTCTGCAATGTATCAAGGACTCAGAAAGGCCACCCCATGGGATTATTTATTTATTTAATTATTTGTAAAGAGATTGAATGTCCCATTCTTCATGTACTCCCACTTATTTCTCAGTTTCTTTAAATGCTTGATATGAGGCTCGGCAGTGCTTTATCTTGGGGATCAAAGGCAGAGCAGAATGAAAAGAAGGAACAATGGAAAGAGGACAAAAAACATCTAGTTACTCAGGTCTGCTGCTGGCTTCTGTCTAGCAGTAGAAACCTGAAGTGCATCCCACAGAAACAAAGAGATCCCTCCATCATTGTCTCCATCCACCAACAGATAGTCTTAAGAAACACGCCCATTGCATTGAGTTAGGTTGGTCCTAGATGAGAAATTTATCCACATCTTTTCATAACCAACCACAACATCCTCTCTCTGAATAGTATCAAAGATTGATTGGGCAATGAAGCTTCCTTCCCCTGTCCCTGTTTCCCCATTCTGAGACTCTCTTTCTCTTATGATACATATGACCAATTTACAAGAAAACTTTTACATGTATAACTACTTAAAATCTATATTTACCTACAATGTTTAGGCCTACCACTGTAAATGGATACTGAGTTGAAAAGCACAGCGATTTGTATGCCTTGGCAAAAAGAAAGTCCTACATTTGTCAAGAACTGAAGGTCAAAGGAGATAGGCAGAGATCATTAGAAAAACAAGTTATAAAAACAGTTTTCCATAATAGTTCTACCAGATTTTCCCTATACATGCTACATTTTCTTGTTTGAAGTTTTTGGAATGCCGTGCTGTGTTTTCAGTAACTACAAAAGAATGATAATACATTTTCTCATAATTGGGAATTATCTTTGGAACTGATGATATGCTGAGTTTGCTATGCCCTTAAAAACTAAGCATTACGATAAAATGATTGCAGACTTTTGTCTGGGAACTGTAGTCTGGTAGAATGTGACTATAGAGGGAAAATTGTTTCTGCCTTCCAAGAAAGTCTAGTTTCCTCAATATTCCAAGTCAGTAAGACTCTTCCTTTAGGGGAAGCAGCTGGATTCTGTGTGAGCTCATGGGGGCAACACCTTCAGGAGTCGAAGGGCCTTTGCAGCTGCCTCTACTAAGCCAAGTATTTCTCTCCTGAACCCTGAAATCAGTCCTGAAATACTTCCTGTTCTTTTCTGCCGCCTTCAGACAGATATTAAACTGGGTGAAATCTTTGCCCAGAAATTCATAGCTTTGAATCTTAAGTTGTTGATGCTGGTCAGTGGGTGAATGTGAATATCATTTGGCCATGTTTTAGCCAGACAGCTGTTGAAGTTTAGCTAAACTTAGAAACTCATAAAAATGACTCCAAACATTCCATATGCATTCTTTAATTGTTTTTCCCTGAATCTGCTTGGGGGAAGTCTTTTAGCAGATGTCCTGACCATATGCAACCATCCTGGCAATTAATTTTCATAACTCATGGGTCATCCCAATAGATGACATGGATCTGGAGATTTTGAAACCCTCAATTAATTACCTCCATTCAAGGTCCACACTGATGGGCTTACTTTCTCTAATGTGTTATTTCCTCTGCTGGCAAGTAAGTACCCCTTCTTCAGTGATTATAGGGAAGTTGTCTTTTATTTATTTATTTATAATTTTTTTAACCAAGTAACATGATTTATTCTTGAGGACAGAAGGGTCACCCACCATGCACCCCACTTAACATTTAGATTTGCACCTTGAGTGGAGGTTTATTTTTTTAATTAGAGGAAGTCGTGGTTTTATAACTCAGGCAAATACTGCTAATCCCATGAGGTTTGGGCTCTCTCGCTGTGGCCTTTTCAATGCTCCGATCCCCTTCCAAGAGGGCTTTGAGGTGAAATAAAAACCTGTCTGGTGCCAAAGCCACCCAATCCTGGGCTGATGGGGGTGGTCGGGCTAGGTGGTTCGGACCAGCCACCTGGAACAGCCATCGCCATGATGCCAAACGAGAAGTCTTTTAGATGTCTATCAAAGTCATGCTAAAAATTTACAAGACAGGGGCTTCCCTGGGCGCAGTGGTTGGGAGTCCGCCTGCCGATGCGGGGGACACGGGTTCGTGACCCGGTCCGGGAGGATCCCATGTGCCGCGGAGAGGCTGGGCCCGTGAGCCATGGCCGCTGAGCCTGCAAAAAAAAAAAAAAAAAAAAAAAAATTTATAAGACAAACATTACTGAGAAGGCCAGAGCAGTGTTTTATGAGATCTTTGTTGGCTTCTTACAAATATAGATTGGTTATAAAAGAATTCTTATTTAATGAATTGTATTACTTAATAGATTTGCATTTTTAAATTATTATTATTTTAATCTGTATGTCCTGCTTATTCCCTTAGCACCTTTAGGAATACAGCATCCCAGCATCTGAGGGGGGCTGAGAGTGAAGTTTGTTGTGTACACTGAGGAGGTCCAGAAGCACATCTTTTGTCACCACATAAAAGCGCCCGTCCCCCAATTTAAACTGTTCCAGATCCCATATCCTCTCCCTGTTTACTCTGTTAAGGAGCTTTTCTGGGAAGTGTGTAAGTTTTGTTGTTTTCAATCAGCTCCTCTCACCTTAAGAAGTCCTGAGAAAAGTAGTGACCAATGAAGTAGGAGAAAAGCTAAGAGCAGTGGGGTCCTGGGAGCTGTGGGAGAAACGAGTGGTTACCATGTCCATCTGATGACAGCCCGTGTGAGGTGACCGCTGAGAAGTCGCCTTTCACCTAGGAACGAGGAAGTCTTTTTAATAGAGTGGTGGCAGCAGCATAATTGTCATGGATTCAAGGAAAAAGGAAGGAGAAAAACTGCAGGCAGGGAGCATAGCTAAAATCATCTAAGAAATTCTGTAGTGAGGAGAAGCAGAGAAATGGATCAGTGAATTCGGGTGTAAAAGCAGGCCAATGTTTTTTGGTTTTGGTTTTTCGTTTAATGGAAAATATTACTGGGTTTTTTTTTTCTGATTGTAAAGTAATGATTCAAGAGAAAGAGAAAAATTCACTGGGATCACGTCTAGGAGGAGGTGAGAAGGAATAGGTAGCAAGGGGGTGGGCTTGGCCTTTATTGGAGCACAGACCATACATCCACACCAGTGAGAGGGAGGGCAGGGTATGTGGTCACACACGCATGTAAGTGGGTAGATTGTTGGTGCAAGAAGGATTTCAAAGGAATCTTCTGATTGCTTCTATTTCTTCCATGAAATAGGAAGCAATGATTTTAGCTAATTTACGTAAAGCCTCTGCAAAGAACATGAATCCCTTAATTCCATTCCAGTACTAACAACTACTGAATGAACATGTGCCCAGACGCTTTTCATGTATTTATGTATTTTACTTTCTGTTTATAAAACTTCTCATTCAACTCATTCCTTCCTCTTCTGTATAATTATAGCTTCAAACTCACCAGTACTCCCAAAATAAGGAAAAGCTTGCAGAGTATACTTGAAAGTAACGACTGTGTGTGTGTATGTGTGTGTGTGTGTGTGTGTGTGTGTGTGTGTGTGTGTGTGTGTCTGCTTTTTTTTCTCCTCAACTATTTTCCAGAGGACTCTGAGGAGTGTTGTACCAAAAGGCACACATATAATATGACTGAGCAGTTGTCCCTGGGGCCCTGCATCTGTCCCCCTGGCCCACCTCTGAGTTCAGCCACAGAAGTCGTACGGATTCAGAATAATCTGGCACTCTTAGTATCCTATGTCAAAGCTTTCCACCCAAAGGCCTCCTCTGAAGCCTCATCCAGAGCAAGAATAACCATGGAGTCTCCATCAATGTGGGACAGGAGCTGGGGGATAATCTAAGTGATCAGTCTTCTTTGTATGCAATTTGTTTCACTGGATAAAGGAGGCAATCTCATCCTTCAGTGGCATTTCAACCACTCCCCATCGCTCGCATTACTGCCTGAGCTCGGCCGCCTGTCAGCATTATGGTGAGCTGTATAATTATTTTATTATCTATCACAATGTAATAATAATAGAAGTAAAGTGCACAATAAATGTGATGCGCTTGAATCATTCCGAAACCATACCCTCCTCCCCCACTGGTCCGTGGAAAAATTGTCTTCCACGAAACCAGTCCCTGGTGCCAAGAAGGTTGGGGGCCGCTGCTCTAAAATAAGCTAATGATGTTTGATTCACTCTGTAATTAAGCTGGTACATCCTCTCCCCTTGGGAAATGGTACATACTTCAGATTTATAAAGCTATGAAAAGGCAAAGCATGTCACACCTGAAACAACACTGTCTTTCAGTTTAAATGAAGATGTTTGCTGAGATAAGAATGCCTAGACTAGTTCAAAAAGACTGTCCTATCCTACTGCTTGGGGCCAAACCTACACAACCAGAAGCAAGCAAGCTAATGCCTGTTGTTCCCATGGAGCTATTCAGTCTATAAATAGTAGTTTTGTGAACGATTACTAGAGAAACTTCTAATGATGCAGCAATACAAGTAGGTAGAGTGAGTTTTGCTTTTTTCTGAGAAGTCTAAGATCTATTCCAAATATTGGTTCAGGGCTTCCTGGGTACGTTACCCCTTGTATCAGCTGGAGTTCAACCAGAGAAGCAGAACCAGTGGGAGATGTATATTAAGAAATTTATTGTGGGGCTGACTAGACAAGTCCAAAGTTTGAAGGAAAGCAGGCTGGAACATTTGAGCATTAAGCAAAGCTTAAGTAGAAATTTCATCTTCAGAGAAGCCTCAGCTCCACTCTTAAGGATTCTGAATGGATTAGATCAGGTCCACCAAGATTATCTAGGATAACCTCTTTTACTAAAGTCAACTGATCACAGTTAAGTCACGTACAAAATACTTTCATAGCAACACCTATATTAGTGTTTGTTTGAATCACTGGGGATTGTAGCTTAGCCCACTTGATACATCACGTTGACCATCACACCCCTAAAGAAGAATTATAAACTTTTGTAGGCTTTAGCAGCATAGAGGCAGTCTGCAAAGCTTGTCTGGATAAAAGTAAGCAAGATAAAAGGAATCGTGAAAACCTCTCTTCTTGGCAGTATCTTTCCAATGAAGTATTTTGTAATTAATATGATCAGTTCTTCAAGTACAGCACTGATCCATCTTAAGTATTAGAATGCCTGTAACTGAAGTGTCTCAAGGTCTCCGGGGATTCATGACTGAACTGGACCTATTCCCCAGAGAATCCCAGGCACAAAGTTCTGATTTTCCAGGACATCTTTTGCAAATTGACTAATGATCTTTGAGTAGTTAACATTAAAAAGATCCAAAGAATCTCTATCAGGGTAATCCCAGGGATATTACCAGGGTCCCAGAAGATGTTTGCATTAACCAGATTTCTAGAGCATGGACTAGAGACACCTCCCATGCTACACGATACCTGCACTAATAACACCAGGACACCTATGACAAAGACTGGTAGCTTAGGGTGTGACACTGGCCCTTGTAAAGACGGTCTGACATCCAGGGAGGTCACTAGCATAGATTTCTGCAGTAACATCCTTACCTTGTTGAATCCTCATGCCTGAAATTCTTTATATAAAGTTCAAAGCCTAACCTGAATTTGTATAATTTACTTTTCTGGAAATGTTAACTGGTTTAGCAATGATAGATCCATCATGTAGAATAAAAGAATATGTCCTGCCAATCGCTTGGCTTATTATCAGTCTCATTCAGAGCTGAGTTCTGAGTGGGATTTAAAATTTTACTGAATTTTCAACTATTCTCTTGCATTAGCTCTAAATAAGTATGGTTATAAAGTTAGAGAAATAACAAAAATTCTAAATACAAAGTTGGAACTAACATTGTACTTTCAAATGTATTATCCCTTCAGGTAGGCATTAGAGGCAAATAACTACACATTCCATGATCAAGTTGTTAACACATTTCTGGAAATTTACTTGTTTAAATTTTCCTCAGAGACTGCATCAAATACTTACACATATTTTTGAATAGATAAATAAAATATACACCCATATAAATAAAATTTGGAGTCAAGGCAAGTTATCAAGTGAATAATTTTATCTTTGATCAATGAGTTATGAAGTTAAAGCTATATACAGGTATGTATCACTTAACTGAATCTGAAAACAATTTTCAAGAAGGATTTCCCCACAAGTCTCTCCAGGTGTAATATACATATATACACTTACAGGAGTACAACATCAATTTGGATACATATTATTGGATATGGTTGTTTTAGAAAGTGATTTCATATGGGTAACACTTTTCTTAGGTGCAATAAAATTGTTTATATCTAATTTAAAATTACCAATTCATTATCACTCTACTAGGGAGTGTGATGGGGTGAATTATTGGTAGAATGTTTTGTTGTTCACCCATATGCACCCACATGTCCTTCTAGACACATGGCTGGATTTTACTTTTCCATCTTCTTGTAATTGGGCAGGGTCCTGAGACTAGTTCTGGACAATAGGTTGTGAGGGAAAGTGATACATGTAACTTACTGACAGTGATAGTACAAAGTCCATGTACAACTTCAGTCCCTGTTCTGCTGCTGTGACCAAGCAGACCATGTGTTCCATAAGATGCCAGTAAAAGGTTGTACAACATACGGCACCCTGAGCTCTGTGCGACTATGTGCAGCCAAGCCCCCTCCAGCCCATTCTGGACATGTTGGGTGAACAAGAAATAACTTTTGTTTTGTTCAAGTATGGAGTGGCCTTTGTAGTTGCCTGTTAGCACATATAAGGATGAAACCAAGCCAGACTCATGTTGTAAGTATTTATATATTTTCTTACCTTATAATTTAAAGAATGTTGGGCATTATTTGATCCTGTGGTGAGACCTAATTAATGTATCAGTTCCATTCTTTCTTTTACTACCAGGCATCAATTATCAGGTGATCACTGACAGGTAACAGAATTGTTGGGGTGAGTATTCAAAGGAACCTAGTTATTATTATGGTTAGGTGGTAGGAGACTGACTTCAAAGACCCATAACAGAACACAAAGACCCATAAAATATAAAACTCTTTAGTTTACTAGGTTGATGCAGAATTAGATTATGCTTTAAAAGTCTTTCTGATTAGGAACTGGTTTTCCAAGATGTTCATCATCACTAATTACTAGAGAAAGGCAAGTCAAAACTACAGTGAGGTACCACCTCACACCAATCAGAATGGTCACCATTAAAAAGTCCACAAATAATAAATGCTGGAGAGGGTGTGGAGAAAAGGGAACCCTCTTACGCTGTTGGTGGAAATGTAAATTGGTGTAGCCACTATAGAGAATAGTATGGAGGTTCCTCAAAAAACTAAAAATAGAGTTGCCATGTGATCCAGCAATCCCACTCCTGGGCGTATACCTGGGCAAAGCTATAATTTGAAAGGATACATGCACCCTATGTTCATAGCAGCACTATTCACAATAGCCAAGACATGGAAACAATCTAAATGTCTATCGACATATGAACGGGTAAAGAAGATGTGATATATATATATATATATGTATGTATATATGTATATATATATGTATATATGTATATGTATATATATATATGTATGTATGTATGTATATACATATACATATATATATATACAACGGAATATTACTCAGCCATGAAAAAGAATGAAATAATGCCATTTGCAGCCTCATGGATGGACCTAGAAGTTATCATACTAAGTAAAGAAAGTCAGAAAGAGAAGACAAATACCATATGATATCATTTATATGTGGAATCTAAAATAGGACACAAATGAACATATCTATGAAACAACAAACTCATAGATACAGAGAACAGACTTGTGGCTGCCAAGGGAGAGGAGGGAGAGGAAAGGAAGGATTGGAAATTTGGGATTAGCAGACGCAAACTCTTATATATAAGATGGATAAAAAACAAGGTCCTATTGTATAGCACAGGGAACTATTATTCAATAGTCTGTGATAAACCATAACAGAAAAATATGAAAAAGAACATATATACATATAACTGAATCACTTTGCTATACAGCAGAAATTAACACAACATTGTAAATCAACTATACTTCAATAAAATTTTAAAAATTATGTCTAGGAATTGGTTTTCCAAATTTCAATTTAAATTGAATTCATAGGCAATGTCCTATCAGGTAGAAGATAACGCCAAATTTACTTAAGCCAATTTTCACTAACGTATTTTAAAAAATGAACAAACATCACCACACTGAGAGAAGCGCTCTGGCAATAAATGGAGATAATCTGTGATGGGGACATTGTTTAGGATACCCGAGGTCCAGAATATATTCCAGTCTTGTTCCAGGTGGACATTGCTGTGTGGAAACTGACACTTTGCTAACAAGATGTGCCATGAGGACGGAAGGGAAGGGATCAAAAAGAACTGAAGAAGCAAGAGAGAAAATGGGATGGCATCCACATGTGCCTATTTTATAATTTTTGAGATATAGCTCACTGTCCACACTGACTTTGATTCTATTATTCTGTTTTTCTTTATCTCCAGCCTCTAGGTCCCCATGAAGCATTCCTATAAGAAACACTTAATCCACTTTACTTCACTAAGGATGCTAATGAAGATTCAACAACACAAACTAGCAATTATAGCCCCACTTTCAAATCCCTTTTCGCAGATTTTGCTTTTCAAACTGCCTCTTGATAGCCACAGTTTTTAAATGGCCAGATTAGGAACACCTTGACCCTAATAAATTTGTGAATATTTTCCATTATTTCATCAGTGGTTATGCTAACCCTCTCCCTCTAGTTGGAGAGAGATATTAGATTTCATGAGACTGTTTTAATGTATTTAAAGAGCTTTTAAAATCAAATTGCAATTATTCGCTATATAATGACCTAACCAAAAGAAGCTATAGATATTAAAATTGCATCAGAAAATACATTCATAAGATAGTCAAGACAAGCATTGCTTCTATTTTTGGAAAGACACTCTTTGAGCTAAAGTGAAAATGTTATTGTCTTAGTGGTTCTGTTTTTATTTTAACAGAAATGATCTTTATGCATTTACAACTGTTGGCTATATAGATGGAGCAATTCAAGCACATACCAAAGCATATCAAAATTAAAATAATTAAATAGTCATGATCATAGTCAGTGAGAAGAAGCCAAAAACTTCAGCAGAAGTCACATCCCTAATGACACATAGGTTTGTTCAGATAAATAAATGTGAGTTCCCAGATATTGTAGACACGGGTACTATTTTTGAGAAATGCAGACTGACCTATAATACCTTTGGCTGCCTAAACACGAGAGGACAGCATTCCGAAGTCAACTGTGCCAGAAACAGAGAGAGACAGAAAATAAAGTGATTTCCAGTATTTTTATTTTTAGTCTTTGTTTCAAGACCATCTTTTGGAAATCTGTAGTGCCATGTAAGAGAAGGTTATATAGCATTCACGAGTAATCAATTCAAAATATCCTTGAAAGGTTCTAATTTGTTTCAAAGTCCCTGAAAGTCACTGTCAAACTCAAGGTTATTATATAGTTATGAAATGATGAGATAAACTCCTTTTGCATTAGTCTGCCGGGGCTGCCATAACAAAATATCACAGACTGGGTGGCTTAAACAACAGAAGTTTATTTTCTCACAGTTCTGGAGGCTGGAATTCCAAGATGAAGGCATTGGAAGTTTCTGGTTTCTCCTGAGGCTCTTCTCCTTGGTCTGCAGTTGGCCACCTTCTTATGTGTCTTCACGTGTCCTTTCTTTTTCTGTGCACTCACCTCCCTGGTGTCTCTTCCTCTTTTGATAAGGACATCAGTCACACTGTATTGGATTAGGACCCACCCATATGACCTCATTTAACTTTAATTGTTCTTTTAAAGGCCCTGTCTCCAAATCCAGTCACACTGGGGTTTGTGGCTTCAACACAAATTTGGTGGGGGACACAATTTAGTCCATAACACTCTTCAAATAAAATATTAAGAAATCTGCTCTGACCTTCCAAATCAGAAAAGATGTAAAAATAAATTCCACTTCTCCACACGTTTTAACATCCTTCACAAATTCGTCAGTTTCCTTTCAATTAAAGGAAGAAGCAAACATACAATCCTAAGAAGGGTGCATAAAAATATTGGGTATTTAAAAAATAGTGGTTATAGTTGTAATGATAAGGGGGCAAAGCTGTTTTGAAGGATGAAACTCCAGATTCCCAGAAAAATTTTTCCTGTGGCGTGGGGGTGTAAGTGCGGAGAGGCGACCCTACCATGTGCAGCAGATGCTGTCCAAGCTATGGCCGTAACCCCTGGATCTTCCCTCATGCTCCAGCGTCTGTATAAGTATTCCTGGGCGCTTTTTACAGTAAAGTGACTATCCAAGCAGATAAGCAATTCTTGGAAGTTAGCTGCCTTATTCCACGTCCCCAGCATTTCTCACATGGGCTCTCTGGAGCTGCAACAATTCTTAGATAGGTGCTTAGCAGCTTCCAGAGTTCCACATGGGATTAAACCTCAGTTGTCCCCTGTGGTAGATGGCTTAATACTGTACCCTTTATTGGCTAGTTTCCCTTTCCTATATTTCTCTCCATCATCCCCTGTATTCCACAGGTAAAGTACTTGTACTTGAATCCTTGTAGCAGAAATCTGCTTCTGGGGAAACCCAGTATAAGATCTTGTGGTAAATGTTTATTGAAGTATTGTTCACAATATTCAAGACATGGAAACAACCTAAATGTCTGCCAAGGGAAGAATGGATAAAGAAGATGTGGTATATATATTGTATACAATGGAGTGTTGTTCAGCAAAGAGAAAGAAGGAAATCCTGCCATTTGCAACAACATGGATGGACCCTAAGGGTATTACAGTTAGTGAGATAATCCAGACAAAGACAAATACTGTATGATATCATTTATGTGGAATATAAAAAAACCCAAACTCAAAGAAACAGAGAGTAGAATGCTGGTTTACAGAGGCTGGGTGGGGTGGGAGAGGAATTGAAGAGATGTTGTTAAAGGGTACAAACTTGCAACTAGAAGATGAATAAGGTCTGGACATCTAATGCACAGAATAGTAAGTATGGTCAACAATATTGTGTTATATACTTCAAAATTTCTAAGAGATTGGATCTTAAATGTTCTCACCACAAAAAAAGAAATGATAATTACATGATGTGATAGAGTTGTTAGGTAGTAATCGGTATAAGATATAAATATATCAAATCAGCTCAAAACAACAGACAAAGGATTAATCTCCAAAATATACAAACAGCTTATAGAGCTCAATATCAAAAAAACAAACAATCCAATTAAAAAATGGGTGGAAGACCTAAATAGACATTTCACCAAGGAAGACATACAGATGGCCAAGAGGCACATGAAAAGATGCTCAACATCACTAATCATTAGAGAAATGCAAATCAAAACTACAATGAGGTATCACCTCACGCCAATCAGAATGGCCATTATCAAAAAATCTAGAAACAATAAATGCTGGAAAGGGTGTGGTGAAAAAGGAACCCTCTTGCACTGTCGGTGGGAATGTAAATTGATACAACCACTATGGAAAACAGTATGGAGGTTCCTTAAAAACTAAAAATAGAACTACCATATGACCCAGCAATCCCACTACTGGGCATATACACTGAGAAAGCCGTAATTCAAAAAGAGTCATGTACCACAATGCTCATTGAAGCTCTATTTACAATAGTCAGGACATGGAAGCAACCTAAGTATCCGCTGACAGATGAATGGATAAAGAAGATGTGGCACATATATACAATGGAATATTGTATTTTTATTTTATTTATTTATTTATTTATTTTTATTCTTCCATAAAAAGAAATGAAATTGAGTTATTTATAGTGAGGTGGATGGACCTAGAGTCTGTCATACAGAGTGAAGTAAGTCAGAAAGAAAAAAACAAATACTGTATGCTAATGCATATATATGGAATCTAAAAAAAAAAAAAAAAAATGGTACTGATGAACCTAGTTGCAGGGCAGGAATAAAGACGTAGACATAGAGAATGGACTTGAGGACACGGGGTGGGAGGGGGAATCTGGGGCGAAGTGAGAGTAACATCGACATATATACACTATCGAATGTAAAACAGTTAGCTAGTGGGAAGAAGCAGCAGAGCACAGGGAGATCAGCTCGGTGCTTTGCGAAGACTTAGAGGGGTGGGATGGGGGGGTGGGAGGGAGGCTCAGGAGGGAGGGGATATGGGGACATATGTATGCACATGGCTGATTCACTTTGGTGTACAACAGAAACTAACACAGTATTGTGAAGCAATTATACTCCAATAAAGATCTATTAAGAAAAAAAAAGCACATCAAAATGTATCCACAATGTGTTTCACAGGATGATTCTAATCATAAACAACAGAGCTTAGTAGTGAACACCATGAACTTGGGATGGAAATCTTGTTCTGCCACTGTTTATACATATTACATACATTCTGCCAATCTCTTTATACATATTATTTAATCCCTCTTGATCTCAATTTTCTCTTCTGTAATGTAGAATAACATATGTTTCTTGAAGACACTGAGAAGAATAAATAATTTGATTCATGTAAAGTGCATAGCAAAGTAGCTGGCACATAGAAAATGCTCATCATGGTTACCTGCACCGGGAAGAAAGTGACACCAGTAAAAATCCATCTTTGTAGGATGCATGACTTAGAAACTCTTTGAAAGTCACTAAAAAGCAGGAGCTCTTTGAGATGTAGAAGGCACGGGTGACAAGAGGAAGCTCAAATGTTAGCATAGACACAGAACTTTGTAAAATACTGCCCATTAATACACTGATCTGGAAAGAAGCATTAATTCCCTTTGAGAAAGTGTTATTCCCCTCTAGCCTACACCCTACCTGTATCCCTACAGGTGTAAAAAGTCTACAGGCATACTTCATTTTATTGTGCTTCACAGATACTGCATTTTTTACAAATTGAAGAGTTGTGGCGATGCTGCATCACAAGCAAGTCTATCGGTGCTGCTTTTCCAACAGCATCTGGGTCTCTGTGTCACATTCTGGTAATTTTCTCAATATTTCCAACTTTTTGCCTGCGTATTCCTCACCAGCCAAAGTTCTTCATAAACTTCTCCAGATAATTGCCTACGTGCCTCACCTCCACTTGCTGACATCACATCACTCCTCACATCACTCCAACCTGAGTTGCACCAACCCCCATCCACAAACCGCTTCAATGAATCTGCTTCAGCCAAGATTACTAAATTGTTCTGGGACCCATTCAAAACTGGTGAACTTGAACTTGGAAATGGAGTTTGGACAATGCAACTTATCTTTGTCTCTGTATGTCCATTTATGGGTTGTACCCATGGACCAGGCCAGCCTGTTCCAGACCTTAGGCTTAGGTAAAGCCTAAGCTTTAGCCAAGCTTAGGCTTCCAGTTAAAGAATATTTCATGGTCCTATCAGTATCCTAAGTGCTTGTTTGTTTTTTTAGTTCATCTAAGAAGCAGATACTGAGATGGGATTACATGTGCAAAGATGATATTACACAGGAAACGCCTGAGTAAGAGAAGATGATCCCTCATGGTCTCTCCTCCTCCAGCCACCCCATGCCTCACACAAATGCACATACACTCCAGGGTCACCCGGAGCTGGTCTTCTGTGCTTTTACTCCACCCTTCAATTCTTTAAGTGCTGACATCTCCTCTGTACAATCTCCCTACCACCCTGAAATTAACTGGATTGTGGGAAGGGTGGGAGAGTCGACCTTAAACATTCTCTCCAAGGAGCAGACTTCCCACTCGACTGTGAGCAATTCCTCAGTGTTCTTATCCTGCCCTGCAGCCCTAGCACACGGTGCAGGGGTTGGCATAAGGTGGGGGTCAGTGATTGCTGGAACGATCTGGCAACCAAGTTCCCCAAACGTGGGTCACCTCAAAACTGCCGTCACATAAGAATTATCAGAAATTATTGAGGAAGAGGCAGAAATGGCCTAGGGAATGAATTATGTGCCCAACACAAAATCCTTCTCAGCTTTGTTCCAGGAGCTCAAGCTTCAGTCTGGGGGACTCCTTCAGCTGGGCCAGTTCCAGGTGTATTTCAGAAGCAGGGCCGCTCACAACCGTTGCATGCGAATGTGTGTTTTTCATTTCACTGGCTTTCAGAGCTTCCACATAGCCTGGAGTTCCTTTCACTTAGTAGAAGGCACTTGGATTTTTTTCACTTTTTGGTAATTATCAAAAAGGTGCTATAAACATTCACATACAGGTTTTTGTGTGAACATGTTTTTGTTTATTTTGGACAAATACCTAGGAGTGGGACTAAAGGACCATATGGAGTAAGTGTATGTTTAACTTTTTTTTTTTTTTAACAAGGGTTTTCAAGTAAAGCATGTGGGTTGGAAGCTGCTGCAAATACTGCCTGAAATAGTCTCAGTTCTTGCTTCTTAAAAGATTGCAGATTATTCCCCTTAATATTTTAAATGCAAAGAAACCTCAATTCTTTTTTTTTTTTTGCACTTCCTTTTTTTACTTTTACCTGTTGAAACCTCTCGCTTATTTCTCCCACCACCTAACAACCTGTTTTCTGTATCTATGAACTTGGTATTTTTTTGTTTGTGTGGATTTTTGGTTTGTTTCTTTTGCTTTTGATTCCTCATATAAGAGAAATCATATGGTAGCAGTCTTTTTCTGTCTGACTTACTTCACTTATCATAATGCTGTCAAGGTCCCTCTATGTTGTTGCAAATAACTAACTTTCATTCTTTTTTATAGCTTAATAATATTCCACTGTATATATGTACCAGTGGACACTTAGGTTGTTTCTGTATCTCGGCTACTGCAAATAGTGCGACAATGAATATGGAGTGCATGTATCTTTTCGAGTTACTGTTTTTGCTTTCTTTGGATAGATTCCCAGAAGTGGAATTGCTGGATCATATGGTAGTTCTATTTTTAATTTTTTGAGGGCCCTCTATAATATTTTCTATATTGGCTGCACCAATTTACATTCCCACCAATAGAGCACAGGGGTTTTCTTTTCTCCACATCCTCGCCAAAATTTGTCGTAATGTAATGGAATAGCCATACTAACAGGTGTGAGGTGATAATTCATTGTGTTTTTCATTTGCATTACCCTAATGATTAATGATGCTGAGCATTTTTTCGGGTGCCTGATGGCCATCTGTATGTCTTCTTTCAAAAAATGTGTATTCAGATATTCTGCCCATTTTTTAATCAGATAGTTTGTTTCTTTGTTTGTTTTTTGCTATTGAGTTGTATGTGTTCTTTATATTATATATTTGCAATATTAGCCCCTTATCAGATACATGATTTGCAAATATTTTCTCCCACACAGTAGGATGCGTTTTCATTTTGTTGATGATTTCCTTTGCTGTGCAGGAGCTTTTTAGTTTGATGTCGTCCCACTTGTTTATTTTTGCTTTTGTTGCTTTTGCTTTTGGTGTCAAATTGAAAAGTTTATTGCCAAGATCAATGTCAAGGAGCTTACTGCCTACCTTTTCTTCTAGGAGTTCTATGGTTTCAGGTCTTATGTTCAAGTCTTTAATTCATTTTGAGTTAAATTTTTTGTTTTGTGTAAGATAGTGGTTGAGTTTCATTCTTTTACTTGTGGCTGCCCAGTTTTCCCACACCATTTATTGAAGAGAATGTCCTTTTCCCACTGTATATTCTTGGCTCCCTTGATGTAAATTAATTGACCATATATACATGGGTTTATTTATGGGCTTTCCATTCTCTTCCATTGATCTATGTGTCTGTTCTTAATGCCAATAGCATACTGTTTCAATTACTATAGCTTTGTAATATACAGTTGAACCTTGAACAATGTGGGGGTTAGGGGCACCAACTCCCCATCCCCAACAGTGGAAAATTCAAGTATGACTTTGTAGTCAGCTCTCTGTATCCAAGGTTCCATATCTGTGGATTCAACCAACTGCAGGTCCTGTGGTACCATAATACTTATTTACTGAAAAGAATCTGTGTGTAAGTTGATCTGCACAGTTCACACTCATGTTGTTCAAGAGTCAAGTATAGTTTGAAATGATGCTTCCAGCTTTGTTCTTCTTTCTCAAGATAACTTTGGCTATTCGAATTTTTTTGTGATTCCATACAAATTTTGGAATTATTTGTTCTATTTCTTTAAAAACTGCCATTGAAATTTTGATAGGGATGGTAATCCCTGTAGATTGTTCTGGGTAGAATGGACCTTTTAACAACACTGATTCTTCCAATCCATGAGCAAAGGATATCTTTTCATTTATTTGTGTCTTCTTCAATTTCTTTTGTTAATGTCTTATAACTTTTAACATACAGGTCTTTCACCTCCTTGGTTAAGTTTATTTCTAGGTATTTTATTCTTTGTGATATGTTTGACTTGTTAAGAAGAGATGGCCCCTTTATATTCAGCATGCTTCCTAAGGATGTGTCAATCCAGGAAAGTATAATGGAACTCCAGGCCTTTCTGGGCTAACATTTATATATAAAGGAATTCTTATCTAGAATATCTGAATGATAATAAAGCCACTGGAGTAAAAGAAATGTTGCATATATATAATGGATGAACACTGGATAATTCTTTTGCAGGTGGGATTGAGAACAGAAATGGATGGGGTTCAATGTAAAAGGAAAGAAGTTTAACTTTTCTTATCTCTTGGGTTATGGAAGTAAGGTTGGCTAACTATAGCTATTTGGGGAGGTGGAAGAGGGAATAAGGAGGCTTCTTGATACTGCCTCTCACTCTCTCTGCATCCACTAGAGATGAATGAGGCAACTGAGATTGACAAAGTACTTTGCATAGAATACTAGAGATGTAGAATATTTCTTGCTGTGGGGAATAAGGACATGGATTGCTTACAGATAAATCAAAGACTAGAAAGGTGTTCTAAGATCTTAAAATATTTAGACATCAAACATTTTTAACGGTGAAAATCAGCAGAGGTTTAGAGAAAAGCAGAGCACAATGGACAGCGAGAGTCCAGGTAAGTAATCAGTGGTCAAGAGATCTTCAGGAGTTGAAGGGTTGCACAAAACACAAAGGAGAATGGACACATCACATGGGAGCCTACTAATTTAGATATCAATTAGGATTCATTCCACCTTTCTCAGACCTAGAATATATTTTCTGACTGCTGTTAAGGTTTAACCTAACTCAAACATTGGCATCAAAGAGATGCAGCAACTAGTGACAGTGAATATGGACATTTTCATGTGTGTCAATGAAAGAATAGGAGCTGTTTTACATACAGAGATGTGCAAGCTTCAAATCTTAGTCCTGCCACTTGTTAGGTCTATACCTTAGATCCTGTTACTTAAATCATCTCATTCTATGTTTCCTTATCTGTAGAATTAGAATGCCAATATCTACCTCAAAGTGTTGATATAATAGGTGAAACAACACAAACAGAACAGATTTTTAAAAATAAATATCACTTCCTTTAATAACCTTAAAATATTAAAATGATTGAAGTACTAACTAATAATGGTTCCAGAATTTCCATTTTGAGTGCATGTAGACATTAACCTGGATGGGAGGCTGGAGGCTAAGAAACTCCTCCTGGAAAGTCACTTGTAGCAGGCATGCTGTTTTTTCATAGATGTTTTATTTATTTGCATTGTCTTTGGATGGCTGAATGGCTAGAGATAACAGGAAGTGCTACAGCATCCCTAAGTTTGCAAGCCTCCCCTTGGCACTGCTATTGGTGCTAAAGTTTGTTGCTTTGTGAAATGGACTGTATCTCACCATTTTTATAGACCCTAGTTGGTAGTAAATGAACGTACCAGTCAAAGGTCAAGGCTATAGTTACACTGCATGCTTGCTGAAAGCCCAAGCTGGTGACAACTATTAAATCATCCTGTAGACAAAGATTCCAAGAGGGAAATGAAAGGTTAGAAGTGCTGCTTATTAAATTCCTGAAATCATGGCTTCCTGTGACTTGTGGTCATAAGCCTCAATGACTACAGCTGATAGTTCTGAATTTTCTCAACAGACCTTTCTAGGAGGCATTCGGGAGAGTGACTGAGTAACTTCTGACTGTGGATTCTGACTATTTTTATGAGCAGTCCTTGGGCTGCTGTAAATAAACTCATAAAGTAAGAAATTCTCCTCTGAAAGCAAATCAAAGGCTCTAAAGTATATGGTCAAAGTTTAACTCTGAAATGAGATTAAAAACTGTCTCCTAAAACCTATTCGTAGAGTTTGAGTGAATCAGACATTTGGAAAAATCTGAGTATCAGAGAACAATCCACCAGTCCTTCCCAGGAAGAAAACAATTGTAATAATACAGAATCTGAATTTTACCACTTATCTAAAAGGTTAGCTTTTAAATAAGGATTGCACAGTATTAAAGAAAAGGAAGTACTTACATACACATACATTTATGCAATTTAAGGCCTTATAATAAGGGCATCACAGTGTAATTGAGAAGGACCTCTAGAGGGTTTATGCCTAACATCTAGTTGCCAGTAGCAAGTAAAAGAGAACATTTAATGTTTCAGGGATTTTGCTCTACTTTTATTGCTGGCTGGGGGCAAATCGATCAACTCTGATGTCTGCATAAATAGATTGTAAAAGGTTTTGACATTTCCTCTTCGTCCCTTTTTCTCTTACTCATCTTTCTGGTATGAAAAATTCTTTACGATACTACCTGATATCTCCAGTTTTCCCAAGCAGGACTTAAGAAATCCTCGAAGTGAATTTGTATTAACTAAATATGATTCTGAAATTTGTCGTTGTTATGTTTGCCAGGCTGTTTGCGCTTATTGAACAAGCTGAGCAGATATTTACTTTCTCTCTTACTATTTCATAAATCTCCCCTGAAACTGAGCTTAGTTATGATGATGAATGATCCCAGGTGGAGTGTGGTCAGATGTCTATAATGAGCTCCAAAGGAACACTCAAAATTAATTTCATTCCTTTGTACTCCTATTTGTATTAGTAATAACTATTATCTCTGGGTAATTTTTCCTAACTTTCCTATAGTCTTTCTCTGTTTGTTGATAGTTTTGTACTTGTTCTAACTGAATTTCCCTTCTTCATTTATTGTATCATATTTTTACAGACTATTTCACAATACACCTTTTTTTTTTCTATTCCACAACTAGATTTTGAATTTCTTCCATGTAGCCACAATATCTCACTTATCTTGAATTCTAAGAACTTAGTTCCTAGCCCAAAAAAGATACTCAACTGATTTTTGATTAGTAATTAAAGGAATTAACAAAATAAGTTGATATTATATTCAAAGTAAATGCAGATTTCAAAGTAATAATAATTAACTTTTCAATGTTTCATTCAAAGTAATGTCCAATTATATTTTGGTCAATTACTTCTTAATTCAGTTGAGACACTGAACCTTGTTAATCATTGACAGCTCACTGAGAGGAAAGTGTTTGGTGTTGAGAGGAAAGGTTTGAATTGGTGGGAAATTAGAATATTATCTTTTGCGTGCTATAGCGATAAGCCGTTAATGAAGAAGAGGGCGATTTTCAGGAGTACAAATAGAAATCTGACTCAGGTACTTGCTGATTTTCTTTCTTTTTAGTTATGTCCAGCACCAAGATGATAGTGTACTATCAACATCACAATTGCTGCATGTTGGTGTTATTGTTATTTTTTAGTAATAGTAACAATGGATTCAAACCAATTCATCTATATGCTCTCCCTCAGTACTGCTGGTGACCAGGAGAGATGGAGATGGTGACTGAGATTAACTATATAGACTTTGCCCATAGACAGAGCAAATCTAAGTGTAATCTAATGCAGAAGAGCATTTAAGTAGGGAATTCACTATTATCTTGTTCTAAAACCTAGACAATGGTTTTAACAATGTATCAATCCTCTTCAAAAATAATGCTCAAAACATTATGGTTTTAGAAGAAAATAAGCAAATGAATGATAAATTTGAGTACATATGAGTGGTATACTTAAAAATGCCACAAGAAACACCAAAGACATGATCTATCAGGAAAATATCTGAAATACACATATGAGCAATGGGTAAATTGTATGAATTCACAGAGTTTATATAAACCAATAAGAAAACAAACCTAGTGTAAATATAATATGAATATTATATATAGAGAAATACAACAGAAAAAATAAAAAATTATGGACAAGAGATATGGGTAAATGAATCTCAGGAAATATACAAATGGACAAGCAAATGAATAAGTGGTAAATTTTACTTAAAACTAAAGGAATACAAAACAAATCACAAAAGTGATGTTTTAAGTCTATAAATATATTGCCAAAAATAATATGTTTGGTATTATTTCTTATAGAAAAGACCGAGGGATAATAGGGCTCTCATACTTTGGTAGGACAGTAAATTGGTGTCATATATTATATTTAGAGACTAAGCTGATATTTAACAAAACGAAAAATCCACACAGATTTTGACATATTTTTAGTGATTCGTTCTGCATTCTTACAAAATGACACCAAGATAGAATATACCTTATGTCAGCATTTTTAGTTATCAGAAAAACCTGAAAATATTTTCCACCAATTAACCTAGTTAGATCCTGATTTTCAAATGCCCCCTCCCTAGTTTTCTGTCAATTTAGTGTTTGTCACTCTTAAAAATATCTTGCCTTAGGTGATAAATTATATGGTCACCCCTCCAATATGGAAATGGTTAAATAAATTATGAAAGACAATTGGCACACATGACTCTAATTTTACATTTTATACCTTTCTATACTATTTGAATTTCTGCCATGTGTATGTACTACTTTTATTCTTAAATATTTTTTGTAAAATATGTGAAACTTATTATCTGAAATTCCATGAATGAATGGGAATGATCTTTTATATATTCCTATGCAAACTATTGGAAATTACTGTTTTTATGGTTACTTTCAGTGGAGGTAATACTTCCTGCTGAATCCTAACT
>NW_006788081.1:700170-766647 GCF_000442215.2 Lipotes vexillifer
CTGCTGAATCCTAACTTTATAATCCTCTGATTTTGATGCCAACAGAATTCTACTGAGTTAGGTTTTAATTATTTGATTGAGGACATGTGATTTATTCTATATAAGGCAATATCAAATCTCTTCGTTTGGTATTAGTGTAATGCTTGCTAATTTCATGAGCAGGATATTAATGATATCTAAATGAAGAAGTTTTATGCCTGAAATAATGTTCTCAATTTAAGCTTAAGCTCAGCAACCCCTTAACATGGCCTTGAAAGAGACTGGAATTGAAAGGATAAAATGGCCAAGAGGCTCCTTCACAACACTCAAGCCATATTCATTGTTAATAGTGAAGGTGTCAGAGTCAAGCTGCAAGGGTTCAAATCCTGACTCTTATCACTTAGAAATTATGTGACTCTGGGCAAGATAGTTAACTTCTCTGTATCTGAGATTCTTTATCTATAAAATCAGAATAGTAACTGTTATAGACTTCATGTTTGTGCCTTCCTGAAAATTCATACGTTAAAACCTTAATCCTCAGTGTGATGGTGTTTGGAGATGAGGCATTAGCAGGTCATTAGGTCGTGAGGGTGGGGCTCCCATGATAGAATTAATGTCCTTAAAGGAAGATACAGGAGAGAGCTGGCTAGCTTGTGCTCTCTCTCCATCCTCAACCACCTGCAAACCAGGAAGGGGGCTCTCGCCACGAACCTAATCATCTGGCACCTTGATTTTGGACATTTCAGGCTCTAGGACTGTAAGAAATAAATGTTTGTTGTTTAAGCCATTCAGTCTATGTTTTCTGTATAGCAGCACATGCTAAGACAGTTAACTATATCTAATTCATAGATGTATTAATTTCTTATGGCTGCTGTTTTAACAAATTCAGTGATTTAGAACATCACAAGTTTATTCCCTTTTAGTCTAGGGGTCAGAAGTCAGAAATGGGTTTCACTGAGACCAAAATCAAGGTATTAGCAGGGCTATGTTTCCTCTTTAGGCTCTACGGAAGAATCTGATTCCTTGCTTTTTCCCACTTCTAGAGTTACATTCCTTGGCTCGTGACCCCTTCATCCATCTTAAAGTTAGCAGTGTAGCATCTCTCTTTCTGACTCTGCTTCCATCTGTTTCCATCACACAGCCTTCTCTTCTGTGTAGTCATATCTCCCTTTATCTCCCTCTCATAAAGATACTTATAGTGCATTTAGGGCCTCCCCCCAAATAATCCAGGGTAATCTCCTCATCACAAGATCCCTAATTTAATCACACCTGCAAAGTCTCTTTTGCCATATAAGGTAACATTCACAGGTTCCAGAGATGAGGAACTGGGTACCTTTGGGGACCATTATTGAGCCTACCACAATAGTGTTACCATGGGAATTAAAGGAGATAATAAATGTAAATTTCTTGACCCACAAACTGTTGTTCAACAAATAGTAAATTGTATTATTATTTTTGTTACAGAGTTCTAAGTGGAAAAACAAAAGTATAACCTCCACATTTTATATCCAGTCAAATTGCCCTTCAAGTTTAAGGGTAACTGGTAACATGTAAGCAAACAAGAATTCAGGGCATAGCACCCAGGAAGACTTCCTTTAATCAAACAAACAAGCAAATAAATGAAATTACTGTGAAACTTAAGTAATCAAGATATACATTTTTTTTAAAGAAGAGAAAAAAGTAATAATGGTAACAGACCACTGGTGAGTATTGAATTTTTTAAATACAAATTTTAGCTAAAAACTGTGCTCATTATGGTTAAAGAACAGCATATAATGTAATAAATCTCAACAATATAAAAATATATATCATTAAAAAAATTGGAAGGAGGTGAAGTAGGAGGAAATGAGCATGCTAATTTTTTCATTTCTCTCCTTAAAGATTCAATAAATGTGACCTAATGTTGCTATATGCATCTAACAAGAAATAGTGACTTTTCCTTTAAAATTTCCTATAATCTTATTAACTGTGTAGATACATTTGAAGGAAATAATCCATTTTTCTGTGGTTTAGTGTTTATCTGTAAATACTGGAGATCTTAATTTTTTAATTTACTGATAAATTCAATGTTAATATTTAAATTATAATATAGTGTTAAAGTTATGATCTTATACTGATAAAATTAGTTCATATACTTAGCTCTGATTCTATCACCTATCTAAACATAAAAAAATGACCATTCTGAATGAAATGGAAAAAATCTTGATGCTAGTGATTTTATAGCAAAATTTGAGTTTTTATATACTTTTCTACTTCACATTCCCCTTTATTATTAAGATTAATTCATAATCATTCTCATAAGTAATGAAGCTGTTATTTTTTTAAATAATGAAAGTAATAACTGTCCTGGGACCCCAAATAAAATGTCTTAAGATCCCTATCAGCCTCCCAGTCACTAAATCTAATGTCATTTACTCTGGCTTCTTTTTTTTTAAATCTCTAGAGTGTTTAATAATAGTAGTTACCTGTTATTCGCTCTTCTGCTTTGACTTGTACCCTCTTTCGATTTAACTTACTATAAAAACCTATCCTGTTGTCCTCTCATCTTTCTAGTGGCTCTTTTTCCTCATGGTCTTACTTTTCTCTTTTATACACCCATCTAAATGACTGTTTTTTCTCTTTTAAATTACCACTTTGACATCAGTTCTCAAACTTTGTGGCACATTAGAATTGCCTTGGGAGATAAACCACCGTTCCCAGGCTGCACTTTAAACCAAAAATGTAATTAGACTTTCTGGGGGGTGAGAACAAGGCATTGTTTTTGTTTGTTTTTAATTTCTAAGATATTCCACTGAGTAATCACATTTGAGAACAAATGATATACTTTACTATCCAAAGCATGGTAATTAGACCAATAACTTAAGTATGACTTAGAAGCTTATCAGACCCACAGAATCTCATGCCCCATCTCAGACCTTTAGGCCAAAAAATGTATTTTTGAAATCCCAGATGATTCATATCCACATTAAAATTGAAAAGTAATGATGTAGATTACTAAATTTAGCACTTGTCCTAATTTATCTCCTACCCTCTGTCCTTATGTTTCCAATGTCATTTGCTTGTGGAATATCTTTACCTATATTCCAGTAAGGACTTCAAACTCAATTTGAACTAATATTTTGTTCTCTCAATCATGAATCAGCATTTTTCTTTGAGTCTTTCTCCACTAACACTATCTCTGTTCACTGTATACCTTATAAAATTTTGTCCTTTTTTAAAAAAGAATTGGTCCACACACAGTCTCAATATCCTTTTATATTATCCTCTTCCTTATCTCTCAAGCTTTATTCCTTTCCATTTGCAGTAGTAACTCAGACATAATTACCTCACTTGAATTTTGAGATGGTTTCCTAACTGACCTTATTGCCTACAGACATCTCTTATTTCAATGTACTGTGCACAGTTACATTGGATTAATTTTCCTAACACACATCAGGATTACCTAGCAGAGGTTAGCCTAATGTTAATGATCTCTAGAAGAGACTTTACATGAACAACTCCCTCATAAACTTCACTCTAATAGAAATATAATGTACCATTTTAATGACCAGATGAAAGCAATTTTCACATTTTCTGACTTCTTTGGAGATGAATAATTGGTGATTATAAAACACGGAGAGGTACAGATTGGCAAAATCTAAAACAGTCAAATCGAGAAAGCCACAGTGCCCTTTGAGAGCAAATATAACAGTAATAAATTATTTTCACTTTTTAATTTAGAAAGAGCCCTGTATGTTTGCCATTTGATTTAATTCTTTCCATCATTTATAATTCAAATAAAAAATAAATTAACATTTCTAATTACAGCTGAAATTACTTCATGTATTTCCTCAGCAACATAAGGTAATACAATTAGCTGTTTAGGTTATATCATTTTAATAAGTTTGAAATTTTTCTTCAACCAGTAACCATGCCATACAAGAATAATTAAATTGTATCTGAACTGAGATACTAGTGCTAATATAGTTCTCTACTTATCTTAGCCTTTACTTTTTAAAAATAAAATAAACTCAACCTCAAAAAGATGATACTTTTACTTCTTTATAATGTTTAAGCTCAATTTAAAAAATGAAGCAAGGAAGTCTTAAGAAAAAAGGATCTTTACATTTTTTGTTTGTTTGTTTGTTTGTTTGTTTTTTGCGGTACGCGGGCCTCTCACTGTCGTGGCCTCTCCCGTTGCGGAGCACAGGCTCCGGACGCGCAGGCTCAGCGGCCATAGCTCACGGGCCCAGCCGCTCCGCGGCATGTGGGATCTTCCCGGACCGGGGCACGAACCCATGTCCCCTGCATCAGCAGGCGGACTCTCAACCACTGCGCCACCAGGGAAGCCCTACATTTTTTAAATAGGAAATATTTAAAGTTTTTAAAGGACAGTGTTTGTAGAATTCCAGAAACTCAATTTGTAGGTGTGTTTACCTAGAGGAGGGATTGTTTGGAGGGTATGTGGAAAGATAGAGGTTGGCTAACACTAAAATAATTTCATTTAAATTGATTTTCATCTACACAGCACTCTTGCATGTTTACTAGCTATATAATTTATTAATCAGAGAATTACAATATAAAAGTCATGGGTCCTAGGAACTGCTTTTGAGACCATGAAGAAACTTGAAAAAGTTTATTATCCATTTAATTCTGTTTCCTGATGGGTAAGCATGCTTCCTGAATGCTCAGGAGTACTATGAGAAGACACATTTAGATAGCCTTAGGAAGGAAAACAATGACAATCAAGGCATAAACATTTTCTACATCATTTTTTTAACTTAGGAAAAAATAATTGGCTCCAAAAAATGTTCATTAGTTATGTATTTTTACTGATTATTTAAATTATAGGATGAATTCATTTCCACTGCCACTGATTATTAAATATAGACAGATCCTGCTGATTTAACTGACTAGCAAATAATAAAATATCCTAAGCCTTTGACTGCTACAGACAGAGTAGGCAGCAAATGTTAAAAAAAAAGGTAAAAGCACAAATTCTAACCAACAAAAATTTAAAGGTTGAATCCTCCTCTGGGCAGAAATTGAGACAGCATTTTGGAATCTCCCTCGCCCCAAACCCAGCAAAAGTTTTTAAAATGTGAATCTCATAGACACCAAAACAAATAAACGGTCTCTTCTCAATTCCATGGGAATTTGAGCCAAATTTTTGAAGTGAGCAAAGTAATAAGCTTATGCCCAATTTGCGGGATCAGGTGAACAGTGGTGGGGTCCAAACAATACTAATTTTTCTCACTATTGTGCACAGACCACATTGGGTGAATATGAAGTTCAAGTAAAAGGGTGAGGAGGGCTGGAGCCATTGGTATGGAAGTGGGGGATGGCTGCCCCGGATGCCATGTTGACAGCCATGTTGACAACAAAGAAGGAAGTGTTACATTCTGTCTTATTAGGTTGTTGAGTTTTATTTGTAACCTGCCATGCTGATGCTCTAGGAGAGGAGAAGCCTGGGTTTAGATGCTTCTGGACAATAGGATAAAGTTTTCCTTCCCAAACAAATATATAAATTGATATGACTGGTGGTTGATTGCTTATTACAGAGCTAGGTTCATTGAGTTCAAAGGCCCTAGGTAAGAGACAGATAATGAAGGAAAGGTGACAACATCCATATTCTGTTTATCCCCACAGATTCAGAAGTTTTAAAGGTCTGAAGCTGAAGGAAGGGTTTTCTTACCTTCTTTGTGCTGCTTTTGGCCCCCTGTGGTAGGAGACCACCCAGCACACAGAGAAGGATAGAGCTGTACGCATCACACCTCAGATGTAGAAAAAGGTATCAATTCCTCCTGGAAATGTGGAGGAGCAAATAGAACAATGGCAATACTTATTTGGCCTAGAAAATGGCAAGGAGGCAGTGACTGCCCAGCTGGTATGAGCAGCCGTGACCTGAAAGTGGTCTAAGAGCACTGCTGAGTTGTACTAAGAGGCCAGACAGAGGAGCATTCTGCAGAACTGTTCTGGACACATATGTGGCCTTACTCTGAAGATTCACTGAAATATTTGGGGATCTGGGCTCCTTAGTGGATAAGATAACCTATGTTCAAGTATATAGATACTTACACCCATGAGTTTTGAGTAAAAGTAAAAAGAAAAGTTTCTCTATTCCCTGATGAAACCCAAAACACTCAGATTTATATGTTCTTTAGAGTTAACAGTTCCCTATCCCCACGTTCTTCCTATACTGCAAGTATCTAGGCAAATGAGTTGCTGCTCCCCTCCATAGCCACCATCTACCACGCCTTGTGTAGAATTCTGACCAAGTGCTTGCAAATTTATCTGAGGAGAGCAGGTAAGTGACATTTTCCAAATTTAATTCAAATCGGTTTTCTTCAACACATACTGCCTTGACAAAAATAGAAGGACCGAAAAGAAAACATTTCTTCCAATGTTCAGTTTGATAGGAATTGTTACTTTTCCAAACGGGAAATTCAGAGCATTGTATCCCTCTCTTTCCTTGATGTAAACATCTATTCATTCAGCATATCCTTTACTTCCTAAGTATTATTTGATTCTGCCCCTTCTCTACACCCACTGTAACTGCCTCAACTCAGGCCCTTAAATTTTCCTGTCTTGATTACTCCATTGGCTTTCAACTGGGCACCATGTTTTCAGTTTTTCTTTCCTATGAATCATATACTTTGACTTATAAAAATCCAAAATGGATTTTTATCTGATGAAACCCAAACCAAACCATACTAAAAAAATACAAACCTTCAAAAGCTTCATAATGTGTGCAGAATAAAATCTAAACCTGTCATTTAAGCTAAAGCCATCTCACAATCAGCATTTTGTTCTTCAAGCTCCCAGGTTTAGAGTAGAGTTTGAAACATGATAAAATTTTGTAATTATTTATTGACAGTATTTACAAATGAACTCAAGAGATCTGGTGTCCTACAAAGTCTACCATAATATTTCTTACTGCTTCTACTTAGTATTTTTGCTACCTATTTCTCTTTATCACACTGCAACTGTCTTCATCTCATATGAAGCCATGTAATTTAGGTATCTTTTCTCATAAAATAGCTAATACAGAGCTAAAAAATAATGATGTCACAGAACCTCCACAATCTGCTTCATATATCTTCCTGGTGCCTATTTCTCATGTGGAATTGTCTGGAAACAAAAAGTACAGGGTAAATGCAACCACTCAACATGGCATCAGGAAATAAAGTCCTACATGTTTTCTGGCATCACAATTACAACTTTCAGGATAGAGTCAGGAACACAAGGTCACTAGATAGATTATACAAAGATGTTCACTACACAAATCAGACCCAACACAAATATGGTAAGAACTGGAGAAAAGAGAGAATGTCATAGAAGGTCATCAATCCAAGAAAGTACAAAATCAATGGTGTGGATAGACATGTTGGAGCTTGCAGGAAGATCCAAAATATAGACTGCCCTTAAGTGATCCATATTTGTTGTTTTCTTTTAATCGTTTTGCAACTTTGGTTAAATGAATAAGTATTGTTTCACAGTGACCTATGATCCTGTTGTGTTTTTAAACCTTTTTGATATTTTTAGCAAATTTCTCAAAATCTAACTAAAGCTCTTTTAGCCTCCAGCTGACTCTGGGATACTTCGAAGGAACATCCTAAGACATCTCAGAGATGAATTTTAAACTAAGTTTATTTGGTATGTTTAATTACTTCAGGAACATTGTCAAGTGATTGGAGAGGAACCTTAGGTTACAGTGTATGGATACATATTATCAATATAGATATTCCAAAATTTATATGAAATCCCTAACATCTCATATGTCTTGATACAATGTCATAATTCTATTATTCTCAAACGTTATATGTCACAGAAATATCCAAGTTTCCAACTAATTGCATTATACTCAGATCTTTAACCATGCTATTTTCAGTTTTGGCATGACACTGTTACAAAATGAAGATATTCAAGAAGACTCATAAAGATAACTTTTTAAACAAACATAAGTTTCTGATGGCCTTTAGATAATACCACTGAACTATGTAACAAATGACAGAAAACCTGATTACTTCATCCAAGTCAACAGGAATCAATTACATGGGACTGAATGAACTGATGAATAAGATTTATAACTCTGTGACTTGGGGAAATATACTAGCTTTAATCTTTGTTTTTCAGAAAAACCTTTTATCTTATGCTATGACCTACAAGTTGATAAAGTATGCACTTGTAAACAAAGATAAAGCATTTATCTTTTTCACTCTACCTGATCCTGCCAGAATTTGGCTTCTCCAGCTGGCTCTCCTATGGACTTGAAGGTTTATTGCAACTGGATTACAACTAGTTATACTAATTATTTTAATTTGTTCTTTGTTTCCAAATTGTTTATGATTGTGTCTCCCTGCTGCATTATGACTTTGTCGATATTACTAGCTACAATACTTACCCTATTTCAAAAGATCATTGTCTCTTACAGTACTCAATGATAGTAAACAGGCTTAGCCTACTGAATTCTTAGGTCTCTGATGAGAAAAGCAGTGCTGCAAAACTGCGTGGCCCTTGACATCCTTACAGCATCTCAGGGAGGTCCCTGTGCCACAATTCAAACTGAATGCTGTGTTTTCATACCTGATGCATCCTCTAATATAACACGTTTAATTAACCAGATGAAAAATCCGGTTTCTGCCTTAAGTGACGCACTCCCAAGTCTGACAACCTCTTAGAAAACTGGTTTGGCCTGGGAAGCTCTTGGCTTAAATATTTACTTATAACTCTGTTAATGTTATTAGCGATATTATTTGTATTTTGCCTGTCTTACAAGATTATTGTTCTTTGTATTACTAAATGTGTGACCGAGCCTCCAACAAAAATAATGATGACCTGGCGACTTGAAGCAGTTGATCAAATATACACTTCTGTATGTGATCACTGATTGTAATAGTGCAACTCTAGATATGGGAAGATTCAACAAGGGAAAACATTTCCTGTATCATAACAGACTAGTAAGACAGAGGATCCGGAGAATTTTTAATCTGATTATTAAACAAGGGCCTAATCTGAAAATTAACACCTGAAGTGGCGTATCAACAAGGAATTTCGCCTGATCTGGGATGAGCCTCCCAGTGCTGTGGGACAAAATTTGGTCATGAAATGTCTCCCTAACATTGGTCGAATTTCCGACCAAGAGGAGGGACTGATAAATGGAATATTTAGAAATGGAATGGAATAGTTATAAATGGAATATTTCCTGCCATATCAATAAACAAAGGATGTCACAGTCACCAATGATTGCAGCCCTCCAACGTGAGCTGGTGAGCCCTGAGGAAACTCAGGACGTGAAAATACAGGGCCCAGATAGCTAAGGTGCATATCAGAAGAATGATTTCAGTGAGCCCAGACCCTTGTATCTTCCCATATATAGAAAAGCGTTAAATTCCTTAACTTGAGATATCTGGTTTTCTTTATTTAACAATAATCTTTGACGTTCCCAATTACCTGCTGTTTGTTGCAAAACTCCTATATATCCTGGCCCCTTCCCTCCCCTCCTTGGAACAGTTTCTCAGAGTTATCTGAAACGCTGTCTTCCAGGCTGCTGTCCTCATTTTGCCCCAAATGAAACTTAACTCACAAAAAAATAAATAATAAATAAAATAATGATGTCCCAACATGGAAAGAACTAAATAGAGATTATTAAATCGTTAATGGTACAGTTGTCCCTTGTTATCCATGGGGTGATTGGTTCCTTGACCCTCCACGGATACTAATATCTGTAGATGCTGAAGTCGCATGGTGGGCCCTCCATATCCATGGTTCCACATTCAAAGATTCAGCCAATTGTGGATTGTGTACTGCTGTTTGCATTTATTGAAAAAAAATCCACCTATAAGTGGACCCGCACAGTTCAAACTTGTGTAGTTCAAGAGTCAACTGTATATTCTGTTGTATACATAAGTATCAATATTTAGATAGGTAGGTAGGTAAATAGATTGATAGATAAATATTGATAGAAGAAATGAAGGGAGAAAGAAAGAAAGAGCAAGAAAGACAAGTTGGGTTTACCATTTAATTCTTCCTACCACCAAGATGAGTGGATTGAATTGCTGGGACCTGTGCCAGAATCCTATGTTTATCTGCCATTGTGTCCAACATATTAGGAAAACGTAGAAATAGATTTGTGATGCTTTGCTAGAAATAACAAGTCTTTTAAAAATTAGAAAAATTCTATGATGTAAGGGATAAATTTAGATAGCAAGTTCAGTGGAAGTAGCACTAGCTTGAAAACCAGAAAACATAAGTTTTAGTCATGTCTCTGATGCTTATTTACTCTAAGAACTTGGCAGATTACTATGTTTTTTATTATTTAGTTTTGTTAATAATAAGCTGTATTTCTGAGACTATTACTTGAGCCACAGTTGCTTAATAGATGAAATAAGGATATTAATACCTGTTCCATCTTTTGATACTCCATAGTTTGATACCATGAAGATCAAATCAGATAAAGAAAACAAAATACCCCAACAACGGTAAAATACTATGGAAACTTATTTTCTCCACTCATTTAGCTGTTTAATAGATAAATTTAAAAGTACTTATTTAATACATTAACAAATAGTATTCCACAGAGCTTAGAAGTTTCAGATACATCTATGGCAATCTAGGAATTTGCTTTTTGTAATGCTCTTCTGGGAATTTTATTATAAGGAAACTAATTGTCAAACATTTATTCCTTCTCAGCCTTCTCTCTAGGGGAGAGATGTGATAAAGGTGATGTTGAAGTATATTGAAATTTACCATTTAAAAAGTGGAATACTTTGAATCCACATGAAAAAAAAATCTTTCAAAACCTTTTTTTGTTAAATGTTTTATTCGTAGGTTCCTATGAAACAATACCTCTCTTCAGAGTTAATGTTTTACTTTGAGAACAGATTATACTTATGCATTTGATTACATTTGTTTTATTCTGAATATCTTTGAAGAGTGTATATAAAAATAAAACTTGTAAATTCTCCTTCACTTGGAGAGTGTAATACGTGGTGAAGAGTGGTGAACTACATATCTTCCTAAATGTGTTCTAGCCCCTACTTGCTCTACTTTAATATGTATTTCTCTCTCATAGTCACTTAGATGACTGCATTCTGACCTACGTATATTTTATGGGAAATAACGGGTTAAATCCCAGCTGTTAACTGAGTCTCCTTTTGAAATCCACAGACCTGTATCTCCTTGATTTATTACACACAAATTGAAAATAACAAGTGGTTTTTCAGTTTCTCACAGTTTTATGAACAATCCAAAGTGCGCTGGTATTTCCTGTAAGGTCCTAAGTAGCAGAACAGGAGTTATTATTCCCATTTCACAGATTGCTGTTCCTGGAGAGTTTAATACGCTTGTCTGACTGATTCTCACAACAGCTCAAGGAACCTTCAAAAGGAAATGAATCAGATTTCCCAAAGTCATTTTGGTAAACAACGTTGATATTTACTGGCTGTGTGACCTTGAGTTACCCGCCAGTCCCTGTGGACATTAGCATTCACATCTTTAAAACTAGAGGATTAGAAGATGATTGCTAAGGTCTCATCCGAATTTAAAATTTTACCAACTTAATTTAAGTGTAAATCCGAATTTATATAGTGAATTGAATATGCTCGCATGGTTAAAAGTGTTTAACTGAAAATTTTGGGTAAAGAAACTCAATTTCACGGCAGTCAATATTTTTATAGCACTTTAAAATGCTTTCTTCATTCATGGCTCTCTTTTTTGCTTGCCATTTGAAAATTTATCTTCTCATACTACAGAGAATATATTGAGTGAAGAGATTTTCAAATTAGAAGGTCATTTACTACAACCACCATTAAATTTTTTTTTTTTTTTTTTTGCGGTACGCGGGCCTCTCACCGTTGTGGCCTCTCCCGTTGCGGAGCACAGGCTCCGGACGCGCAGGCTCAGCGGCCATGGCTCACGGGCCTAGCCGCTCCATGGCATGTGGGATCTTCCTGGACCGCGGCACGCACCCGTGTCCCCTGCATCGGCAGGCGGACTCTCAATCACTGCGCCACCAGGGAAGCCCAACCACCATTAAATTTTAAAGTCGACTTTCGTATTTATTTGTTGCTTTTATTTTACATTTTATTATGAAATTTTTCAAAGATATAAGAAAGTTGACTTAAACACAACCTAGATTCTAAAGTAAACATTTTGCCCTATTTGTTTTATCACATATCTATCCAACCATCCTTTTCTCTGTCCATCCATCAATCTATCTCATTTTTGATACATTTTAAAGTAAGTCACAGATATCTGTACTCTTCACCCCGAACACTTAAGGATGCATATTTTTAATTAGAATCAATATTAGTTTGTAGATCTCTTTTTTTGTTTTTAAAGTTTAAATTGACATACAGTGAATTGCCCAAATCTTAAGTACACAATGTGATGAACTTTGGTAAATATACATATCTATGTAACCCAGAGCTTTGTCAAGATAAAAGATATTGCCATCTCCCCAGAAAGTTTTCTTGTGTTCCTTCCCACTCAATCGCTATATTTTCCCCCAGAGGCAACTACTGTTTTGATTTTTTTCATACCAGGGATTAATTTTACCTATTATGGAATTTCATATAAATAGAATCATACAGTATGTATATTTCTAGATAACATTTCTTATGGACAAAAATTTTCAGATTCATTTATGTTGTGTTTATCAGTGGTTCATTCCTTTTTTGTTGTTGAATAGTATTCCACTGTCTGAATACACCATATATATATTTTTTTTTTCATGGACTCTGAGCTGCTTCCAGCTTTCATCTAATATAAATAAACTGCAATGAACATTTGTTTTAGGTCTTTATGTGGATATTATATTTTAACTTCTATTTGGTGACTACCTAGGAGCTGGATTGCAGGGCTATAGGGTAAGGTATATGTCTAGTTTTATGAGAATCTACCAGAACTTTTTCTAAGATGTTTGTAACATTTTACACTCCAACCAACAGGGCCTGACATTCCAGTTGCTTAATATACTCGCAGACATTTTAGAATTTTAGAATCAGATAATCAGTTTCTACCAAAACATGCTGATGAGATTATGATTGGGATTTTATCAAATCTATAGATTAGTTTGAGGAAAATTGATATCTTAAAAATATTGTTTTCTGGTCTATGGACATAGTATATTTATTTCAGGATTTTTGAGGAAAGTGGAAGCTACATCTATTTTTAGAAACTAATGAGTAATGCAAATGAAAGCATAGTAGAAAGTTGGGAAAAGAGGAAGCAAAAGGGAAGGTTGGAAAATGTGGGTGTGGCTTATATTCAGACCATATACTTATAATATGAGTACTTTGGATACACTATAAAGCCAAACCTGCAAAGCAGTAAACATCTCATTGTGCAAATGGCATAGCAACTTTATGCGTAGTTATTTTGTAAGAAAAAGTAATGAGGAGTAAAATACAATTTCTAGAAACTAATTTTAATCTTATCCTAAAAAATTTAAGAGACATATGCACCCCAATGTTCATTGCAGCACTGTTTACAATAGCCAGGACATGGAAGCAACCTAAATGCCCATCGACAGACGACTGGATAAAGAAGATGTGGTACATATATACAATGCAATATTAACCATAAAAAGGAACAAAATTGGGTCATTTGTAGAGACGTGGATGGACCTAGAGACTGCCATACAGAGTGAAGTAAGTCAGAAGGAGAAAAACAAATATCGTATATTAAAGCATATATGTGGAATCTAGAAAAATGGTATAGATGAACCGGTTTGCAAGGCAGAAATAGCAACACAAATGTAGAGAACAAACGTATGGACACCAAGCGGGGGAAGCGCAGGGTGTGGGGGTGGGATGAACTGGGAGATTGGGATTGGCATATATACACTAATATGTATAAAATAGATAACTAATAAGAACCTGCTGTATAAAATAAATAAATAAAATAAAATTTAAAAAAAATCCCAAATGATAAGATTATGCATATTAATTAGGTTTCCATTTTGAAGTTAATATGATTATCTCATACTCACAGTGATTATGGCAAAACCAGATCTATTGCTGGCTTGACTAATGAGAAACAATGGATAGTCAGTTAAGGTTCTGAGCTGGATTTCCCTCCTGATGTTTCTGTTCCATAAACATACTAAGTCATGAAGATACATAGAGTTATTAATGTTATATATCAGTTGAAATTTTTATCAGCTCCATAAGCTTGATAATAATAGTTTATTAAGGAAACTCTTTAAAGAAAATTAAAATTTTTGAAGTGGAAAAATGACTTCATAGTGGTTTCAAATTTTCTACAAGATAGTCTATGACTAATAAACTTAAATAAGGTAAAGAAGTAACAACTGACATATCAGTAATGGCTACTGTTCTCTGAGTTCCACCATGACGCACACACATACACACACACACACAAAATCTCTATTTTTTAACAAACCAATTTAACAGAATAGTCGTTCAGCAAGTTAAGTAGCTTTCCAGACTTACAAAGTAAATGTAATTGGTATGAGGACTTTCTGGCTCTGATAAGGCATATTTCCATATGCCCCTCAGCTTCCTGAGAAACCTTAGAAGGTGGCTGAAAGGAGCTGTGTGAATGACAGTATCAACCATCCTCTTCAATATTGGTATATCAACTGGATTCACAAAATTTTACTAGTACAGAGACCATCTCTCAGCCAGATGCAGAAAAACTCTATTAGATTTTATTGGCTTAAGGCTGTTTTTAACTGAGCATTCTAATATTACTATAGCTGAGCAGTAGAATGCTAAAATATTAAAACTTTTTGTAAATTGCTTTGAAGCAGATTCCATAAATCAAATGGAACTTCCATCCTTCGCATGAATGTTTCATCCCAATTCTAAAGCATAAGTTCTTTCTGTTTCTATCAATGTTCTGTTTTAATCCATTTCGTCTGTATAATAGAAGCACAACACACTTTAAATTGTAGAGGTATCCCAAATGGTATCAGTCTTAATATGCTCTTTTGCTTCTATTTGGTGAATTTGTCTTTTATTGATCATTCCTCACATCCCATAATAGGTGAGCAGTGAGTTGTTCCCTTTACCATACTCAAAGAGTGAAAAACATAAGGTTTTATGTTTTCTTCTCTAGACTACAGTTGGCGCTCCATATCTGCAGGTTCTCATCTGTGGATTCAACCAACAGCAGATGGTAAACATAGTACATGATCCATGGTTGGTTGAATCCATGGATGCAAAACCAGGGAGTACAGAAAGCCAACCAAGAGACTTGAACTTCCACAGATTTTGGTATGGGGGGATCCTGGCACCAATTCCCCGCTGATACCAAGGGACAACTGTACGAATGAAATGCTACATTTTTTTATAAGTGTGCAATCTGTGGCTTCTTTTAAGTGTCATGTTTATAATATCTGTTCTTTTTTTTTCTTTTATAATAGTAATGCTGAAAAAGAACTTAGATATCAACTGTTTGTCCTCCTCATTTCATACGTAGGAAACTGAGAACCAGAGATATGTAGTAATCCATATAGATAATAAATGCTGAGCTCAAATTAGAATTCATCTGGGTCTTCTGGCTTCTAAAGCAATGCTGTTTCCATGATGGGAGAGGGAAAAACAATGCACTTGTCCATTTACTGTCAAAATGGAGTGAGCAACAATCAAGAACATCCCAAGCATAGCATCTGGTCCCAGACATATTCCTCCCTGGCCCCCCTGTATGACCACAGCCTTACCAGTATCAATTACCCAAGGCAAAATGGTAAATTTCTTCTGCCTGCTGGTCCAGCACATCAATCAAATTTAGCAAGAGTCACCTAATTCCACAGTCCTCATAAGATACTATTTCCTGTATATTTCTCAAGAGCCTGATATATTACACCATCTAACGAATTCTCTTCCGCCGCTATTTCATCCCAGTTCACCAGTGGAAGTTTTAACTATTACACCACCACCTTCTACCAGGGACCATCTGTGTTTCACATACCACCGGCGATTGTGATCTCACTGCCAGCCAAGTAGCAAATTCCATCCCACTGTCTGCTTTCTCAGACCACTTGTGGTGTGAAATTCTACCGAGTGGGTTCCTCAGAAGCAGATACTAACACAGTAATTAACATATAGATATAAGGGAGTATTCTTGAGGTTAACAACTGTGGAAGGAAAAATAAAAAAGCGGGAGGGAGAAGCAGCAGAAATTGACCTGCAGTAGTCTCAATGAGGGCCTCAGACTAACTTTATGGGTTTATACCCTGACATCAATTAGTCGGTAGGTGTGGCGGCCCTGGCATGGCAGCATGCCCTTGAGTGATGTGTCTCTCTTCAGCTGAGTCAATCCTGTAGGGGCTGCCGCCCGAAGTTTTTCTTTCAGCAGTGGGGGAATAAATCTTTCATTCCTAAAGGGGATACACATGGTACATCACAGTGTCCACCATACTTCCTTGGACAATTCACAATTTATCGTTTGCTTTTCTTCTCATATCATGGTAATCTATTTATTCATATCATCTTGCTTACTAGATGGAAGACACCTTGAAGATAGGATGGTGACTTTTTCAAGTTTGATCTGCCTGGTAATGTCAGCTACTCAACTTATATTTGCATTATTATGCTTTGTGAATGCATGCCCTTTTTTCTTTCATAAAATCGCTATACTAAATTATTTTTGCTTAGCTAAAGTCAAACCTGCCCAGTAATTGCTCCATGTGACCCTTTCTTTCTTCTTCTCTTGCTGGTACCTTTTACTCTGTCTTAAAGATACAATTGTGTTGTATATTTCTTCTTCCATCTTTACTTAGCTCTGGCTTTATCCAGAATCCCTCCCTTGTCTTCTATTCTGCTTCCAATTTTTCTGAACTGAGTATCTCGCAAGAAGCTAGTCTTGCTGTTCATCACATTACTCAAGATATTATACATAGCATAGAGTCTTCCAGATAGAACATAGTTAATAAATATATGTTGAATTTGAATGAATCCTATCAGAGGCAGTTTATAAATTCTTAAATGTTTGACTTTTAATAGATGTCTATAGTTTCTGTTAATTTATTTTATTACGACATTGTGTGTGTGAGTGTGTGTGTGTGTGTGTGTGTGTGTGTTGTGATGATGGAAAAGATAAAATCCAAATGAACATGAGATCATTGGGAATTTATCTTTAATTACTTCTTCTCAGCATAAAGCTTGTTGCTATTGAATATTCAGAATTTCTCTCTATTGACTCCACATATCAGAATGCCCAGTGCTTTGGAGACTGTATTCAACACTGATGGATTAAGTACTCAGCTCACCAAGTGACTAGCTTCCTAGCAATGAGAAGTACAAACTAACCTCATATGTACCTATAGTTCCCTCAGGACAATCTGCTCAAAGTATGAGAACAATGGAAGCAAAGGGAAGCATTTGCAATGTCAAGCTTATATTTATAAACAATTCTAGTTGAACCAGAACTAACTGAAGATTTGTCTAAGACTTCAAGGAGAAGAAAGTTAGAAAGAAAACTCTACATATAGACATGCCATAAGGAGTTCTAGCACCTTTTCAGCTTTGGCAAAGTACTAGACAGGTTCCCATAAGAATTCCTTTTCTGTTGAGGCAGAGATATCTGCCCTACGCTGCTTCTTTAAAACTGTGTTCTTCTGGGGCTTCCTTGGTGGCGCAGTGGGTGAGAGTCTGCCTGCCGATGCAGGGGACACGGGTTCGTGCCCCGGTCCGGAAAGATCCCACATGCCCCGGAGCGGCTGGGCCCGTGAGCCATGGCCGCTCAGCCTGCGCGTCCGGAGCCTGTGCTCCGCAACGGGAGAGGTCACAACAGTGAGAGGCCCGCGTACTGGGGAAAAAAAAAAAAAAAGAAAACTGTGTTCTTTTGCATTTGTGTATTCTGCTAGGAGTTATCAGTCACAGCTTGGTAAGACCACAGGTCCTTAGCAACGTGCTTGCTCTCCCTCTAGAAGCCAGCTAATAGTTGATGGGATTACACTCTTAGTGAGCTGGAGGCTGACAATATTTTATTATGACATAATAGCAACATTTACAAAAATAAGGTTTAAATAAGTTCAGGAAGCAATTTTTCCCCTAGGGAAACTGAGAATATGTATTCTTTTTCCTGTGTGGAATCAGTAACCAAGAATATTTAATACTGTACTATATGACAGAATGTCTATATGCATGAGTTCCTAAGTTAATAAACAGCCAAATAATATTCTTCAAAATTCAAAGTTTATAAAGCTATGGAACTGAAGAGGAGGATGTGAATCTAATCTGATTGTTGAAATGAATAAGGACATAGAAATGGTTGATGGCATCTGTTCTCTTTTTAGCTGTCTGCTTTCCTATGCAAACAGCCATTTCTATTATTTGGAAAACAAACTTGTTATTGCTTTAATGTTACATATTTAAAGAAGAAACTGCAGCAATACAGAAGAATAAAGATTAGATAATGCTCCAATTTTTTCCACCTAGAACTTATCATGGTAGATATTAGGTGCACAATATTCCAAGCATCTATATATTTATGGAGAGAGAGAGACATGAAGAAAGCACTTCTATAAAACTAAAATTACATCTTGCATGCTGTTTTTAATAAAATCATTATACTTTATTTTTGTATTATACTTAATAGAGAGAAAAGGGAAATGAACTGAAAATGAAGGAATGGTGAAGCGCAGATTCATTTTTTTAATCTGAGAAGATAGTACTTACCAAAATTTCCCTAAAATAAGGGGAAAAATTGAAATTTTAGAAACACTATTTTTTTCTTATTTCTTTTTTCTGTTTGTATGCTAAGGTTTATAACATTTACATTATTATGTGACTATAGGACTCATGGTTATTTATTCTTAATTCTGTATTCAAATGCTCAACACTGATATTTTCGCAAAGAATATCTTATTAGTTAATTTATTTTTTATTTATCTTTTTTGTCTAGATGTGGTCATCAAGCAATTTTTAAAAGAAAGGATCCTGGGTGTTATATTTCCTCAATTCTTTCATGCTTGAGGAAATCTGTGATTTGAATACATCTGGGAATTAATAAAGAATAATGTGGCTAGGTATACATTTCTTGTTATACTTTCTATTTCTCAGGGCTTTATAAATGTAGATGTTGCTCTAATGTTCTCTGGCATGGCACAATGGTAAAAAGATATCTAAGGCCACCCTGATATTCCTCCTTATAAGCAACTCAATTTTTTCATCTATACATCTAAGTAAACTATTATTTTCTGAGCTATGACTTAGCATCAACATATATTTATCTCTTTTCCTATAACTATGCATGCCCTATGACCTACAGATCCATTTCAGTAAAAGTTTCAGCTATTATATCTTTGAATGGTTTTAAAAGACACCAATTATGCTTAATGTTGGATGGTCTTTGTCTTCTATTTTTGTATTTTTCTGTTGATTACTTTCGTCTCTTTCGATCTATTTCCTACTTCTTTACATTTATTGCAGTGATCTTTTCTCCCAAATAAGTAATTAAAGTTAAGCTCTCCTAGTCCTTTAGATGCTATTTCTATTCAATTTATTGGTTTGAATAGATTTTAACTCTTTATTTTTTCTTCTATAATATTTTTTAATGTTACTATGCTATTTTTAATAATCTTATCTATGAGTACTTTTTCCTCAAAATTCATGTCTTCAGAGAGACCTTCAAGATGACAGAGGAGTAAGACATGGAGATCACCTTCCTCCCCACAAATACATCAGAAATACATCTATATGTGGAACAACTCCTACAGAACACCTACTGAACACTGGCAGAAGACCTCAGACTTCCTAAAAAGCAAGAAACTCCCCACGTACCTGGGTACGGCAAAAGAAAAAAGAAAAAACAGAGACAAAAGAATAGGGACAGGACCTGCACCTCAGGTAGGGAGCTGTGAAGGAGGAAAAGTTTCCACACACTAGTAAGCCCCTTCACTGGCGAAGACAGGGCAGGAGGGGGTTGGTGCCAGGGAAGCATCACACAGATGGGAGCACAGCATTAGGGTGCAGAGGGCAAAGTGGAAAGATTCCCGCACAGAGAATCGGTGCCGACCAGAACTCACCAGCCTGAGAGGCTTTTGTGCTCACCCGCCGGGGGCAGGTGGGGGCTGGGAGCTGAGCCCAGCTCAGCTATATATATATATTTATTTATTTCCTTTTTCTCTCTTTGTGAGTGTGTATGTGTATGTGTATGCTTCTTTGTGTGATTTTGTCTGTATAGCTTTGCTTTTACCATTTGTCCTAGGGTTCTGTCTGTCCGGTTTTTGTGTGTGTGTTTTTTTAGTATAGTTTTTAGTGCTTCTCATCATTGGTGGATTTGTTCTTTGGTTTGGTTGCTCTCTTCTTTATTTAATTCTTTTTTTTTCTTTTATTTAAATTACTTTATAATTTTTTAATTTTTTATTTTAATAACCCTTCCTTTCTTTCTTTCTTCATCCCTCCCTCCCTTCCTCCTTCGCTCCCTCCCTCCGTCCCTCTCTCTCTCTCTCTCTCTCTCCTTCTTTCTTTCTTTCTTTCTTTCTTTCCCCATTTTCTTCTGACCGTGTGGCTGACAGGGTCTTGCTGCTCTAGCCAGGTGTCAGGCCTGTGCCTCTAAGGTGGGAGAGCCAAGTTCAGGACATTGGTCCACCAGAGAACTCCCGGCCCCATGCAATATCAAATGGCGAACGCCCTCCCAGAGATCTCCATCTCAATGCTAAGACCCAGCTCCACTCAACAACCAGCAAGCTACAGTGCTAGACACCCTATACCAAACAACTAGAAAGACAGGAACACAAACCCACTCATTAGCAGAGAGGCTGCCTAAAATCATTATAACATCACAGGCACCCCAAAACACACCATCGAACGCAGTCCTGCCCACCAGAAAGCCAAGATCCAGCCTCATCCACCAGAACACAGGCACTAGTCCCCTCTATCAGGAAGCCTACACAACCCACTGAAACAAACGTAGCCACTGGGGGCAGACACCAAAAAACAATGGGAACTTAGAACCTGCAGCCTGTGAAAAGAAGACCCCAAACACAGTAAGTTAAGAAAAATGAGAACATAGAGAAATACACAGCAGATGGAGGAGCAAGGTAAAAACCCATGAGACCAAACAAATGAAGAGGAAATAGGCAGACTACCTGAAAAAGACTTCAGAGTAATGATAGTAAAGATGATCAAATATCTTGGAAATAGAATAGACAAAATGCAAGAAACATTTAACAAGGACCTAGAAGAACTAAAGATGAAACAAACAATGATGAACAACACAATAAATGAAATTAAAAATACTCTAGATGGGATCAATAGCAGAATAACTGAGGCAGAAGAACGGATAAGTGACCTGGAAGATAAATCAGTGGAAATAACTACCACAGAGCAGAATGAAGAAAAAAGAATGAAAATAATTGAGAACTGTCTCAGAGACCTGTGGGACAACATTATACACACCAACATTTGAATTATAGAGATCCAAGAAGAAGAAGAGAAAAAGAAAGGGACTGAGAAAATATTTGAAGAGATTATAGTTGAAAAAATTCCTCATATGGGAAGGAAATAGTCAACCAAGTCCAGGAAGCAGAGAGTCCCACACAGGATAAATCCAAGGAGAAACACGCCAAGACACATATTAACCAAACTAACAAAAATTAAATACAAAGAAAAAATATTAAAAGCAGCAAGGGAAAAACAACAAATAACATAAAAAGGAATCCCCATAAGGTTACCAGCTGATATTTCAGCAGAAACTTTGCAAGCCAGAAGGGTGTGGCAGGACATATTTAAAGTGATGAAAGATTACTCTACCCAACAAAGATCTCGCACAGATTCGACGGAGAAATTAAAAGCTTTACAGACAAGCAAAAGTTAAGAGAATTCAGCACCACCAAACTAGCTTTACAACAAATGCTGAAATAACTTCCCTAGGCAGGGAACACAAGAGAAGGAAAAGACCTATAATAACAAAACAAAAATAATTAAGAAAATGATAATAGGAACATACATATTGATAATTTCCGTAAATATAAAGGGATTAAATGCTCCAACCAAAAGACATAGACTGGCTGAATGGATACAAAAACAAGAACCACATATATGCTGTCTACAAGAGACCCACTTCAGACCTGGGACACAAACATACTGAAAGTGAGGGGATGGAAAAAGATACTCCATGCAAATGGAAATCAAAAGAAAGCTGGAGTAGCAATTCTCATATCAGACAAAATAGACTTTAAAATAAACACTATTAGAAGAGACAGAGAAGGACACTACATAATGATCAAGGGATCGATCCAAGAAGAAGATACAACAATGGTTAATATTTATTCACCCAGCATAGGAGCACCTCAATACATAAGGCAAAGGCTAACAGCCATAAAAAGGGATATCGACAGTAACAAAATAAGAGTACCATGGATTTATACTGTGTTAAACTCGGGGTTTTAACACCCCACTTTCACCAATAGACAGATCATCCAAAATGAAAATCAACAAGGAAATACAAGTTTTAAATGATACATTAAACAAGATGGACTTAATTGATATTTATAGAACATTCCATCCAAAAACAAAAGAATACACTTTCCTCTCAAGTGCTCATGGAATTTTCTCCAGGATAGATCATATTTTGGGTCACAAATCAAGCCTTGGTAAATTTAAGAAAATTGAAGTTGTATCAAGTATTTTTTTGACCACAATGCTATGAGACTAGATATCAATTACAGGAAAAAAATCTGTAAAAAATACAAACGCATTGAGGCTAAACAGCAGCTACTAAATAACCAAGAGATCACTGAAGAAATCAAAGAAGAAATCAAAAAATACCTAGAAACAAATGACAATGAAAACACAATGACCCAAAACCTATGGGACCAGCAAAAACAGTTCTAAGAGAGAAGTTTATAGCAATAAAATCCCACCTCAAGAAACAAGAAAAATCTCAAATAAGCAACCTAACCTTACACCTAGAGCAAGTAGAGAAAGAAGAACAAAAAAACGCTGAAGTTAGCATATGGAAAGAAATCATAAAGATCAGATCAGGAATAAATTAAAAAGAAATGAAGGAAACAATAGCAAAGATTAATAAAACTAAAACCTGGTTCTTTGAGAAGATAAACAAAATTGATAAACCATTAGCCAGACACATCAAGAAAAAAAGGGAGAAGACTCAAATCAATAGAATTAGAAATGAAAAAGGAGAAGTAACAACTGACACTGCAGAAATACAAAGGATCCTGAGAGATAACTACAGTGGACGACCTGGAAGAAATGGACAAATTCTTAGGAAAGCACAATCTTCTAAGACTGAACCAGGAAGAAATAGAAAATATAAACAGACCAATCACAAGCACTGAAACTGTCATTAAAATTCTTCCCACAAACCAAAGCCCAGGACCAAATGGCTTCAAGGCAAATTCTATCAAACATTTAGAGAAGAGCTAGCACCTATCCTTCTCAAAGTCTTCCAAAATACAGCAGAGGGAGGATCACTCCCAAACTCAGTCCATGAGTCCACCATCACCCTGATACCAAAACCAGACAAAGATGTCACAGTAATAGAAAACTACAGGCCAATATCACTGATGAACATAGATGCAAAAATCCTCAACAAAATACTAGCAAACAGAATCCAAAAGCACATGAAAACACTCATACACCATGATCAAGTGGGGTTTATCCCAGGAATGCAAGGATTCTTCAATATATGCAAAACAATCAATGGGATACACCATATTAACAAAGTGAAGGAGAAAAACCATATGATCATCTCAATAGATGCAGAAAAAGCTTTTGACAAAATTCCCCACCCATTTATGATAAAAACCCTCCAGAAAGTAGGCATAGAGGGAACTTACCTCAACATAGTAAAGGCCATATATGAAAAACCCACACGCAACATTGTTCTCAATGATGAAAAAGTGAAACCATTTCCGTTAAGATCAGGAACAAGACAAGGTTGTCCATTCTCACCACTATCATTCAACATAGTTTTGGAAGTTTTAGCCACAGGAATCAGAGAAGAAAAAGAAATAAAAGGAATCCAATTCAGAAAAGAAGAAGTAAAGCTGTCACTGCCAATGATATGATACCGTACACAGAGAATCCTAACAATGCTACCAAAAAACCAGAGCTAATCAATGAATTTGGTAAAGTTGCAGGATACAAAACTAAGGCACAGAAATCTCTTGCATTTCTATACAATAATGATGAAAAATCTGAGAGAGAAATTAAGGAAACACTCCCATTTACCACTGCAACAAAAAGAATAAAATACCTAGGAATAAAGCTACATAAGAAAACAAAAGACCTGTAATGGAGAAAACTATAAGACACTGATGAAAGAAATTAAAGATGATACAAACAGATGGAGAGATATACCATGTTCTTGGGTTTGAAGAATCAACATTGTGAAAATAACTATACTACTCAAAGCAATCTACAGATTCAATGCAATCCCTATCAAACCACCACTGGCATTTTTCACAGAAGCAGAACCAAATATTTCACAATTAATATGGAAACACACAAGACCCCAAATAGCCAAAGCAATCTTGAGAAAGAAAAACGGAGCTGGAGGAATCAGTCTCCCGGATTTCAGACTATATTACAAATCTACAGTAATCAACACAGTATGGTAGTGGCACAAAAAAAGAAATACAGATCAATGGAACAGGATAGAAAGCCCAGAGATAAACCCATGCAACTATGGTCACCTTATTTTTGATAAAGGAGGCAAGAATATACAGTGGAGAAAAGACAGCCTCTTCAAAAAGTGGTGCTAGGAAAACTGGACAGCTACATGTAAAAGAATGACATTAGAACACTCCCTAACACCAAACACAAAAATAAACTCAAAGTGGATTAAAGACCTAAATGTAAGGCCAGAAACTATCAAACTCTTAGAGGAAAACATAGGCAGAACACTCTATGACATAAACCACAGCAAGATCCTTTTTGACCCACCTCCTAGAGAAATGGAAATAAAAACAAAAGTAAACAAATGGGAACTAAGGAGACTTAAAAGCTTTTGCACAGCAAAGGAAAACCTAAACAAGATGAAAAGACAATCCTCAGAATGGGAGAAAATATTTGCAAATGAAGCAACTGACAAAGGATTAATCTCCAAAATTTACAAGCAGCTCATGCAGCTCATTATCAAAAAAACAAACAACCGAATCCAAAAATGGGCAGAAGACCTAAATGGACATTTCCCCAAAGAAGATACACAGATTGCCAACAAACACATGAAAGGATACTCAACATCATTAATCATTAGAGAAAAGCAAATCTCTAATACAGTGAGGTATCACCTCATACCAGTCAGAATGGGCATCTTCAAAAAAATCTACAAACAATAATTGCTGGAGATGGTGTGGAGAAAAGGGAAACCTCTTGCATTGTTGGTGGGAATGTAAATTGATACAGCCACTATGAAGAACAGTATGAAGGTTCTTTAAAAAACTGAAAATAGAACTACCATACGACCCAGCAATCCCACTACTGGGCATATACTCTGAGAAAACCGTAATTCAAAAAGAGTCACGTACCACAATGTTCATTGCAGCTCTATTTACAATAGCCAGGACATGGAAGCAACCTAAGTGTCCATTGACAGATGAATGGATAAAGAAGATATGGCATATATATACAATGGAATATTACTCAGTCATTAAAAGAAAGGAAATTGAGCTATTTTAGTAAGGTGGATGGACCTAGTAGAGTCTGTCATACAGAGTGAAGTAAGTCAGAAAGAAAAAAACAAATATCATATGCTAACACATATATATGGAATCTAAAAAAATAAAAATCGTTCTAAAGAACCTAGGGGCAGGACAGGAATAAAGACACAGACGTAGAGAATGGACTTGAGGAAAAGGGGAGTGTGAAGTGTAAGCTGGGACGAAGTGAGAGAGTGTCATGGACATATATACACTACCAAATGTAAAATAGATAGCTAGTGGGAAGCAGCCACATAGCACAGGGAGATCAGCTGGGTGCTTTGCAACCACCTAGAAGGGTGGGATAGGGAGGGTGGAGGGAGATGCAAGAGGGAGTGGATATGGGGATATATGTATATGTATAGCTGATTCACTTTGTTATAAAGCAGAAACTAATACACCACTGTAAAGCAATTATACTCCAATAAAGAGGTCAAATAAATAAATAAATAATTCATGTCTTCACCGAATTCTCCTTTAATATGGAGCAGTCATGAAGGTTTTCTTTTGATGTTTAATTTGTTCATCTATCTTTTGCTTAATATATTACCTATTTTTGCTGTAGAACATTTTCATTGTTTTCAGTGACAATTTTTCACTCACCCAGACTTTTATTTACTTTTATTTAACTTTGATGATCTCTTCTAGACTTTTTTAATCCCTTTTTAAGTTCTTGAACATGGAATCTGTGGAATAAATCATTGCCTTCTAAACACAGCCCACTCAAGTCTGAAGGCACAGGATTGGGAGTAGATTACCTAGAACTTTGCGCATTTGGAGGATTGAGCTTTACTGGTTCTTTTCAGATTTTGTTGAAATCCTTCAGTTATGTTCAGTCTATAAAGTGTTATGAGTTGAATTGTGTCTTCCAAAAGATGTTGCAATCCTAACCCCCAGTACCTGTGAATGTGACCTTATTTAGAAAAAGAATATTTCCACATGATCAAGTTAAGATAAGGTTACAAGGATGGACCCTAACCCAATGTGACTGTGTCTTTACAAAAAGGGAAATTTGGACACAGTGACAGACATATATCAAGGGAGAATGCCATGCAATGATGAAAGCCAAGATTGGGGTTATATATCTACAAGTAAAGGAATACCAAAAATTGCCACAAAACTACAGGAAACTATGGGAGAATCATCGAACAGAGTCTCCCTCACAGCCCTCGGAAAGAACCAAGTCTGCCGACACTTTGATCTCAGACTTCTACTCTCCAGAACTGTAATATAATACATTTTTGTTGTTTAAGCCACCCAGTTTGTGGTACTTTGTTATGGCAGCCCTAGGAAACTAATATATCTATTTAGCAGTGTTTCTTTTTCTCCTGGGAAAAAAGAAAATTCAGCTTTGGCTCAGTTTTCCAATTTAACCTAGAGTTCTGAAAGTTTAGGAAAAAGTTATTTTTAATTTATTCTCAAAAGCTCGTTAGACTTAGAAATTTTTCTAAATGTAGATTTTTACCTAAATCCTTTATCTGGATTCATGGTTTGATTTAGAATGCTCTTGAAAGAAAAGTTGTCTATGTGGTGCTGAATGTATTGTAGTAAGTCTTATGCCAAGGATCCTCTGAGCCTTGGAGTGGATCCCTAGTATGGGCCCTATGCAGATGTAACTTCTTAATTTCTTTGGTCTCTAGTTAGTATAATTAAAGGGCGAGTAGACAAAGCATCCAATAAATTGGAAAGGAGAGAAATTGGGAAGACATTGGAATACAATAAGAACTGGAGTCCCCAAGCTTCTCAATTAGTGTCCTGATTTAAATTTATAATGTTAACATCTTTTATGCTAACTGCCGGTAAAATTAAGGATAATTATTTTTCTTAGCATTTCCCCCAAAATCAAAGAAGGACTACACTCAAGCTTAGGAGAACTGCATTGTAGCAAAAACAAATAAACCAACAGAAGGCTTAATCATTAACGAATAAAATCTCTGAGGTGCTTCACTGTAATTAATACACAACTAATTAATGCCATTCGAATAAAGTAACATTCACTCAGTACAGAACACTTTGTTAGAAGGGTATTTCTATTCCACTGTTAGGCAGAGTTGTAGTTGTCTATAGCTTCCTTTTGCACGCTGTTCTGTGAGAACAGTGATCCTCAGTGGTTTACACTGGTCCTGGAAGTATGTATTTTGAATATGAAGGTGGAGCAGTTTGGATATGCACACAGTAAATGAAACCCAATCGATAATGGGTTAGACAAATAGAACTTAATTTTTTCCTTAATTACAGAATCTTTAATGAAGGAAGATTTCATTATATTGTTGATGGGCTGAAGGACAGAGCAGTGGTGCCAATCAGGATGGTCCCCTTTATTAAGAAAGCAAAGGAGATGGAGAAACAAGTATTTGGCTAATTCTATAAAGAAAAGCAGGAAGACAGGATTTGGGAATGCTTATTGAATCAACCATTCATCAGGAAATAATATGAAAATAACATGTTCTACATGCTCTTTGTTTTCCTTTTAGCATATTTCCCACATTTGTCAGCAAGCTTCAATTGAGTAATAAATATTCATTTGTTTGATTAAATGCTTCGTATTTAAGGTATTCAAAGATCTGAAATTTTCTATTTAGAAAATAATTGAAACTGACTCGCCGGTCAACTCATTTTAGATTCTTCTAACATTTCCATTTGCAAAGGACTTTTGTAAAATATTTGCTGACTGAAAGCTGGAGTTTTACTTGCTTTAGTTAAAATGGATTTAGCAATCAAATGAAAAATATGATGGTTATAAATACTCAAATTTCTATACTGATACATTTCACACACATATTTGTGAGATGAAAACAAAACAAAACAACAACAGCAAAACCAGGATCAGTAAGCCAAACAACTGGAGAGTTTAAGAAATAATTCCAGAACTCTGAACTGATTTTAAAACTGAACAGTGCTCCTGAGGATTTTGCCTCAGGGAGCCAAGTTATTGGGCTCTGTGGGTTAAACTAACAATGGGAAGCCCTAGATGTAAGGGATTAAAGTTAATATTTATGTGAGCTTTGAACTGTTGGGGCCCCTTAGGTTAACTAGCTACGTAATATTAATAGGAAAATTTGGTTCTATCACTGTTTCCCATAGAATAGGAATATATTAAATTTGCTTATAAATATTTAACAGAAATATTTTAAAATATCAGATTTACCTAGGAAAAAGTGCATTGTGGGAGGCACTCAAGGTGCTCAGAACATCAAGCTGTTTTCAAAAATAATAATAATAAAAGAAAAAATGTTTGAACAATATCCAAAAAGCAATTAGATTACCTTGAGTGGCAGGAACAACGAGCCTCTTAAAATCTCAAGACCTACTGAGCCCAGTAGAGTGTTCTCTTAACATTAAATCATAATGGAATCTATGGCTTGTGGGTGGTTGGGATAAGAAAATAAACTAAGTGCTGACTTTTTAAGATGTTTTTGGAAGCCTTGGAGCTTGGGAGTAAAGCGTTTGCTGAAGATAACAGAACACAAACACTTTGGGTGATTATGTACATATGCGTGTAAAAATATAAAAACCTTTCATTGTCAGTAAGTAGCAGCAGGAAATAGAGGAAAGAACAGACGTGTGAAGGAAACAAAAAGCAAAGCCTTTTATAAAAGAAGGAAAACAACAAATTCTCCCAGATAGGATATATTATTGTGATCTAGATCTGCCCTTGCTACCCACCCCAAGCTTACTCATTTTGCCCTTTGAGAAGGTACACAAATCAGAGAAAACGTACAGTCTGATTTGTAAGTCAGAAGACCTTGCTTCCTGCCCTTAATGTGGTCACCATCCTACCAGAGCCCCGTTTCTTTATGTACAAAGTTCCTTGGTGCAATCTTGATCTATGAGTCTGTGCAGGCTGAGCAGGGCATGGCAGAGAGTTAAAGTACTCTGGTCAATCAGCCTAGGTTTACCCTTTTCTATAAGTAAAATGGGCAGTGTTTTACTAAAATGACCTCGATAATTCATGTCCTGTTGCCCTTAAAGAATGATTTTAACCACTTGTGAAATTACTGAGGTATGTTTGAATTGTAAAAAGGCCACATGCCTTTGACCAGTAGCAAGCTGGACAAAGAGAAGGGGCAGCAGAGTGCCAGCCCTTACAGTTCCACATCTTGTGCAACCTCCAGGCAACACTGAGTCAGTGAACACAAAGATTGTGTTCAGGGCTTCCCTGGTGGCGCAGTGGTTGAGAGTCCGCCTGCCGATGCAGGGGACACGGGTTCGTGCCCCGGTCCAGGAAGATCCCACATGCCGTGGAGTGGCTAGGCCCGTGAGCCATGGCCGCTGGGCCTGCACATCCGGAGCTTGTGCTCCGCAACGGGAGAGGCCACAACAGTGAGAGGCCCGTGTACTACAAAAAAAAAAAAGATTGTGTTCAGCATCAGATCATCTCTCTTCTCAGTGTTTATCTTAGCACTCCACCCTGTAGGCCTCAGGATATCCCCTGATTAAAGAACTCCATCTTGCCTGTTCTTTCTTCAGGTTACTCAGCTCTTGTCTGACCAACCTAGCCCCAGTTTCTCATCCCAATAACCACCACAAAAGGTATTTATTTCTGTAACAAAGACTAGTATTTACAATGGTGATATGTTGAACTGTGAATTTCTTGCATCAGTGCTATTTTGGGTTACAGGCCTTCTTGAGAACTCTTGACATTTTGCCATTTGAGTAATTCTTGCTTTGTTTTAATGGATGTTTTAGCTTTGGGTGTGCCCCCCCTCCGAAAGAGCCTGGGACAAAGGCTTGTTTGTGGGTAATTCATCAGGGAAGGAAAGAGATAAGACAGAAAGTAGAAGAAAGAAGGAAAAAAGCCAATAGAAGAATGTGTTACCTAATTACCCGTGGTAGGTGGCTGGAGCTTGATCCAACGTGACTTTAAGAATAGTCATACGAAATATGCCCAGAACTGTCCACCATGGGACAAAGGAGAAAACATTCATCCATCAGCTTCCAGTTCCATTGGTCAGGAGTGGGCTCCTGGGTGTTAACTCCCCAATCTCTGTGTGCCTGGATGTGCCCTTGCAGCACAGGAGAAGCCCCAGGGCAGAAGCAGAGCTCTGAGATGAGTCTGAGCAAGTTGTCAGGATGCACTTGAATGAAACTTAAGCAAAGTTTCACTGAACTGGTTTTTGTAGCAGTGGCTGGAGGAAGAGGTGGGGCAAACAGAATGTGAAGTAGTACATAAGAGGTGTCAGATCCACTGGAGAAGGCCAGTTCTGATAACCCTAGCTTCCAGGGTAGTCTCTTCTCAAGACGCACAGTGTGGGCCTGGATAAAATACTTTCCCTAAGGGCGGTTAACCAAATAACCAAGTCAGACATCTTTTTGCTCCCATTTGGCTTCATTAACAAGAGAGCCCTGGGTGACAAATGGGCCTCCCTGGCCATGAGTTATTCTCAGATATAGCCAAGTTCTGAAATGTCACCAACTATTCAATAAAATGAATAAGGGTAAAAGCATTACACGGTCTATAATAAAACCTAAATCTCGAGAGGGATTACAGAGTAAAACATTCTGATTTCTTCATTTCTCATGTTTTCTTTTTCTTTTTTTCTCCAAAGGAAGGCAAGCTCTAAGAAACACTAAGAAAAGCAAAGAACTGCTTTGAAATAAACCAAGGTATTTAAGTGGGTGAACAGAGGATTCAGAAATCTAATTCCATGGAGGATTGTGTCTAAAAATCAGGAAGTTAGGATTTCTTAGTGCCCCCATGAAGCTATATAATTCCAGGTTTCCTGCCTCTGTAGCTCTGCATGGTTTACTCATCATTTCTTCTTAGCCCTTCCATGCTAACCCAGTTCCACATTTCTTTCAACTTACCTCAAGACCTTTCTTCTACATTAACCTGTCCCTGAATCTGTCAGCCTGTGCAAGCCTCTACTTTTCTTCAACTTTGTTAATAGCCAGTGTTTCCAAACTGCTGCTTCACACACTGAGCAGATAGAATATTTAACAGCAACCTCCATTTGTTTCATGTCTCCTTCACTGGATAGAATTCATGGCCCAGTTCTTCTCATCTCTACTTCATTACCTGATGTATATTCATATGAAGCATTATATAGTTTGGAAAACATCAGGCTACCTTTTAAAAAGTAATCGTGCATTTATTCAGGTATTCATTCAACAAAAATATATTAAGCACTTACTCCAAAGCAGGTGCTTGGGCTGTGAGACATACGGAGAAGACAAACAGTGTTCCTGCTTCAAAGAACTTAAATGGGGCAAGGAATGGGGTACACACAAAGCATGCAGCCTGGTTTTAAAAATTCAAAACTTGAAAGCTGAATAGTGTTCTAAGAATGAAGCAGTGCTGAGGTGGAGAATGACAGAGTGGACTTTAAACCCAGTGTTCAAGGAAGTGCTCTCTGGGAAGGTGACACTTAAGCTGACCTAGCTCCAAGGAGGGCTTGGGAGGACAGTATATTAGGAGAGGGTATAGCATAGGAAAATCCCCTGAGTTGAGTGGGCATATGAAGGGGGACAGTGCCCAAGAGAAGCCTGGAGGGATGGGCAGGGCTGTCTCATGCTGGGCCTTGTGGCATGGTAAGGATTGTGGCTTTTTTCATATGTGTAATGGCAATCCCTTGAAGGATTTTATGAAGAACAATGGTATAATTGGATTTGCTTCAAAATGATTAGTTTATGGTGTGGAAATTTGTTTGGAGACGGCAAAGACAGAAATGTAGGAATCGGTTGAAGAAGGTGGTTCAGGCAAAAGATGATTGGTGACCTTCACTAAGAAAGAAAGTGAAAGAGTCAACATGTATTTTTGAAAATAAATTGTCAGGTATTGAAGAAGAATAAGAAAAAATCCTTTCCTTATTGTGTGCTGTCTTGGGTGTAATTAAATTTTTTGGTATGCTTATCTTCCCTCATCCACCAAATTAATGGCTCTTCAGAGTAGGGTCAATTTTTTATATGTATTGCATATTTTTCTTAAATTTCTGAGAACAAGACAGATGTTCAATAAATACTTTTTTCCTTGTCCATCTTATATTAACTAGGCTGCAAGATACTTTGTTGAAATTATATTAGATGCCAGAATAAAATATTTTGAGTGCTTTCAAGTCCTTCCAATGTTGTTTTTATTACTCTGTTACTTGGTGAATGGATGCTAAAAACCAGAAGGTTGACTTTTTTGTGGGTGTTTCGTAAAAATGGGAAATCGCTCTGTTGGTTTAGCATTGATACTATCAAACTATTAAGTGTGGTTTCCAAAAGAACACAAACTTGGCACCTAAAATAGGGCGTGGTGTGTCCTTGAAGTTGGAAAAGATCAAAGGATTCTTAATCCGTGTAGACTCTGGATAACTTTTATAAAACAAAGTCAAAATCTACTCAAGATAGTTGCAAGCAGAGCCTTCTTAGAGTAGGAACACTTTCTCCAGGCACGTTCTAAAGGGAAAACTCATCTACACACTTCCCTCTCGTAGACCTTCCCTCTTAGTGACATCCGTTTTCTTCCCAGGTACCAACATTCACTCTCAAGTAAAAGCCCAATGAATTTACTCACAATTCTTGAAGGATTATATTTCCCAGGAATATTTGGTGCCAAAAGTACTTCCATAGGTTAATTTTCAGATGTGGAAGAGGTAAAGGGATAGTGCTCTTCCTAAGGAAATCCTAAGGACAAAGATGACTCTGTCTGCTGCTCTGACTTAAATGAAGTTTGTGAGTGTCTGAATCCAAAACTCCTAAGTGGACCTGGCTGAGGACAAGTTGGGAGGATCTTGGCAGCCCACATATCCAGGAACTTTCCTTCAAATTCAGAGGCCCCCTGTTTTCTCTACAGCATCCCTCCATCTATAGCTTTTAAAGAATTCCAGAAAAACTATACTGCCTTCAACCAGAGAGGCTCTCAGCCTCTTCTGCTTAGAACTGGAAGATCTAGATGCAGAGGGAGGTTCTTCTCTCTTGTGTTGATAAGGTTTATCATTTATGCTGTCTAACATTTGAAGAGACTAGTCAAATATTTGGAAGTATCAGATAACAGCCAACATACTCAGACTTAAAAGCTCAGCTTGGGAATCAAGAGTCGTCACGTTCATTAATGGTCCCACAAGAGTAAGAGTGTCTACTGGACCCAAGTTGACCTGCATGATTCTCTCCTTACTGATTAGCATGCTGCTACTATGTCCAGTGGTTCCCTGATTCTGATACTAACACTGACTCTGACTTAGAAATGTTCATGTTAGGCTCTTGACATCACCTCTATGGAACATTAGTACATGACTCTTGCTTCACACCTTTTGTCACCTCTTGCATACTGACAGGCTTTCATATGTGAACAGTGATCACCTATCATGAGCCTTTCCTACACCCTCTAATGTTTCAACCATTAGGAGTCCTCTATGCTATGCTTGTGTAACTTTAATGACATGGTAATGACCTCTAAAATCTCTTTGCAAAGCTCTAGGTCATATGAAATTTCTCTCTATGATGAGAAATGTTCCATCTCCATGCAGTCCCATTCATACTAGTTTTAACCTCTGAGCCACATGAGGCAAATATCTCTTTCTTTTATGAGAGTCCTTCAAATATTTTGAGTCAGCCATATTTCAGCCAAATATTTTGGAGTCAGTCAGTGTTCAACTATATGTCTTCTTTACACTAATCAGGCCCCAATTATTTCAACCATTCCTGCTAAGAAAGGTTTTAAGATGTTTTACTGTCCTGTGTGCTCCCCAATCACTATACCTTTCCAAACATTTCTTTCATTGAGTGAAGCATAGCACAGAATACCATAACGCAAATAAGGAACAGAGAAATGACAAAACTTCCTCCTCCTTCATACTAGGTCCTATTCAGATCAAGGTGACACTTTCTTATCACCGGATCACTTCTTAGATGTTGATATTTATTTGCCATAACTCCAACTAAAAACCCTAAACAATCTTCAAGGTATTCCTGTCATGTTCTTCTTGTGCTCTTAAACTACTGTTATTTGTTTCATGAATGTATAACTTAATTTTATTTTTCCTTGTTTGATAAATATTCCTTTTTTATATTGACTTGTTTCTTACAAAAAATTTTTTTTGAGTACCTGCTATATGATACTCACTATGCTACTCAGTGGGAAGATAACTTTGAACTAGATATCATAATCCCTACTTTTCGGAGTTTATAATCTAAGCGAAACAAAAGAAGTAACTATTTTATTACAAATGACTATAATGAGCGCTTGAACTAAAGGAGTAACTAAGGGTGTTATTGGAGTATATAGGAGGCAGGTCAGGGAGGTATTTCTGGAATAAGTGGCACCTGACTTAAGAAGTTAGCAATATGAAGCAGGAAAGGAGGAACAGTTCAAGTAAAGGAACTTCTTAGCAAATGTCCAGATATGAGACTGAGCATGGTGTTTGTTGAGACTGATAGATCAGTAGGTAGAGCTGATACTGATATGTAGGCTACGCGGAGGATACTGGGAGATGACTCTAGGAATAGAAGTAGGTTCCAAATTCTGAAGAACTTTGGAGTATAACCTGAAAGAAATTGGTAGCCATTAAAGCCTTTGATAGAAGGAAGTGATATGATCACTCTCATATTTTAGAAAAATTACTTTGGCTATTGTGTTAAAAATAAACTCATGTCAGGGAAATAAGATAGGAAATTATGGCAGCTATCTAGGCAAAAGATTATGGGGACCTAAACTAGGGAGTTGGTAGAGGGTAGGCTTAAAGGACATGAGAGACATAAGGACACATGTTATCAGGGTGTATTTCTTAGATGACATTTGGCTGATAGAATTAATAGGTTTAGGTGTTTGTGTATTGGTAGATTGCTGAGGATGAGACAAGTGAGGACTAATAGCTAGCTCTCTGGCTTGGAGAAGTGTATTGGTTGTATCATCCACTGAAAAAAGAATCAGGTTTGGAAATCAATAAGAATAAGAGAAATTTGGATATACTGGGTTAAAATAAATGTATTGTTAAATTAAAAAAAAATAAGAGTAAGGGATTAGTTTTGGACATGTTGTATCTGGGCTCCTATGGGTCACTCAAATGTAGATGTTCAAAAAGCACATATATATATGGGTTTGGAGCTTAGTTACCTAACCTGGGATATAAAAATAAATAAATAAATCTGTGAGCCAGTATACATGCACTAATTGGAATAAGAGACTGAGTGAGTCAAGACAGAGAATTGTAGAATGAGAAAAAAATAAGCTCTGGACAGAATGCAGATAAATTTCACCACTGTGAAAAGATGAGGGTAAGAATGGAAAATCCCAAAGGAGGATGAAAGGTATGGTCATAGAGATAATGTTAAAAAACAAACAAACCGCAGAATGTGTTATCATGGAAGCCGAAGGAAGAGAGTGTTTCAATGGAAGCAGTAAAGAGTGTCATATGCAGAGACTCATGACCATTAGATTTAAAAACAGAAATTTGTTAGAGACCATGATGAGAGTAGCTTCAGTGGAGTGGTGAGGAAAAAAAGCATTGGGTTAAAGAGTAGAGGGGATGATGAAACAGAATAATAATATAATATAATAATATGATAGTGATATTACAGACAACAGGCTACAAAATGAAGATGAGATATAGGATAGTAGCAAAAATAGGACTTTTTAAAGGTAGAAAAGATGACAGCAAATTTAAATGATAATGGGGAAAAGCCTCTAGTAGAGAAAGGAGAATGAGAGGATGCAAAATAAAACAAGGTGCCTGTGAAAGCCAGGATTTTCTTTTCTGATGCTTCTGAAAATAGGAATGTAGATTTTGCTTAAATCACTCCAGTGACTACATTGTCATCATTTCCATTTTTTTAGACAGGTTTTGTTTCTTTTGGGTTTTTTGTTTGTTTTTAACTTAAAATCATTTTATTCTGGTATAAAGTTGCACATATGTAGGACCAATAAGTCTAACAATCCAATGTACAGCATGATGACTACAGTCAAGACTGTACTGGAACCTGGAAATGTGCCAAAAGTGTAGGTCAGGTGCTCTCACCACACACACCCAAAGGTAACCATGTGAGAAGGTGAATATGTCAACCAGCTTGACTGTAGTAATCATTTCACTGAGTATATGTGCATCAAATCATCACCTTAAAGATACACAATTTTTAAAAATAAAAGATGAAAATGACAAAATACTCCTTATGGGATCAAAATATTCCTAGAGAACAGTTTTGTTAAAAATAATGCCTTATATTCAGGAAATTCTGTGTTTCTCTATTCATTTATTCATTACATCAACATTCACAAATGCTAACTAAATATTACAGACACTGGGCCAAGTGCAGGAAATTGAAGAATAACGTATATTCAAGCCTTCAAAGAAACAAGAGCATATATAGAAGAGACATTAATAATCACTCTCTTTAGTGCTCATTTTGCCTTCTGATGCCTCATTGAATGAAGTTAATTCACTTTAAAAAGTTCTTCAACAGCAGCTCTTCAACATTTGAAGACATATATTATGCCTCCATTTGATTACTCTGGCAACCATGCAAAATTCTAAGACATTCAACGTGGAAAACAAATCTTTCATTATTGAGACAGTCTTCTGTGTAATGAATGAGCTGTTAAAATGTGACAAGGATGGAAAACAATACTAATCATAATTAAATATGAACAGGTTGTTAATCTAGACACAATTGATCCTGAATCATATTAAAATGGCATTAGCTTAGGACTTCCCTGGTGGCGCAGTGGTTAAGAATCCACCTCCCAAAACCGGGAACACATGTTCAAGCCTTGGTCTGCGAAGATCCCACATGACGTGGAGCAACTAAGCCCATGAGCCACAACTACTGAAGCCCACGTGCCTAGAGCCCGTGCTCCACAACAAAGGAAGCCACTGCAATGAGAAGCCTGCGCACCACAACGAAGAGGAGCCCCCGCTCACTGCAACTAGAGAAAGCCTGCGCGCAGCAAAGCAGACCCAACAAAACCAAAAATAAAATAAATACATTTATTTTTAAAAAATGGCATTAGCTTATTTTGGCAACTGAACCTTGATCTTGGCAAATAATGAGATTTTAGTCACCTGTTCTTGAATTTTATGCACAACATTTAAGCCAATACTCTCCTGTCTTGCTCATATTCAGTTGATATTGACAGTGAAAATATATGACTTCTCAACTTTTTTTTTTTTTTTTTTGTGGTACGTGGGTGCCTCACTGTTGTGGCCTCTCCCGTTGCGGAGCACAGGTTCCGGACGCGCAGGCTTAGCGGCCATGGCTCACGGGCCCAGCCGCCCCGCAGCATGTGGGATCTTCCCGGACTGGGGCACAAACCCGTGTCCCCTGCATTGGCAGGCGGATTCTCAACCACTGCGCCACCAGGGAAGCCCTCAACTATTTTTTAATACATTTCATTTCTGTTTATATCATTGTTACAAATTATGCTAACCTTTAAAATTTTCATTCTATTATTAAATGCACTGCTTTCTTTAGAAAATTTAACTTATCTTGATATCGATTAAAATGATCTATTAAGACATCAAATAGCACAGGACTGAATATAAATTTGAGAACTATTTAGCCTGATGTCAGTAGATAATATTCTTTAGGGTTTTTGGTTTAATTATTCAGAAAGTGGTCCAACAGAACTCATCTAAGTTGCATTTTTCACCACGTATACTAAAGACTATTATGAGAGACTTTTAAAGTTTCTGATAGAAATTCCAGAAATCTGAGTCTTAGAGGAAATATGTTAACCACAGGGGAAAAAATCCACCATTTTTTAGTCAAAGGTTAATTTAATGGTAGAAGAAGGTCAGTGGGTCATAGAACTTCCATTACTTTAACCAAAGAAACCAAAACCAAAACTAAAGCAAAAGAAACAAAAACACAAAAACCATCAACATAGCAAAACAAAATATAAACAATTTTCTCCAGGCATAGCAAGGCTTGTCCTACTCAAACAGTGATTTTCCTCCTGTCTTCACTTTGAGGTTTTAAATGTCAGCTAACAACCTTCTTGGCTTCTTTTTCTGGTACCAGCTATTTCTAAAACCTCATGGAGACTGCTTCCCCATACACATATAATCAGGAGTTTTATAGCTAAAAATATTGTTTCCGTTTAATATTCTGATTACATTTGTAAAGTTCTAAGCCATATCTACCTCTACATTTTAGTCTTATTTCTGCTATAATAGAGAAATATTGCTCATCTTGATGTCTAATTTTAAATAACTATTGTAAAATTCTTTTAAAATCACAAGTTCGCTTTTATTAATATTATATATGTTAATACAATATTATTATATTAATATTATAGAAAATGAAAATAGAGAAAATATAAAGATGAATATAATTGTTTTATTTAATAATGTAATTGTTAACATTTTTATTGTTAATAATTGTTAACATTCTGGTAAAATATCTAGTGACATTTTAAATACTACTTAATATGTTTACAAAATATGGATCATATATTACAAATTTACTTTTTTTCACTTAGAAATATATCCTGAATTTTCAGGTTTGCTTAAATTTTTTCCTACAGAATGATATGGAGGATAATAGAATTTAATCACATGGATATACTATAATATATTTAATCCATGTGCTTATTTATAGATTTTATGTTTATTTTTCACTATCTTTAAACATTACGTAATAAATTGCTGTATGTATCTCTGATTATTTTACAGGACATATTTCTAGAAGTAGAACACTGTACCTAGGTCAAAAAATCTGCATTTTTTAATGCTTTTAATACATATTTCCAAACACCTCTACAAAGTTACCATTATCATAAACTGTATAGCTTTTAGCAATATTATTGATATCTAATTGGCTTATTTTATCATGTATCTATTCATTCATGAATCCATCTTATCTTCTGAAGTATTTCAAAGTAAACTGCAGATATCAGTACACTTTCCCCTAAATACTTCAGCATACAGAATTAGTGCTCAATGTCTGTTTACAGGTTTTTCTTTTAATATAAAAATGCTCAAATCATAGGCTATTTTTGGTGAGTTTTGCCTAATGCATATGTCTGTGTAGCCCAAACTACTATCAAGATGTACAACACTACAGTGTAAGTTCTGCCCTCCTATATTTTGACTGATCCTTTTTTTTTTGGCTGCGTGGTATGTGGGATCTTAGTTCCCCGACCAGGGATCGAACCCGTGCCCCCTTCAGTGGGGGGCATGAAGCCTTAACCACTGGACCACCAGGGAAGTCCCCATGACTGATCCTTTTTAAAACTTCTCTTTTTCTCACCTCTGACATGTTCTGATAACATGATAACAAGTCTGACCAAGTCTATCTCAAATTGGCTTTCATTTTCTTCTGCTGCTCCTCTCATTACCCCCTTTGCTTTGCCAGACTTCTACAAAAGCGCTCCAAACAATTTCTTTACTTCTGATCAGTTTCCCCTTCAGTCCATTTTTCATACGGCAGATTGAAAGATCTTTCACAAATATAAATTGAGTTTTGTTGCTCTCCTGCTTTCAGTTCATTCAGACTTCTTACTATGGTTTCCAACTCCTGCGTGACCTATTCACAGCTTCCTTTCCACCTGCGTTCCTCGTCTAGCTCCCACTTGGTCTTTACACTTTAGCCTTACTGGTCTGCTCCCAGTACTTTCTTTTCTCAGGACTTTTCACACCTGTTTATTCCCCCCTCACCCACCTCCTGGAACGCTGTAGCTCCCTCTCATTAAACTAACTGTTGTCTTTATCCATCTCTTTCCAATGGAGTCCTCCTTGACAACTTACTCTATCCTCCCAACTCCTCCCCCTCCATTGCTGATCTCTCAGATCACCCATTATGTTCTGTTCTTCAAGCACTTATTGTTGTGTACAATTAGAAAATGGACTTTCTTATTTCCTGTGTTTCTCAGCCACTAGACTGTACACTCTACAAAGGTAATGCAGGTTCGTGTACCACTTTCTCATGCTTTTCTCCTCACACCACAGTGGGTGCTTAATGTATTATCAGCAAATTGTGCAACAAATGAATGAACTGAAAAATCCTTAAGTTTTGCCTTCTCAGCCACAAGCTGCTAAGGAAATCTCTAGTGAAATTTCTTTCACATGTTTATTATATATATATGTGTGTATATATACATATTATTTATATATATATATATAAAATCCATGTATTCTAAACATGACTGAAAATGTACAAATGCTTCATAAGATATATGATGAAGAAAAATAATAATCTAATTTGGGGCTGACAGACAGAAGGAAGGAGTGGTTAGTCCTGATCTACACTCAGTAACATGATTTTTTCCCATTACACTGTGAAGAATCTTTCTGTACCAGCCCCTGTTTCTTTTTCTTTCATCTGAAATCTATAGCTTTAACATACCCTAGCACCAATATTAACACACAATATTACTTTATCAACACTTTGCAAGTGTACAAAGGCAACAGGATACACAATTATAAAGAATCTATCATGAAGCAGAAACTGTTGATGGGGAAGGTGTTAATTTTTCTTCCTGCTTCATACCAATAGCTCAAAAATCATACCACGGCTTTAGCAACTTGTTAATTTTTTATGACATGTGGATAAAAATATGACATGTGGACAAAAGTTACGTATGAATTAGCAACAGCATTTTAAGTAGGGAAATTCTTTCTGACAACTTTTCTTGTGAACTGTGACCATATAATTGTCAAAGTGAATGTGTTGAGATTTCAAGCACGTCATTGTGAATTACCTCCCCATGCCTAACATTCTGGCCACTGGAAAAGAAGGTGCAAGAAATGCTAAATTGGGCTTCCCTGGTGGCGCAGTGGTTGAGAGTCCGCCTGCCGATGCAGGGGACACGGGTTCGTGCCCCGGTCCGGGAGGATCCCACATGCCGCGGAGCGGGTAGGCCCGTGAGCCATGGCCGCTGAGCCTGTGCGTCCGGAGCCTGTGCTCCGCAACGGGAGAGGCCACAACAGTGAGAGGCCCGCGCACCGCAAAAAAAAAAAAGAAATGCTAAATTGCAATGTGGCAAAGGTGAGTAAAGAAATATCCATTTGCCTGCTCTATTCTGCTACAAAGAAAGGAGTAGAGAATTGAGTTCTGATTCATTTCCTTACTTTTTAGTCTCTAATGTGAGCTCCAAACTATTCTTATTTTCTAGCAACACAGCATGGTGGCAGGAAAACGGATGCAAAGCCAACATCTAACAGCTTTGTCATGTCTCTATTTCTTGAGTTTCATTCAATTTGTGAAGAAATCCCATTTATTCTTTGAAGAAACTAAAAATCTGCTTTAATGCCCTCACAGGATGATATAATTAAGAAGATCTGGGGACTAGAGAGACTCAAAATACTCTTCCAGCTCTACTTCTAAGAACTTTATGACTAGGAAAATTATGACTTTGCTAAATGTCAACTTCATTAGCTTTAAAATAGGGTAAAATTAGTATTCAACTCTCAGAAGTGGGTTTTGAATATTAAAAGATATGATGTATGTACATTGTTTTCCAATTTACCCAAATGTTAATTACTATTGTTTTTGGTGATATTATTTTTATTCCCATTGCTTTGGACTCAATGAGTTATAGGAATGAACTTTACATTCTTGCCTAGGATCATAACAAAGTTATAAAATTCCTCTGAATCAAAGAAGAAAACAATAAAAAGAGAAAAGAGTAGTTTGTATATTTAAATTCAAATTAATGCTGCTCCTTGGTTAGACAGAATATTAAACAGCCATATAATGTAGTAAGTCATGTCATCATAAGCTGGTCTATGGTGAACAGCACAAGATTAAAGAATATAGAAGTATTGATAGTCTAAAGATATTGTGTTTTCTAAGTCTTGTTCAGCATTATGATGTTCAGTACTAATTTGACAGCCAAAGTGGAATTCATAAAAACAGAGTTTTCAAGGTTTCATAAATCACCCAAGCCATTTGTCTTATTTTACAGATGAGAAAACTGGGGGATTAAGAGGTACAAACAACTATATATAAAATACATAAACTACAAGGATATATTGTACAGCACAGGGAATATAGCCAATATTTTATAATAACTGTAAATGGAGTATAACCTTTTAAAATTGTGAATCACTATGTTATACAACTGAAACTTATATAATACTGTAAGTCAACTATACCTCAATAGAAAAAAAGAAAATTGATTGTTTAGTTAACCAAATAAAGTTACTTGAGGAGGTCATACACTTGGTTAGTCAAAAAGACAGGACTTCAACTTGATAAACTTCTCTCACATTTAGGCACTGGTAACATTCACACCAACTACTGCTCTAGTCTCCCAGTTTGGAAGCCATCTTTAAACTTTCTTTTTATGCTATTTCTTATATATAGCCTAGCACAAACCCTGGTTGTTTATTTCTTTGAAATGTCTATCAGGTTGATCTTCTCCTCTCTGTTCATACCTGAATTGCAACAAAAGCTTCCTTGCTGGTTTCTTTTCCATTGTTTTTCTTCCTCCTCAAATGTATCCTAACTATAATTACCAGTCTCTCTATAATGTAACTTCCATCATGGCTCTCCAGTGTTCAAAAATTTCCAAAGGCTTTATACCAATCATTTTAACAAGTGTACAGTTCTCGACCCAAATTTCCATGTCTTTAGAACATGGCACTTCCCGGCCAGTCTTATTTCTGACATTGCTCATGCAGGCACAAATCTTGCACTCAGTTGTGCTGGTTTCCTCACTATCCCCTAAGTATGCCATTTTTCATTTCCATTCCTGAGTCTTTATTTGCACTATTACCATAAACCATGCCTCTGCCTCCATCCCATTCAATTTATCTAAATCTTTCTCATTCTTCGAGGCTCAGATACCTTTTTTCCTCGATGATGTTTCTAACACACAGGCTTTGTAACTCTCTAAGCATTTATTGCCCGTGTATTGGCTGCATACCTCTAAGTTCTTTGTCTTTCTATTATTTTATTATTGGTAGTGTGCCCCTTAATAGTGACAGGGAAGGTTTCTATATCCCATTTTCAAACAGCTTTATGGCTAGATAGTAATATCTAATTCAGAAAAATGTTCAAGATCTTTGCCTCCCTCATATGTCCCAATCCATAGAGAGAAATGGAGGCCTCTTCTAGTCAATATAGCTCCAGGTGTGAATGTTTCAAACTGGGATTTGGTGTCATCTTCACGACAATTACTCTGTGGTCATTAACAACTGTCTGCCTTTGAGAGTTTCTCTCTTTTCCCTTTTCCCTCCAAGGTTTTTGAGTAACTAGGATCTCTCTGTTTGACCCAGAAGGTGCCACTTCACCTCCTTCAGCTGTGAATTAGTTACCTCCATCTTGCTTCACCTGAGATTGGAGGTAGGAAAGCACCTGGATTTTGTATGTAGAGAGTATAAGAAAAACAAAACTTCATACTACTTCTCTTTATATGGCTCCTGGCTCTTATTCTAAAAGAGTATTTTTCCCTTCCTCTGTCCTAAATATCATCATCATCTCATGTTTACTCCCAAGTGTAACCTTGATTCAGAGAAAGGGGATGAGCATGTGCCAGACTGAAGGAAGGAAGGGGAGAGAGAAGAAAAATAATCTGACTCGCCACATGCTGTAGTGTTTTCTCTTTAACTTGACTGTAAGCTACTTGGATGCAAAAACTTGCCTCTGAATTCTTCTGCCTAACATACTGCTCTACATAGTAAAATTTCAACGAACACCTTCTTATCAAAAACTAATATTCGAGGACTGGTTCAAGATGGTGGAGTAGAAGGACGTGTGCTTACTCCCTCTTGTGAGAGCCCTGGAATCACAACTAACTGCTGAACAATCATTGACAGGAAGACACTGGAACTCACCAAAGAAGATACCCCACAACCAAAGACAAAGGAGAAGCCACAATGAGATGGTAGGAGGAGTGCAATCACAATAAAATCAAATCCCACAACCGTTGGGTGGGTGACTCACAAACTGGAGAACAATTATACCACAAAAGTCCACCCATTGGAGTGAAGTTTCTAGGCCCCATGTCAGGCTTCCAAACCTGGAGGTCTGGTCATGGGAGAAGGAATTTCCAGAGAATCAGACTCTGAAGGCTAGCGAGATTTGATTGCAAGACTTTGACAGGACTGGGGGAAACGGAGATTCCACTCTTGGAGGGCACACACAAAATAGTGTGTGCATCAGGACCCGGGGGAAGGAGAAGTGACCCCATAGGAGACTACCAGACCTACTTGCTAGTGTTGGAGGGTCTCCTGCAGAGTTGGGGGGTGGCTGTGGCTTACTGTGAGGACAAAGACACTGGCAGCAGAAGTTCTGGGAAGTACTCCTCCCAGAGTCCACCATTAGCCCCACCAAAGAGCCTGTAGCCTCCAGTGCTGGCTCACCTCAGGGCACCGCACCCATCAGCAGATAAGAGGATTAAAGTTTTACTGAGCTCTGCCCACCAGAGCAACACCCAGCTCTACCCACCACCAGTCCCTCCCATCAGGAAGCTTGCACAAGCCTCTTAGATAGCCTCATCCACCAGAGGACAAACAGTAGAAGCAAGAAGAACTACAATCCTGTAGCCTGTGGAAGGAAAACCACATTCACAGGAAGATAGAAAAAATGAAAAGCAGAAGACTATGTACCAGATGAAGGAACAAGATAAAACCCCAGAAAAACAATTAAATGAAGGGGAGATAGGCAACCTTCCAGAAAAAGAATTCAGAATAATAATAGTGAAGATGATCAAGGACTCAGAAAATAATGGGGGCAAAGATCGAGAAGACGCAAGAAATGTTTACCAAAGACTTAGAATTAAAGAACAAACACCTAGAAGAATTAAAGAACAAACAAACAGAGATGAGCAATACAATAACTGAAATGAAAAATACACTAGAAGGAATCAATAGCAGAATAACTGAGGCAGAAGAACGGATAAGTGACCTGGAAGACAGAATGGTGGAATTCACTGCCACGGAACAGAAAAAAAGAATGAAAAGAAATGAAGACAGCCTAAGGGACCTGTGGGACTACATTAAACACACCAACATTTGCATTATAGGGGTCCCAGAAGGAGAAGACAGAGAGAAAGGACCCAAGAAAATATCTGAAGAGATTATAGTTCAAAACTTCCCTAATATGGGAAAGGAAATAGTTAATAAAGTCCAGGAAACACAGAGAGTCCCATACAGGATAAATCCAAGGAGAAAAATGTCAAAACACATATTAATCAAACTATCAAAAATTAAGTACAAAGAAAAATTATTAAAAGCAACAAGGGAAAAATGACAAATAACATACAAGGGAACTCCCATAAGATTAACAGCTGATTTCTCAGCAGAAATTCTACAAGCCAGAAGCGGGTGGCACAGTATATTTAAAGTGATGAAAGGGAAGAACCTACAACCAAGATTACTCTACCTAGCAACGATCTCATTCAGATTCGGTAGAGAAATCAATAGCTTTACAGACAACCAGAAGCTGAGAGAATTCAGCACTACCAAACCAGCTCAACAACAAATGCTAAAGGAACTTCTCTAAGTGGGAAACACAAGAGAAGGAAAGGACATACAAATACAAACCTAAAACAAATAAGAAAATGGTATGAGGAACATACATATCTATAATCACCTTAAATGTGAATGGATTAAATGCTCCAACCAAAAGAAAAAGGCTCACTGAATGGGTAAAAAAACAAGAACCGTATATATGCTGTCTACAAGATGCAGACTTCAGACATAGGAACACATACAAACTGAAAGTTAGGGGATGGAAAAATATTCTCCATGGAAGTGGAAATCAAAAGAAAGCTGGAATGGCAATACTCATAGCAGATAAAATAACTTTAAAATAAAGAATGTTACAAGAGACAAGGAAGGACACTACATAATGATCAAGGGGTCAATCCAAGAAGAAGATATAACAATTATAAATATATATGCATCCAACATAGGAGCACCTCAATACATAAGGCAAATGCTAACAGCTATAAAAGAGGAAATCGACAGTAACACAATAATAGTGGGGGGCTTTAACACCTCACTTACACCAAAGGACAGATCATCTAGACAGAATATTAATAAGGAAACACAAGCTTTAAATGACACAATAGACCAGACAGATTTAATTGATACTTATGAGACATTCCATCTGAAAACAGCAAATTACACATTCTTCTCAAGTGCACATGGAACATGCTCCAGGATAGATCACATCTTGAGTCACAAATCAAGCCTCAGTAAATTTAAGAAAATTGAAATCATATCAAGCATCTTTTCCAACCACAATGTTATGAGATTAGAAATCAATTACAGGGAAAAAAACGTAAAAAACACAAACACGTGGAGACTAAACGATACGTTACTAGGTAACCAAGAGATCACTGAAGAAATCAAAGAGGAAATCAAAAAATACCTAGAGACAAATGACAATGAAAACACAATGATCCAAAACCTATGGGATGCAGCAAAAGCAGTTCTAAGAGGGAAGTTTATAGCAATACAATCCTACTTCAAGAAACAGGAAAAGTCTCAAATAAACAACCTAACCTTACACCTAAAGGAACTAGAGAAAGAAGAACAAACAAAACCCAAAGTTAGTAGAAGGAAAGAAATCATAAAGATCAGAGCATAAATAAATGAAATAGAAACAAAGGAAACAATAGCAAAGATCAATAAAACTAAAAGCTGGTTCTGAGAAGATAAACAAAATTGATAAACCTTTAACCAGAAAAAGAAAAAGAGGGAGAGGAGTGAAATCAATAAAATTAGAAATGAAAGAGGAGAAGTTACAATAGACACCACAGAAATACAAAGCATCATAAGAGACTATTACAAGCAACTCTATGCCAATAAAATGGACAATCTGGAAGAAATGAACAAATTCTTAGAGAGGTATAAGGTATAACCTTTCAAGACTAAACCAGGAAGAAATAGAAAATATGACAGACCAATCACAAGCAACGAAATTGAAATTGTAATTAAAAATCTTCCAACAGGGCTTGCCTGGTGGTGCAGTGGTTGAGAGTCCGCCTGCTGATGTAGGGGACACGGGTTTGTGCCCCAGTCCGGGAGGATCCCACGTGCCTCAGAGCGGCTGGGCCCGTGAGCCATGGCCGCTGAGCCTGTGCGTCCGGAGCCTGTGCTCCATAACGGGAGAGGCCACAACAGTGAGAGGCACGGGTATCACCAAAAAAAAAAAAAAATAATCTTCCAACAAACAAAAGTCCAGGACCAGATGGCTTCATAGGTGAATTCTATCAAACATTTAGAGAATAGATAACACCCATCCTTCTCAAACTCTTTCAAAAAATTGCAGAGGAAGGAACACTTCCAAACTCATTCTAAGAGGCCATCATTACCCTGATACCAAAACCAGACAAAGATACTACAAAAAAAGAAAATTACTCACCAATATCACTGATGAATATAGATGCAAAAATCCTCAACAAAATACTAGCAAACAGAATCCAACAACACATTAAAAGGATGATATGCCATAATCAAGTGGGATTTATCCCAGGGATGCAAGGATTCTTCAATATATGCAAATCAATCAATGTAATACACCATAAAACAAATTGATACACCATGTGATCAACTCAATAGATGCAGAAAAAGCTTTTGACAAAATTCAACACCCATTTATGATAAAAACTCTCCAGAAAGTGGGCACAGAGGGAACCTACTTCAACATAATAAAGGCCATATACAACAAACCCACAGCAAACATCATTCTCAATGGCGAAAAACTGAAAGGATTTCCTCTAAGATCAGGAACAAGACAAGGATGTGCATTCTCACCACTATTATTCAACACAGTTTTGGATGTCCTCGCCACAGCAATCAGAGAAGAAAAAGAAATAAAAGGAATACAAATTGGACAAGAAGAAGTAAAACTGTCACCGTTTGCAGATGACATGATACTATACATAGAGAATCCTAAAGATGCTACCAGAAAACGACTAGAGCTAATCAATGAATTTGTTAAAGTTGCAGGACACAAAATTAATGCACAGAAATCTCTTGCATTCCTATAAGCTAACAATGAAAGATCAGAAAGAGAAGTTAAGGAAACAATCCCATTCACCATTGCAACAAAAGGAATAAAATACCTAGGAATAAATCTACCAACGGAGGTAAAAGACCTATACTCAGAAAACTATAAGACACTGATGAAAGAAATCAAAGATGACACAAACAGATGGACAGATATGCCATGTTCTTGGACTGGAAGAATCAATATTGTGAAAATGACTATACACCCAAAGCAATCTACATATTCAATGCAATCCCTATCAAATTACCAATGGCACATTTTACAGAACTAGAACAAAAAATCTTAAAATTTGTATGGAGACACAAAAGACCCCAAATAGCCAAAGCAATCTTGAGGGAAAAAAGCAGAGCTGGGGAATCAGACTCCCTGACTTCAGACTATACTAAAAGCTACAGTAATCAAGACAACGTGGTACTTACAAAAACAGAAATATAGATCAATGGAAGAGGATAGAAAGCCCAGAGATAAACCCACGCACCTATGGTCGACTAATCTATGATAAAGGAGGCAAGGGTATACAGTGGAGAAAAGACAGTCTCTTCAATAAGTGGTGCTGGGAAAACTGGACAGCTACATGTAAAAGAATGAAATTAGAACACTCCCTAACACCATACACAAAAATAAACTCAAAATGGATTAACAGCCTACATGTAAGACTGGACACTATAAAGCTCTTAGAGGAAAGAATAGGAAGAACAGTCTTTGACATAAATCACAACAAGATCTTTTTGACACACCTTATAGAGTAATAGAAATAAAAACAAAAATAAACAAATGGGACCTAATGAAACTTAAAAGCTTTTGCACAGCAAAGGAAACTATAAAGAAGACGAAAAGACAACCCTCCGAACGGGAGAGGATATTTGCAAACAGATCAATGGACAAAGGATGAATCTCCAAAATATATAAATAGCTTATGCAGCTCAATATTAAAAAAACAAACAACCCAATCAAAAAAAAATGGTCAGAATACCTAAATAGACATTTCTCCAAAGAAGACATACAGATGGCCAAGAGGCACATGAAAAGCTGCTCAACATCACTAACTATTATAGATATGCAAATCAAAACTACAATGAGGTATCACCTCACACCAGTTAGAATGGGCTTCATCAGAAAATCTACAAACAACAAATGCTGGAGAGGGTGTGGAGAAAAGGGAACCCTCTTGCACTGTTGGTGGGAATGTAAATTGATAAAGCCACTGTGAAGAACAGTATGAAGGTCCCTTAAAAGACTAAAAATAGAACTACCACATGACCCAGAAATCCCACTACTGGGCATATACCCTGAGAAAACCATAATTCAAAAAGAGTCATGTACCACAATGTTCATTGCAGCTCTATTTACAGTAGCCAGGACATGGAAGCAACCTAAATGTCCATCGAGAGACAAATGGATAAAGAAAAAGTGGTACATATATACAATGGAATATCACTCAGACATAAAAAGGAACGAAAATGGGTCATTTGTAGAAACGTGGATGGACCTAGAGACTGTCACACAGAGGGAAGTAAGTCAGAAAGAGAAAAACTAATATCACATATTAACACATATATGTGGAATCTAGAAAAATGGTACAGATGAACCGGTTTGCAAGGCAGAAATAGAGATACAGATGTAGAGAACAAACGTATAGACACCAAGGGGGGAAAGCAGAAGGGAGGGGGTGGAGGTGGTGAGATGAATTGGGAGATTGGGATTGACAATATACACTAATATGTATAAAATAGATAACTAATAAGAAACTGCTGTATAAAAAGAATAAATTAAATTAAATTTAAAAAAACTTATATTCATGACTCTTTCTTAAAAAGGGAACATTGATATATCATTATCCATGAGGATTTTTTCATAGAAAATTGTTGATTAAACACACACACACACAGTTAGCTAAAATAATAGATCATGCAAGCCTTGGCCCACAGAATAGGAAGAAATGTTTTAAGATCTCTTTCAACGTTTAAAATGCCTTACCAATATTTCTTTGCTGTTTGTACTATCACTTCCTACATTTGTGGCTCTAATTTTATTGTGGTATAAAGATAATGGAAAAAATCTTGAGAATTTCATTAAATATCAAATCTTGGGGAGAAAAACATTTTTACACGCACCCAGAAACTATATAGTTCAAAAATAGCATGTAATTGTCCCTACAATGGCCATGTTTGAAGCCTGGCAAATATGGAACTAGTTAAAGCTGAGGTGGTGCCTGGATTATGCTAAATTAATTTAGTCCCTCTCTTAATTGAAATGTTGTCTCTGTTTATGGGCTGCGTACCTAACCTCTTGCTTGCATTTATGATACAGATTGCCCAGTTGCTAAGATATTTTCTAAATGCTTCATTTACTCCTGAGATAGAGCATTTCACTGTGGGTGCAAAGTACCCAGAGTATCCAGAACACCCCTCTTTGCCATTTTATTTAATTATATCTCTGGAACTAAGCAGCAATAAATTGAGACATCTCCCACCTTAGAGCCAGTGCCAAGCTCAGTGGATCAGGGCAAAAACGCAGCTTTAGAAGCTAGTCTAAACCCAGTGTTGACAACTGCTCATGGTCTGCCTGGTTCTTGAAAGTCTAAGATGGGCTGGAATGATGACTTGACAGTCAGCAGGAGTGATACTCTACTCTGAGTAGAAAATTCTTCTGATTATTACTAATATTTATTAAAAACATACAAAGTCCCAGTAAGAGTTTAACATTCATGTCAGTTAAACCTCATAATAATCTTTGAGGCAGGTGCTATTATTATGCCCACTTTATAGGTGAAGAAATGAGACTTTGCCCAAAGTCACACAGTCATTAAGCACTGATAATAGAACTTGATTCCTGATGTGTCTGGCTGTAGAGTTCCTGTTCCTCCCCCTTGTACTCCACTCCCTCTATCTGTATGAAAAGGAGGAGGCTCTGGCTCATTTCTCCTAGTGGCTCTGCTTTTCCCAAAGAGGGGGAGGAGAGACACCTTGGCATTGCCTGAGCTTTGCTGGGTTACCCTTCGTTTAATAATGGTAAAGAAAAATTTTACACCAGTCACTTGTTAAAAATGTCAAGGAAAACATTGTTCAAGCCATTGGCAATAGGGTTCAAGCCTACTGTAATAGAGAATAAAGATTGAATTAAATTCTATGGATGCTCAAGTCCTTTATATAAAATTATGTACCATTTGCATGTAACCTACACATATCCTCCCATATACCTTAAATCATCTCTAGATTACTTATAATACTTAATATTATGTAAATGCTATGTAAATAGTTGGTGTGCAGCAAATTCAAATTCTGCTTTTTTGGAACTTTCTGGAATTTTTTTTTTTCTTATATTTTTGATCCATGTTTGGTTGAATCCATGGATGTAGTATGGGAGGTCGACTGTACTGACTTAAAAAGGGAAGAGACATCATGATGAAATTTCATATAATACCAATTTGGACTTGAATACAAGATCTGAACCATATTCACTGTGATTAAACTGTCTGAGCTTTACTTTCCTTCAAAGGAAACACCCATGTAGAAACTAACACCATCCCCTCTTCAATTCCTTTCTTAAACGTAGAAAATAGAAATTCCCAGGGGGAAAGAATTCCAAAGGTTATCTATTCCAACCTTCTTGTTTCATAGATAATGAAACAAGAACCTGGAGAAGTGAATAATTTAAATTTAAAAAGCTAATAAAGAGGTGTTTTGACTCCCTCCCTGTCTTTCCTAGATATTTCTTTGTCCCAGAGCCATTCACAGTGCATTATTTCTTCTCTAAAAGGAAATATTTGAAGATAGATGATTTTCCCCTTTGCCATGTTGTATTCTGAACATTATTTTTAAAACATTAATTACCTTTATAAGCACTTTCTTGGAAAATGATCAGAATCATTATTATTTTTATTGTTACTTTTTAATACTATCACATTTCTGTTTCCCCAAACTTGAGTTTAATCCTGATTTTCACTATTAGTACTGCTAAGGGCTCGTTTTGCTGCCTTACACAAAACAAATCTAAAATAATTTTGTGTCTCCAAGTCTTCAGTGTAACTCTATTTTGAAGCATCTGAATTTGAGAAAAACAAAAGGAAATAAACATCTTAAGAGTAATTTTAGTTTACCTTAGCCTAATTTTCCAAGTAACTTACATGTATATTATATCTAAGGTTTAATTAGATTTCATTCGTTTTTAGATTTTTCATTTTGTTACTAAATGCGAAAGGAAAGCTGAAGATGTAATTAAATTTTCTTATCTCAGTGTTATAATCCATAACTTGAGGGTTAACGCCCAATCTACAATAAAAAAAGGAAAACAAATCTCATCAGATACACAAATGAATACAAGTAACATTTTCATCAATGCAAAAAGATGTATTAATTCAGAGGAAAAAGTCTTATCTAAATTTCACTTTAGTTTTTTCCAATGTCAAAATCTGAGAAAACATTTGAATATTTGACTTTGGCCCTATTACTGCATACCCACAACCTCAACCTGTATGTCTTTGTCACTTTTTATTTTTGTATATTCTTTGTGACTCTGCTTTCCAAACCCTGGTAAACTGCTTAGGATTAGCCAGAGAACAAGGAACAACCTTGAAGTGGCAGGTAAGTCTTTTATAAACAAATACTTGGCAAATAGATGTCTATATTCATGTGGTTACCAGTTTCCATTAGGCTGAAATGGTAGCCTCCGCAGGACTGTGATGGATGGAGTGACTAGAAGAGGTGGGCTGGTTCTTTCTGGAAAATTTTAACTTCTTTCCAGAGAATACACGTTTATCATTTCTGCACTTTTCCTCCATCCTATTTTATCCTGCTTCTCCCTTTCAACTTTCTGCCCTACCTCATACCTGGCTTCTTTGATAAAACACCTGTGGAGAGGTTGAAACTTTAGCTGTGAGTTTCCATAATTACAAATTGCACTAAAGAGGTCTCCGAGGACAGTTGAGACTTCAATAAAGCACCATTATGGAAAGTTAGTCTACCAGCTGCTTTGTTCATTGCCAGCACTCAGGGCTGGGCTGGTTCCTTTCTTAAAAGAGAGAAGAAAGCTCAGGCTCTGGCTCAGGGCTTGGGCATGGCTCCGAAATTCATGGTTAAAAATTGAGTCAAGTGTTAGAAAGAATTCAATTCATTTCAAAGTTCTACTTCAGTCTGTATCTAAAACCGCCACCGTTATAGTAAGATCTATGGTCTCTAATCTCTAGGCCAAAGTTTCTAAAGGTAGGAAAGTATGCTGTCTTATTGCACCTTTTTATTTTTATTTTTTCTGGAGCATCTTTCTTCATTGGTATGTCAACCGTAAATACTTTATGTAACTTTAAGACCTAACCCAACTACATAACTATAGGGAATAAGACATGCAGCTTCTGCAAATTTCAAAATGTAAGACAAATTTGATTTCAAAATAGCGTTTTAGGATTTTTTTTTTTATTCTTTGTCATGTTGCCCAAACTATCCATGAGGGAGGGATTAAGAAGTTCAATTTTTTTATGGAATTTGATATTTTTCACTATACTCTTTTCTACAGTGTATCACATATTTTCTAATTTATCATTTTTAATTTTATACATATATCAACAGACTAGGGCATGGGTGACTTTTATTTAAGGCTATTATTTTCCTAGTTGCATTTCTTTAGTATGAGATTTATCAGGTGGCGATATATTGGTATGTCTTACCTGCACTTGCCACCCCAAAGCATAGTGTAGTCAATGAAAAAAATTATATAAATTATAATAAAAGTTATTGTAAAAATTATATTAAAAAATTATATAAATTCTTTCCTCTAAGGCAGCAGTCCCCAACCTTTTTGGCGCCAGCAGCCCATTTCGTGGAAGACAATTTTTCCAGAGACAGTGCGGGTGGATGGCTCAGGCTGTAATGCGAGCGATGGGGAGCAATGGGGAGCAGCAGATGAAGCTTTGCTCCCTTGCCTCCCGCCCACCTCCTGCTGTGAGGCCCTGTTCCTAACAGGCTGCGGACCACTAATGGTCCGCGGCCTGGGGGTTGGGGCCCCTTGCTCCAAGGTAAGTATGCTTGTGGCCAGTTCTACAATAGAACAATTTAGCTGAAGAACAAGATATCATCCAGAGGAGTTAAGTTAAAGGAATATCCTCTCTCAGGCTTAATAGTCTACGTATTTATGGAAATGAAAGAAGTTCTTCACTAAAATTAAGTATTATGTTTATGAGTGTGTGTGTGTATGAAATCTTGCATATAATTTATATTTTCCAACTTAGATGGCTAATTAAATACTTTAAAATATTTCCATTAAATATATAAATTTAATATTGAAATCCATTCATAAATGCTAATATCAAATCTTTATAAATAATCATTTATCCAATCTATATGAGTGTCCACTTTGAGCCAGCACAATATCCTTAGCACCTGAAACTTATCTGTGAAGAAAATTATAGGACTGCTGCCCTATGGAACTTATATTTTGGTGGACAGAAAGAATCAATAAGAAGTAAGCATAATAAATAGATTAAATAGTGTGTTAGAATTCAATGAGTGCCATAAAGCTAGAGCAAGTTAAGTATGTTATGAATGCTAAGGGAAAAGGGTATGTTGTAATTTGAATAAGGTGGTCAAGGAAGGCCTTACTGAGAAAACGACTTTTGTAAAAGACTTGAGGTAGGTGAGAGAGTGAGCCATATGGATACAGGCAGACCTTGGAAACACTGTGGGTTGGGTTTCAGACCACCACAATAAAGTGAATATCATGATAAAGTAAGTCACACACATTTTTTTGTTTCCCAGTGCACATAAAAGTCATGTTTACACTATACTGTAGTCTCTTAAGCATGCAATAGCATTATGTCTAAAAAAAAAATGTACCTACTCTAATTTTATAAAACGTTATTGCTAAAAAATGCTATCACCTGTGCTTTCAGTGACTCATAATCTTTTTGCAACAGTAACATCATAAACCACTGATATGGATCACCATAACAAATATAATAATGAAAAAGTTTGAAATATTATGAGGACAGCCAAAATGTGACACAGACACAAAGTGAGCAAATGCTGTTGGAAAAATGGTGCTGATAGACTTGGGGTAGGGTTTCCACAAACCTTCAATTTGTAAAACACAGTGACTGCAAAGTACAATAAAGCAAAGCGTAATAAAACAAGGTATGCCCATATATGAAGGAGATTGGTCTGGGCAGACAAAGGGAAAAGCAAATGCAAAATCCTAACATTATAGTGTTCCTAGTGTGTTCCAGGGACAAAAAGGGAAGAAACAGGGCCGGGAAGGAGTGAACGAAGTGGAAAGATAATAGGGTGACAGATAACACGAGTTCAGCACATATAATGGCTTGCAGGCCGTTATAATGTTGCTGGCTTTACTCTAAGTAAGATGGGGAGCTACTGATAAGATTTGAGCAGGGGAGTTCCGTGATCTGACTTATGTACTGAAAGAATCACTTTGTAATGAGACTAGATAAGGGTGATACACAAGGGTAAAAGCAGGGAGATCAGCTAGGTTAGGCTGGAATCCTGATGATGATGATGGCTCAGACAATGGTGGCAGCATTAAAGATGGTGAGAAGTAGCTTTAGATAGGCTTATGGGTAGTTTATCAATGGGGAGGCTGAGCCTGTGGGTATGGATGGCAATTAGAGGGTAAATGTAGTTTATCTGATTGCTTCAAAATTCTCAAGTAAGAAGTAAGATCAGCTGAGAGTGAGAATTGGGGATGAGGTCTTGGGAGTGTCTAGAGAAATGAGAAGATATGAAAGAGTCATCAAAGAGAATAAGAGACGGAAAGGATTGGGGAATATAAAAATGATTTCCTGAGGATATTAAGGGCCGACTGTGAGTTTCATGCTCATAAATATGAAGTAAAACAAACTCATCATGGCTGTGTATTTCTCCACAAGATGAAACCACACAGGGATTGGCAAAACGGGGCAGAGAGTTGGATTTAACCAGGGTTGAGGTTTTGCCAAGTGTGTAAGACAAAGGGAGTTATGAACAAGAGACTGATTATGATTGACTATGGAACTTAAGCTTGCTAAGGAGAGCCAGAGAATATCAAGTGGATGAAGAACATTGAAACAGTGATCATATCAGTGGAGCAAGTGGAGGGGTTGAAAAGTTTGAGGGAGTGAGTTGAAAATTTAGCAGATGGTCATCAGAGTGTGAGATGCATAAAACTGGAATTATGATGTGTTGCCCTTATTGGCTATGACTAGGCATAGAATATGTCCATGGAAGGGAATGGCTAAAACAGGTTGAAAGTCAAGATAATAGAATTGAGAGGAGTTCAATCTGATGACATGAGATTCAGGTTGCATTTCTGCTCGGTGGGTTTCATGGTTTTTTGTTTTCCACGGATATGGTGAGAAAGAAGGGAGACATGAGAAAATGGTTCTGAGGAGCAAGGGGGATCCTGAGCGCCCCTCTGTGTGCAGTGCAATGCCCTGGGGAAGGCACGCTCTAAGTCCCTAGTGTGGTTCACTTTCAACCCCTGTTGGTTGAGAGATGAACTTAATTCAGTGAGTGTACACTCTTTAGACTTCTGCTGACAGAGCCAAGATTTATGGGGAACCAAGACCTGAATCTCTTCTGCCAAGCCCAGTGCTCTTTCCCCTACAAACTCCTATCAAACTGGTTTTAGTTTTCTATGGAAAATGATAATACATTGTTTCAAATAGTCCTTTGGATCTTTAAAAAAATTAAAACCCCTCCAAAATTGTTAAACATTATTTTAAGAGCCTTAATTTATTGCTAAATTAATGTTTTTCATCTGTTGCACTGGCATTATTACAGCCAAAAATATGCTTCTTGTTTAACTAATATTATTGGATGTCAATGTTGATAAAGTATGTTTTTCTCAAGATTCTGGTTTAAACTCTCTCTCCTTATTTTAAAAAAAACTTTCTATGGTATAGTGCAGTAGTTAGGGCTAAAGGGTAAGTGAAGAATTAATAGCGAGAGAGAGAGAGAGATAAGAAAAGAAAAAATAAGAAAAATCAGACACAGCAGCAAGTATAGTTTGCTCACAGATTTATAGGCACAGTGTTTCATCTTTTTATTATTAGAAATCAGGTGAGAATAAAAGTCACTAAAGAGAAAGACAAGATTGGAACTAGGGGGAAATAAATATAGCACAGTCTATTTTTCTTTTTTAATTCTAATTCTTTCACCATATTTTACTTCCCCACTAACACATGGGGCCATCAAATTCCCTCCTAATTAATCCCTTTCTTGGGAAAGTATATGTAAATTATTGAAGTAACATTTCTCTTTGACATTTTTTTTTGGTTTTTTTTGGTGGTATGCGGGCCTCCCACCGCTGTGGCCTCTCCCGTTGCGGAGCACAGGCTCCGGATGCACAGGCCCAGTGGCCACGGCCCACGGGCCCAGCCACTCCGCTGCACGTGGGATCCTCCCGGGCCAGGGCACAAACCTGTGTCCCCTGCATCGGCAGGCGGACTCTCAACCACTGCGCCACCAGGGAAGCCCTCTCTTAGACTTTTTTAGGTCGTTATTTCTAATAGTAAAGATATAGTCCCTCCAATATCGTACAGTTCAATGCTATATTTTTTTTGGTTTATTACCTATTCACATATTGACTCTTTAAATAATTGAAACCAGTGTAAGAATATAACACTTTTAAAAATAGGAAAGTCCATTATTAGGCAGCTAATAATTTTAATAGATACCTCAGTGTCTCCACTAGACTTGAGCAGTTGGAAATTTGGATGAAGAGGGATCAAAGTGATGACCTATTATATCTGAGCCCTTGAACTCAAGAAGAAAAATGTCTGGTAAATTAATTTACTATAAGTTTATTTAAGTAATAATTATGCAGCATTTACCATGTAGCAAGCATTGTTTTAGAAACAATTAAACTAATAAATTTAACCTTCATAAGGACCCTATAAGATAAGGTCTAGTATGTTTATCCTTATTTAAAAGAAGACAATCCTGAGGCACCTAAGGGTTAAGAAACTTACTCAAGATCACAAAGACTGTGTGTTGGACATCTTTACTCCAGAAGCCAGGGTCTTGAACAGTGTGCTATGCTTTCTTGAGATAAGTTTAAAATAGGGTTTCATAGGCTTTGAAAAATCTTGAAATCCCCTTTATACAGAGAATTTGTTCAACTACACCTATAAATATTTGATGGGTATGAGGTTAAAATTTTGTAGTGGTGAGCCATAACTTTGATCAGTTTTATAGAAAAATCTAGAACAATAAAATGTACAAACCCTAGCAAGAAATATTTCACTTCAAGCAAGGAGAAAATATAATAACCAACCCAACTTTGTGTTCCACCTTAGAAAATGGAAGCCTAAACTATTTTTTGTAAGTGTTGTTTTCTCAATTTATTTATTTTAACTCAGAGAATGGGTCAGCTTTGAGATTGACCACACACATGAATTTTAGCAATTACATGCAACAAGTCATTGACCAAAAGAATTATCATGCAGGAAATAGTTGAGAAATCAGGCTTGACCACATAGAAGCCCAGGGAAATATTCCAAAATCTCTTGCCAGAGGTAATCATTGAACATTTACGTGTTTATTCAAATTGGCATGGGAAAGAAAGGTAAGGTCTTAATGAAATGCTTTTACTATAATACAACTTATCAGAGTGGATGAATTGATATTAGATACAAATATAAGGTAATACAAAAAAATAAGAGGCATGAGAGTTTGAAGACTCTGGAGAAGACTGAACCCCATGTCAAGGTGAGAAAACGATAGGAAAAAAGAAAAGAGGGAAGGAAGGGCAGCTCTGTTGGAGCTACAAGGTAAGTATGAAAGTCTTCTTGCAACTGAGGAGTGCAGGCTTCTGAATGTAAAGAAAACAAAAATCTAATATTCTATGAGACAGTACTGGGGAGAAAGATGAGAATCAAAGCTACAGTCATATTCGAAGGATTAATCTCCAAAATTTACAAGAAGCTCATGCAGCTCATTATCAAAAAAACAAATGACCCAATCCAAAAATGGGCAGAAGACCTAAATAGACATTTCTCCAAAGAAGATTGCCAACAAACACATGAAAGAATGCTCAACATCAGTAATCATTAGAGACATACAAATCAAAACTACAATGAGCTATCACCTCACACCGGTCAGAATGGCCACCATCAAAAAATCTACAAACAATAAATGCTGGAGAGGGGGTGGAGAAAAGGGAACACTCTTGCACTGTTGGTGGGAATGTAAATTGATACAGCCACTATGGAGAACAGTATGGAGGTTCCTTAAAAAACTAAAAATAGAATTACCATACGACACAGCAATCCCACTACTGGGCATATACCCTGAGAATACCATAATTCAAAAAGAGTCATGTACCACAATGTTCATTGCAGCTCTTTACAATAGCCAGGACATGGAAGCAACCTAAGTGTCCATCAACAGATGAATGGGTAAAGAAAATGTGGCACATATATACAATGGAATATCACTCAGCCACGAAAAGAAACTAAATTGATTTATTTGTAGTGAGGTGGATGGACCTAGAGTCTGTCATACAGAGTGAAGTAAGTCAGAAAGAGAAAAACAAAACCATACGCTAACACATATATATGGAATCTAAAAAACAAAAAGGAAAATGGTCATGAAGAACCTAGGAGTAAGATGGTAATAAAGACGCAGACCTACTCGAGAATGGATTTGAGGACACGGGGAGGGGGAAGGGGAAGCTGGGACAAAGTGAGAGAGTGGCATGGACATATATACACTACCAAATGTAAAGTAGATAGCTAGTGGGAAGCAGCCGCATAGCACAGGGAGATCAGCTTGGTGCTTTGTGACCACCTAGAGGGGTGGGATAGGGAGGGTGGGAGGGAGGGAGATGCAAGAGGGAAGAGATACTTTGTTATAAAGCAGAAACTAACACACCATCGTAAAGCAATTATACTGCAATAAAGATGTTAAAAAAATAAAATAAAATGCAAATTTAAATTAATTAAAATTAATTAAATAATTAATTAAAACAAAGCTACAGTCATATTGTAGTATGCATTAATGAATATGTCATATAATCCACATGTCCAAAACCATCCCATGTACATGAGCCTTTCTCCATTCATATGAGAAGAGTGCAGAATTTCCAGTGAAGCATCATGGAGGACTGAGCAAGATTCTGATGGTGGTGGAGGGTATGGAGGGGAAGGTATGGGGAAGAGCCAGCCAAGAAGCGTGCTGTGGTTGAGATGGATAGAGACCCACCCATGTTCATGCTCTCCCTTCCACAGTGTAGAGCTGTCACTGACAAGCAGCTGTCCACCCATGAACTGTGTTTCCAAGTCCTTTATCTGTGGCCATAAGACTAGCTCATACCAATTAACTGAGTGGAATTTATGCATGTCACTCCTAGGCAGCTCATAAAAACTCCCAGGCATTATATCCCCAGTTTCCCCTTCAAGGCCTTACAGACTGACAGAGCTCCAAGGAAGAAGGAATCTGAGTCCCTGAATTACCACAGAGAGAAGTTACCTGCCAATCAGATATATAATCACATTGGACTATTTGCTAGTGAGATATAAAATTCTCACATAATATGCTGAGACACTAAAACTTTGAGGATTATTTATTACGGAAGCTAGTATTACCCTGACACAAACACACAGACACAAATCCACCAGGAATGAAAAAATAGAATGCGAGTGTAAGCAGATTGTCAGTTAACTAAAACTTCTGTCTGCTATTCTTTACTTCTTGTTCATAGATTCATGATTGACCCCTACAAAAATAAGTGATTAAGACTATAAAGGTTATTAAGAGCTTCTGAACTCTTGAAAAAGAACAGAACAGTGGCAAGGAATGATGAAAATATCATTTTTATTCTTCACTAAACATTAGTACTTTAACAAGAAAGGAGAATGAATGGCACGAGAAATACATGGGTGGCTAATGAAAGACTGAAGGCCAAGGTCTTTCTTAAAACTTCAATCTCTGGAAGCCAGTCATTTGCTCAAAGGAAGCTTTAAAGTAAACGCAAAGAAGAGAGAAGATGCCCAAACAAAATTGGGAAGCAAGTGACTATGGGGAAAGTGTCGTGACAGGAACAAAGGGCTACCAATAAAGGAGATGCCCAGAGCTTCCAACAAAAATGTCGTTAGGTAAAAACAAGTAAACAAACAAAGAAACAAATAAATTAATACCAGTATGGCAGGCAGAATAATTGCTTCCGAAAGATATCCATGTTCTAATTCCCAGAATCTGTGAATATGTTACATACATGGAAAGAAAAAATTAAGGTTGCCAATGGAATTAAAATTGCTAATCAGCCGGCCTTAAGACAAAGAGATTATCCTGGAGTAGCCAGTGGGTCCAATGTAATCAGAGGCCTTTAAACGTGGATAAAGGAGGCAGAAGAGCAGAGTCAAAGAGAAACGTGATGATGCCACCAGGCTGGCTGCAAAGATGGAGGAAGAGACCATAAACCAATGAATACAGGTGGCTGGAGACTTTTAACCTCCAGAACTAAAAGATTATAAGTTTGTGTTCTTTTAAGCCGCTAAGTTTGTGGTGATTTATTACAACAGCAATAGGAAAATAATACAACTGATTTTTTGCATATCTCCATGCTAATTAACACAGTATAAATAATAAACAATGTGAATTTGAGATTAGAACACATTTTGGTAAATATAACTCCATGCATATGATGCAAACCTGGAGAGATGAGATTAAAAAATGGGAATAAGGTGATGGAAGAGAGTTCTGGACCAAAGAAACAGACATGTCAAGAGACAGTTGTGCAATATTTCGTGAAGATATACACTTGTATGGACCAAGACATTGAACATGAAGTGTTTTGAAGAGCACTGAGAAAAGTTTCAAAAAAATCAAAAAGGGTATGTGCTATCATTACTGAAACTATACCTTCACAATGTCTTACTTTCGCTTAGATTTTAAGGAAGTGTGCCACCATACCTTTTTCCTCCATGATATTGTGAAGTACTCAGGAACACAAATTAGGAAATGAGGATTTTGAAAATCATAGCCCAAGAGACAGAGATGGGACTAGAATGAGTGCCTTTTGCCCAGTTCACTTTCCACAAAATTGATTGCAGAGGAAAAAAAAACCAATACGTTCACAAAACTATAAAAACAACAAATAACAGTAACGAAGGATTTAAACCACCATAATATCTTCTAAAAGTCCTATACAAAAAATTAAGTGCAATCATCTCCTCTTCAAAGATTTTCATGACTCTTCTCCCATTCCATCAAGTAAATTTTACCCTTCCTTCCTCTTGCCCTCCCTATGCCATATATAAGCAACCAAAATAGTATTATAAAATGTACACATAGCTATTCACACATCTGTCTCTTGTTAAGACAATTTAGGACAGGAATTATGACATTTATCTATTTAACCATCAACCTTAAAAAATTTTCTAGACCTTATTAGGTACTCACAAATGCCTGTTGAATTACTAATGAAATAAAATGCCCCTAGGCAGAGTTCAAAACTAACGTAAAATTTAAATACAATACAAAGAACATTTATTAAGAGGAATTACTTTTAAATGTTATATTTAGAGGAAGAGGAACAAATATTTTTGGATATTAGGCTTGGGAATTTTATTTTCTATTTTTCTGCAACTTCTCGAGTGAAAGGAATGGTATTTAACTGAATGGGTTGACATAAACACAAAACACAACATAGTTTAAAGGCCTGTGAAAACCACAGTGAGATACCACTTTGGAAAACGTCTGGAAGTTTATTGTAAAAGTAAACTTACCTGTTCCTATGATCCAGTAATTCTACTCCTAGATATTTACCCAAAAGAAATTAAAACATATGTCCACAAAAAGACTTGAACAAGAATATTTATAGCAGCTTTGTTAATAATAGTCAAAAATTAAAACAGTGCACGCCTATCAATAAAAGAATGGTTAAATAAATGGTATATTCATACAATGGAAGACATCAATAAAAAGGAACAGACTACTAATGCAAAACAACATGGATGAATCTCAAACCATCCAAAGTGAAAAAAATACTTGGGATGACAGAATCAAAATTAAACAATTCTTAAGCAGCAATAATGAGCTAAATTCAACATTTTTTAAGCCCCTAATCAGTACCTGGCAATGGGGGTAAAAAGTCACTTTTCACCTAAATTCCTTTACATTTATCATATTAAAGACTTATATTTGGTTCCAAAAATTCAAATAAATGTCCAAGAACAGACTGTATAAATGTGATTTATAGGTACTAAGTATGTTAGTGCCTTAGTTAAGTGTAAGCTCAGGATGGGTCACGTGGTGCTAGAGCTACCAAAATTCTACAGTGAACTACAGATGCATTAACAGAATAGGAAATTTAGCAGAGGAAACGATAGACCTGTTGTCACTGCTTTGGCCAGACTACCTCTGGAATATTGTAATCAATTTTTAAAGTATTTCTTACCTTCTTAAACAAAAAAGCCTACACAAAAAGTTTCAATCAGATACTCAAGTCATGATGAGAAAAACTAATATTTCCTAAAAGTAATTTTCCTTTAAAAGATACTGTTATTTTTTCTCTCTTCAAAAAATTTAAAAGTCCTGTTGTGGGTCTAAAAATTATTTACAGATTAAGTTTGGAAAAACTGCCTGATGAAAGGTTCTGATATTGTCAAGTAATTAACAGCTAAATATGTGTGTGTGTGTGTGTGTGTGTGTGTGTGTGTGTGTATGTGTGTGTGTGTGTGTGGCTGGGTAGGGAGAAAACCCAAAGGAATAAGCCTGCCTACTAATTCCAGACTAATTTTATTTCAATTAAATTAACAGAAAATTAGTTCATTATTTCTCTACTCCAAACAGTTACAGCAATTAAACTTGCATAGAATTTGAGTGATATTAATCATAACAACACATATGCTTTATTTCAAAATCCTATTCCATTCTCTTTGTAAGCTAATTTAGGTTTAAAACCGGAGGGAAGTCTTCACAAAGTACAATCACAATAGAAGCTTAAAAAGAAAAGGATATTTATCTTCATGCCGGTTTTAAATATAGGTCAAAATGCACACATTTACACAGATGTCAGCAGCCTCTCTATTGTGTGCCCTGTTATGTGTCCATGGGAATTGACTTTGTAAGGCTTTCTAGCAGAAATAATAAACATATGGCTTAGGAAATTTCTTTTACACAACTGCTCCACTGGTCACTGTTGTATATGAAAGTCTTGAAGAATTTCCGTCCCAGATCTCTGCTGTTGCTGACCTTGTGAAGGTCATAGAATTAAAAGTACAGATTTTGCTCAGACATCTCAACCATGGAATGTGTCTTCGGCTCTGGTTCCCTTATTCATATGTGTGGTGCATTTGGAAAAGTCCTGATGACTTAGAAATAAAGAAACAAACCAATTAAAACTTCTTCAGGAAAACACCTACTATTGCACAACTAGAAGCCATCTTTTCAACTTAGAGCCCAGATCTCTAGTTAGTGGTAATTTCACCTTCTCTTGGGAGACATGAAAAGATCCAACAACTGCATTATTAGTCAATTATACTTTAGCATGAATTAAGACTTTAAAAGCGATTTTAGGAAGGGAGGTAGATACAAGGCATCCCTGCTTCTTAGATTGTCCGTCCTCCTCCCCCCACTAACTCAGGCACCCATCATCTCTCACCTGTACTCCTTGAATAGCCTCCCAAGTTAGTCTAGTTTCCTCTCTACTTTCTTTCTTTAATGTTATCTTCTTGTTATCTGTTTTGCAGTGTCAATGACCCCAAATATAAATATGTTCATATCGTTCCTTTTGCAAAGAGCTCCCATGTCCCCCTCACCTACAGGATGAAAGTCAATCTTCTTCATATGGCTTTCAGGGCGGTCCATGTTCTGACCCCATCAAATTCTCCAGGCACTCCTTTTATCCCACTGTTTTCCCCATTTTTCTGTCTATTCATAACACCCATCTGCTTATAATTTTTACAGATGTTTCCTCTGTTCATATTATTCTTTCCAATCAATTGAAAATTTAGCTCTGTCCCCCACATTACCCATCACTCACTCTAATTCTTTGCAGAAACTGTACCTTCTCCAGGAAGCTTTCTATGACTTTCTGGGTTGGAAGAGGTACACCTCCACTCACTCCCATAAACACGATTGCCTGCTATTGCACACTATGTTTGTGAGATTCATTCATGCTGTTGTATTTGTACTTTTTTCATTCTCATTTCTGAATTCAGTTATAAGAATATACCACAGTTTATTCTATTGTTCTTGAATAATTTCTCCAGATTTTTGCTAATATGAGTACTCCTACTATTTGCATTCTTGTGCATGTATTTTGGTGAACATATGCATGCATTTCTGTTGGGTATATGTCTAGGACTGGAACTGCTCAGTCATAGGAGGAGGTAGGCAGAATACTAAAAATGTCCTCCACGATTCCATGCCCCAGTGAAAGGGAGATTATCCACATGGGCTTTAGGGTTAGGGAGATGCCCAGGTGGGCCTAATCTAATCACAAAAGTTGATTTAAAAGCAGAGAATTTTCTCCAGAAGCAGAAGAGGAAGTCAGGGAGATTTGAAGCCTATGGGATACTTGCTGCCTCACTGCTGGCTTAATGATTCAGGGGTCCTCCTATAAGGACTAGAGCCACACTGTGTTGGACTTCTGACCTACAGAACTGTGAGCTAATAGCAGGTGTACTTTCAGCCACTGTTTGTGGTAATTTGGTGCATGGCAAGAGAAAACTAATACCTAGAGCTTGCATGTATTTCATAGATGCTGCCAACAGTTTTTCAAAGTACCACTTTATATTCTCACCAGAAGTGTATGAGAGTTTCAGTTGCTCTATAAAATTTACATATGCTGCCTTTAGTGCAGTCACAGAATATGAAGCATCTAGTAGAAACTTGCCTGCTTAATGTGTAAGTTTTAATCATTAATGAAATAAAACTAAAAATAGAATGTAGCATTCAATTTCCCATGTAAAACAAATAAAATTTTAGTAAATTATAATATTCACTTCTCAAATTTAGTCAAACACACACAAACACATCAAATTTTAGCAGTTGATCATTCAAGGGAAA
>NW_006788081.1:766657-772196 GCF_000442215.2 Lipotes vexillifer
GCATTTAGTATTATTTAATGTGACTGGTGGATATTAAAATTATATCATTGTCTTTTTCATAAATCAAATAGCTGTAATAATAGGAAAGTTAAAAAAAATCCTATAGCTATTTCATTCAACTTGTTTCACTGCTCTTTGGTGAACTTATCCCTAAAGAGATATTGGATAATGCCTTTTAAATATCAAGGATATATTATGTAAAACTTCCACAGGGACTCTGAAGAAAGACTATATTTTTTCTAAATTTAACATAATTTGGACATTGGTGTTTTCATCTTTTCTATCGATACTTTTCTTACCAACTGTTCTAAATGTTACTCTTGTCCTTTTGAATATGTATACTTGTATAATTTTTTAGAGCTTACTCTAGGAATTAAAAAATTCATACTTATTACTTACAGTCTATTTAGAATCAATATTTGACCACCTAACTGGAATGTAGAAACTATAAATTCCCTTTAACGTCTCTCCTTTTTGCTACAGCCGCCTAACATAGTACCGCTACATACATGGAAACTTCCATCTGAGAATGTTATATTTTATACTTTCAACCATCAAACATATTCTGCAAAATTCAAGAGGAGAAAAATAATGTATTGTGTATATATATTTATATATATATATTGTATGTATTGTATATATATATTTTGTATGTATTGTATATATATATATAGTATGTATTGTATATTGTGTGTATATATATATATATATATATATATATATATATATATATACACACACACACCTAGACATTTTCCCTCTGTGTTTCTCTTTCTTTGTTCCTGATGTTCCATGTTTCCTTCTGGTATTATTTCCCTTCTGTCTGAAGAACTTCCTTTAACAAGTCTTTTAAAGCAGGTTTGTCGCCAACAACTACTGTAGTTTCCTTTCATCTGAGAATGTCTTTATTTCACCTTAAGTCCTGAGGGACATTTTCACTGATATAAAATTCTGAGTTGTCAGGACTCTTCTTTCAGCACTTTAAAGATGTCATGCCACGTCCTTCTGGTACAACACACAGCGGGGGTGAGCCCAGGAGTTCACAAAAAACTTTGCAGAGTGACCATCCTGAGCTCTTCTTTCTTATTATTCCCCAGGCACGTCCCCATTCCACAGACTGCCCTTTCCAGACTTCTAACCAGAAACTGCCCCCTTCCACCCTGTTTAGGATTACGCATAGCAGGACAGAGAGAGAAGGAAAAAATCATCACAGTTGGTCTGGTGACAACTTCTTGGAGCCACACTTCAACTGAAGGAGAGGAAGCTTCCCCTCCAAGTTTTGGCTCTTGCTGGTTTCTCACTTGCCAGTTGTACTTAGTGGAGCTTATTTTATGATTTAAATATTGTACTGTACATAGGAAGCATGTTACCTTCTCCTTATTTGCCTGTTTACCATATACTTCAATATTTGAAATGTTACGTCCTGGAAAAGCCATTGATATTTCTAGAACATACTGAATTTTATGCCATATTTTCTCCTTCCAGGAAAGAATTTTTTTCTTCAAGGAATAATTAATAGCAATAATATAAATAATAAATAAATAATAGGAATAATATAAATAATAATAAATATTATTATGTAATAATATTAAAATAAATATTTTATGCTATTATTTTATTATTAATAGCAATAATGTAAATAATAAATTTTATTATTTTATTATTTATTTATTTAAATACATAAATAAATAAAAATTTTAAAAGCCTCTTGTTATTACCATTCTCTATAAATAATGAAGGTAGTAAAAAAGGGGAAAGAAATCCAACGCCCGCACACACACAACTGTATCTGAGTTTTAAGAGTTTCCTTTCTGGTTCCATGAGCTAGAACCAGAAAGTTTCTCCTAGATCTCTCTTTCTCTTCACCACAGTGCTCATTTCTGGGTTTTGAAATGTGCTGAGTTCTGGCCAGGGCATACCAGAGGAGGAAAACAATGGCAAACTCACAGTTGGCTCAGTAGTACTTTGAATTCTGTTTGAATTTTCTTTGAATTCAACTGCCTTCTTATATTTACTTCCCAGGGTTCTCAAATAGCTGGCGACGCATTCTGTCCAGGTTCTATAATTGAGTTCAGTGGAAGATAAAGGGGTGTTTATCTTATCCACAAGCAAAAGTCTATAACTTACATTTTTTATTTTTAACATCTTTATTGGGGTATAATTGCTTTACAATGGTGTGTTAGTTTCTGCTTTGTAACAAAGTAAATCAGCTATACATATATCCCCATAACTCCTCCCTCTTGCGTCTCCCTCCCTCCCTCCCTATCCCACCCCTCTAGGTGGTCACAAAACACCAAGCTGATTTCCCTCTTCTATGCGGCTGCTTCCCACTAGCTATCTATTTTACATTTGGTAGTGTATATATGTCCATGCCACTCTCTCACTTCATCCCAGCTTACCCTTCCCCCTCCCCGTGTCCTCAAGTCCATTCTCTACGTCTGTGTCTTTATTCCTGTCCTGCCCCTAGGTTCTTCAGAACCACTTTTTTTTTTTAGATTCCATATATATGTGTTAGCATACGGTACTTGTTTTTCTCTTTCTGACTTACTTCACTCTGTATGACAGCTTAAGGTAACTTGTTTTAAACTGACTTGTTCTTAACTTTCAAGCAAGTAAATCTATCTTCATGTCTTCTGAACATGGTGCCAGTGTATGTTTCCCATCACAATTTTTAAACATTTTCTCCTAATTCATTCACAGATTAATAGACATATACATCTATATGTATCTTTTTCTACCTAGACTCTTTTATATTGTTTTTATATAATCTTTTATACAATGTTTTATATTAATGTTTTTTCTTCTTTGATATCATAAGGTAGTAGATTGCAGTAATAGATTTTCTAATGTTGAAACATGCTTGTATTTTTTCAGATAGGCTCTCTCTGTCCATGGTAAATTATTCATTCAATATATCACTGTTTAATGATTTTTTATGTGTTTAATTGGTTATTTATAATTTTTGTTTATTTATGAGTAAGGTGAGTTTATAGTTTCCTTTTTGTATATGCCATTCTTATCCTATTTTTGTATCAGGATTCTGCTAGACTGACAGAGTGGCTTGGAAAATAGACCATTTTTTGTTATTATTTTAAGCATTCTGAACAGTTTAAACATTGTGTCCTTTTTAATCTTTTTTTTCTCTAACATAAAATATGAAGTCTGGCATATAGAAAGCATTCAAGAAATATGTGTTCATTGATAAAAGAATGGATGAATAAATGAATAATGAATTCATTTACTTTTAAATTATCTTGGCAATGATGTTCATTGGAAACGCAGCCATTTTACCAGGTTCATATAATCTATTAGGTATTATACTTGGTATTATATTCTAGAAAAATAAAAGGCATTCTCATCCTTCAGAGTTTTCTTATCCTGTTAAAAATCCTAAAAATATGCCCCCTCCCAAATAATTGTGCCCCTATAGAACAATAAACTAATTAATGCAATAGATGACACAATAACTAATAATGTATTCCCACATCATAAGCATATTTCTCATATGCATTTTTCCATAAGTATAATATTTTTTATTAAATTTCATCTGCCCACTGACTTTTATTATGCAAGTAGTACTGTGTTATTTTAAGAAAATAAACTTGGCCCCCAAATATGCTAATATAAAAGCTAGAAATATAGACTATTCTCTCTTGAGAAAATATAACAGAAAAATAATTTTCTATTAAAATATAAATTATACCATTTTCATTATCACCAAATATAAATGTTTATTAGCTAATTTTTTTTCTTTAGGCCTTTAAACTGTATTACCAAACAGAAAATAAATAAATAGGAATTTCAAGAAAATAGTCTGAGAACTAATAATTGATGAGTTTCTCATGTGAGAACAATTTTATAGCTATGATTAAGAGAAAAATACGAAGTAAAATCATTATAAGCATTCCCCCCAATTCATATTAAAACCTAAATGAAAAATTTCTGGGGGCTTAATAAAATCTTTAGTGTTTTTACAAAAGCTAACTTAACATTTTTCTCCTGTGTGTTCTTTTCATGAACCTTTTAGATTTCTTCCTAGAAATTAATGAATTTCTCAAACAGAGAAAAATAGAGCACTTTATTTATATGCTAACAAGTAGAAACAAATTGACTAAATTGAGTCAGTGACACAGATGTTAACTTTAAACTATAAGGTCCAGTAATAGCTATCAAAAGTACCAAAAAGTGCATAAATGCACTGTTCCTTCTCTAATCTCTGAATTTTCTTTTAAAACAGAGATGACCAGGTGTGGCAGAAGCATATTGCCTTAATTTTGTTCTCAGTATAACTTCTTTTAGAGGTATGTCGTAAAAAGAATGGTGTACTACTAAGTGTAAAATAAATAAGCTACAAGGATATATTGTACAGCACAGGGAATAGAGACAATATTTTATAATAAGTTTAAATAGAGTATAATCTATAAAAATATTGAATCATTATGTTGTACACCTGAAACTAACATAATATGTAAGTCAACTATACTTCAATTAAAAAGAATAATGGTGTACCTTCGATGCTGCTGAAATTAAGTTGAACAAATCCTCTGATAAACAACTGTTAATTGAGATAATTGAGACAGAATCATACAGCTACCCAGCTGCCAAGGCCCCAAGGTCCTCAAGAAGAAATAAATACCAGAAACTTCAGAGCGAGGATGATGGAAATGATTATTCACGAGCCTACCTTGGAAACAGCAGGTAGTAAGTGGTCTGGTCAAAGCACCATTATTGCTTACAAGTCTCTGGCTTTCTCTGCTTTAGGAGAATGAATTATCTTTGACATTGGGCAAAGGTACAGATTGTAGATATTCCTCTGTTCTCCCCTGAAATAATTATTCCCCAGGAAGAAATGGGTAAGGTTAGAGATGCAACTCTGGCAGCAACTAAAGTTAAAAGATCATTGTTTTAAGCTTGTTCTGGCCTTCATAGTTCTAGCAGTTGATGCCCCTCTTACCCACCAAGGAGAATTATGGGAATATCTGAAGTTGTTCAATCTCATATCACACAGCTGGTCCTGAGAGGTTCATCTTAGACCTTCCTCTCTTTATTTTTTTTAATGGTATTTCTAGAAAAATTTAGCTGAAAGTGCTACTGAGCAACTTGGCAAAATTGTGCTTAGTTCTAAATGTACACTCCAGATAAAGCATCTGCTAGAGATGGTTCTGGCTGTAACAAGAATACTATGCCGCATACTTGATTCTTAATTTGCACAGTGTCTTGTGACGATTCTTATATTTTTGTCTTAAATTAAATTTATGAAAGAGGCATTTTGGAGAATGCAGTCTTTGAGATTAATAAAGATTTAACTAAATAAATCTTAATAATGAAAGTAATCTATTTTGAATTGAAAACCTTTCAAATAAATTCACACATAGAGGATGCATTAAACCTCTTACTGATAACTGGGGATCATTGTTATACATTTCTGGACTATTCTCTAAAACACTGATTTGGCATGGCCTATGGGAGGCTGTGGGAGTGTTTTTTTTTTTTTTTTTTTTTGTTTTTTTGGGCCCTTCCCGGTTTGGGCCCTCCCCCC
>NW_006788081.1:772432-774125 GCF_000442215.2 Lipotes vexillifer
CTGCATCGGCAGGCGGACTCTCAACCACTGCGCCACCAGGGAAGCCCTGTGGGAGTGTTTTTGATGTGATTCCTGTGAGCATTTAAATCTTGCATTATTCTGCTTATTGTCTGACTGTTAAGTAGTCTACTTTTATTCCTTAATATTTTTAAGGAATAATATTTTTAAATTATTTAAAATTTAAATATTTTTAAATATTTTTAAAGTTCTTGCACATAGATGGTCCTCCACTTTCTAACTTGTTACTTTTAATTAGCTGAGGGTTGGAATAAGATATGATCAAATTCATTAAGAGTGTATGTAAGCTAAGAACAACTAGGTTCTGAGTGAAAATCTGGGGGGGTATCCCGCGTCCCCTGCATCGGCAGGCGGACTCTCAACCACTGAGCCACCAGGGAAGCCCTTCCTGGCATCTTTGACAGTTTATTCCCAAAAGTTCAACTTCTAATAAGCTCTGTAAGTTCAGTGACTATGTGAAAAGAAAAAATAAAACTCTATGAGTTCCATCACTAGAAAATAAAGCTTTCTTTCAAACATTTACGATGCAGAATGACTACTTAAATGTCATCATAGTGATTAATTGGCAGTGTGTTCAGATGCAAACTCATCCGCATTTCATCCTTGTCTCAGGCAAAAGTGAAAACATCTTGCACCACTGGTGAGTCAGCCTAATGTATCCCTCTTCCCTCTATTAGCAGACATGAGCTCACACATTCACATAGGAGCAGGTGCTGATTAACTCATTCTCTAAAGCTTCTAACTTCATAAATTTGAGTTTATAAATTGTAACTCAGTTTTATAGGTCCTTTGTTAGTTGCCTGCTTAAAATTCAACTTCAAACCATTTTTAAGAGTTTTGTCACTCTACTAAAAGACCAATTTCAAATGTGCTATTCTTGAAATAGCAAAGCTCTACGGCTCTAGAATTCAGGTAAAATCTTCAGGTCTCTTCCTCTATAAACCCAATTCATTTTCTCTTCTCCTTCTAAGACAAACCAGTTGTCTTAGGCAACCTCTTTTTCTTTAGGTTGTGCTTCCTTATACCCTAAAGAGTCAGGAGAAGAGTGAGAAATTCAGTTCATCTTGTGAGTTAGTTGAGTGAAAGACAAAAATTTATTTATACATGAGGAATCCAATCATAACTTACATTTTTTCAGAGCAGACATTATCTTTTGAACTGTTTCTGTGAGTTTTCAGAAAAACAAGATGGTCCTTAGAATTTGTCACTTTTTCTCCGACTTCTTGACCCATCACCCTTGATGACACAGGCCCAAATAACTGGCCCCAAATATTCCCTCATTTTTATCATCCAGGGAATTCTAGAGCTGGAAGTAAAACTCAAGATTGAAATCTTAGTGTGGAGAAACCCACAGAAGTTCAAGTGACTGATAATTGAATTACACATAGGACCCTATAATTGAAGTTATATAGGTGTATACGAGGACAATAAGTATTAAGGTAATATGCTTCCTCAGCTCTGCTCTAAGAATTCTGCAAGCTCTTTCTTGGGCTCTCTTCATGCTGACCTGTGTTTAGTACACGTAGAGATGTTGTATTGGACAAGCTAGAGGAATTAAGCCAACTCAAAAGAGAAAGACATATAGCCTCCAGGGAAGAATGAAATATATTTGGGAGGTGGCAAAAGGACAGGTGGGGAAGATATAAAAAAGCCATTCAGCTGGCAACTAGGGAAA
>NW_006788081.1:774135-876871 GCF_000442215.2 Lipotes vexillifer
AAGAAAGAGAGAAAAAGAGAATAAGAATGAGCAGATTGATAAGCCGCTTTTATTCTGTGTGACTTTTTTTTAGAGGAAGATGGTAAGGGAGAGAATAAGACGTTTCGTTTCGTGTTATAAATATAAACCTTATTTGCCTTTTCAAGAGACTCTACTTCAATACACTCCACTCAAGGACTTTGCTCAAATTGGTCAAGAAGGGCAGAATAGTGTGATGTTTACAAGCACAGGATCTGAAGCCAGACTGCCTGGTATAAATCCTGGCTCTGCTATTCTGTTTAATCTTGAATAACTTACTTAACCTCTCTTCCTAGTTATTTCATCTGTAAAACAGAAATAACATTTGTGTTGACCTTATAGTATTTGAGAAATAAATCAATTAATACAAGAAACATATTTAGAATAGTCCTTGGCATATATTAGGGGATCCAAAAAATTAGTAATTTGCATTTATATATTTTTTTGGAATCTGATACTATGTGACATGAATAGTTAGGAAGAGTCAAGTCTTACTTATGTTACAAATAATGACAAAATATATTCTTTGAAGTATTTAGAAGCTGCTGAAATAGCCATCTATTAAAATACATATTTTTTCTTTTTAAAAACAGTACCCTAGAAGTACTTTTTAAAACAACCTTATCAGAAAAAAATACAACAACAAAAAGATTATTTAAATTCCAGTTATTCACTTACCGATATTCATTTATCTGAAAGTCGCTATAACCACGGCCCAAACTGTTGAATGTGTACATCAGTGTTAGCAACTAAGTTCTATTGACATATCAAAAGGAAAGGCTCCGAGTACCACTGAGCTTCTTATGCTTTAGTGAGAAAATTGAGAACAAAGAGATCGAGAGACTTGTTCAAGTTCAGACAGCTAACTGTTGTAACATCGGAACAGCGTGTGGCGTCGATTTTGGAGATGGGCCAGGAACCTATTTTCGCAGAACAAAGATTAGGAAATTAGAGGGTACTTAGATAAGGTAAGCACTCAAAATTCAGAACTACTCAAGTATAAGAAAATGGGGGAAAACAATGGGTTGGAAAGAGGCAAGAAGTCCAAATAGGAAACACAGGACATGAGCAACAAGGAGAACTTGAAATTGGAGCAATGCTGCTTCAGCTCCGAGCTCTTAAGGTGGCTGGAGTGAGAGAGCTGGTGTCCACAGAAAAAGAAAATCCTGACAGAGGAAGGCACTAGGGGAAATGGAGATGGGCTCAAGGTAGGATGGGTGGCTGAATAACTGAGTGATAGCCTAAAACTAGGTAACTGTATGGAAAATTCTTGGTGATAAATCAATATTTGGAAATTTGGGGAAAATTGTTTTGCCTGAAGATTACTCCTCACAACTGAACCAGCTGCTTCTCTTATCCACTTATCACACGACAAATGTAACCCATATGAATGCACCCAAGTTTATCAGGGACATGGCAATAATTTCCATCTAATATAGGTCAGTGTGAGAAGACAGGTGTCAACTCGAATATAACATATTAGTATATAGTTTGTTGAAATTTCTCTCTTTACATCATCTTTCCAGAAAGGATCAGAAATCATAAGACTTAAAAGACATAACCAGAATCTCTAACAGCTCTACTACATGCCCAAATAAGAGAATTAGACAGATTATTCTTCGTTGGGTTTTTAAGACGATGAACTCTTGAACTCTCAGTAACTATTTTTGACGGGAATTTTTAACTGATGCTCAGATCACCCTAGAGTGCAATGGGAAAGAGAAAAACCACAAGAACTTTTCTTTTCTCATAAGGCACATGTTGTACACTTCTGGCTACTGCAGGGCAGTGGGCTATCACTGACACTTAAGATTTGGATAAGAATTGCACTAACCCTAACCTCTCCAATTTTAGTGAACTTGAATGGCTTATTTGTACAATAATTTTTACTGCTGCAGATAATTCACAGCCCATACAATTCCACTTAAAGCCCATCCTGCAGTGCCTGAGAATTATGTCTTTGTCCTTTCACTGTAATCTGCTGGCAGGGAAGGAGGGTAAGTGACATTTGCCCACATTCTTTGCAAGTGTAAGTATTTTGTCCTGACAGATGTACAGAAAGAGAGCTCATCAGATCTCAGTTAAAAAACTATTGGCCAAAAGCACTGAGGACATATTCTCTGAGTGTTAGACAGGTTGAATATTAGATTAAGATAGTCAATGCAATTACCCTTACTCTTTTGCTGTAGTTTTCTGAGAGTCTGTGATGAATTTGTCTAATTCCTTAAAATTATAACCATAATAGTAATAATCCCAGTTTTTCTATCCATGAGTAGAATGTTTATACATACATCTGAACCTCTGTGACTACCTTTGCAGGATGGAGAGTTTGAATATTCTCTACTCTTGCATGACTGGTACAGCATGATGCAAGGTCCCTACTCTTATATTCTTCACCTAGCACTTCCTAGGCCAAGACCTAGGAGCATTTAGATTTTCCTCAAAGGACTAGTCCTATAAATTGCCTATCCCTATAAAAAAGAGTCAGGGTCTGCAGAAGATTGAAATGTGCCAGAATCTACAGCCATGGAAAGGAATGCAGAAACTGGCAAGGAAAACTTTCTTTCTTTCTGCACTTGGAGACAGTGTGTCCTCTGTACATAAAGAAGAGAGAAGTATGGGATGGTACCACGAAATACATTTTGTTTTAGCATTCTGGAATTATGGAAGCCAATCCATTAAATTGTTGCCATATTGGAGGCTTACCGAGCCTTTTTTTTACAACTGCTTTTAGTAGTAAGTATGCAGTTTTGATAAGACTAGCATTATGAAAATTATGTCAAAATTGTCATACTATACATTACACGCAAAAGAGATCACATCTGTCTTTTTTACTTCTGTATCCCTAATCTTTAGCAGGGTATCTGGAACACAATCAGTACTCGATTTATATACCTACTTCCTTATTGAAGAATGAAAGTTATAGCTGTCTTATTTATTTACAACATTCAAAATAGATGACTGGCACAGTATTTTACATTTTACAAACTGCTTTTCACTTATTACATGCTCATTTTTTTTTACTTCATTGGAAAATGGTTATAGGGCATGCCTGTTCCCTGCAACTCAATTGAGTCAATGACACAGCAAGAAATAGAACCTGGAAGCATGTAATTGTGGTTCAGCAAGAATTTTCTTATTGGAAATAGAGTGGAGACTTGAATACTGAAGTTCCACACCTCCACCATCCTCATCCATGTCCACCATCTTCAGTTTCAAAAATTGTACATAAGCTACAGTTGGGAATCCTCTGAACTGATAGAGTTTCAGTCTCCCTGGTGAGCCCACCAGCCTCTGGACATGCTTCTGGGAAGAAGAAAGGGAGGTGACAGAGAGCCATGTCCACTCATTTGTATCCTTGATCTGTTGTGTGTGTGTGTGTGTGTGTGTGTGTGTGTGTGTGTGTGTGTGTGTGTATTTTTTTTTTTTTTTTTTTTTTTTCCGGTACGCGGGCCTCTCAGGCCTCTCCTGTTGCGGAGCACAGGCTCCGGACGCGCAGGCTCAGCGGCCATGGCTCACGGGCCCAGCCACTCCACGGCACGTGGGATCCTCCCGGACCAGGGCACGAACCCGTGTGCCCTGCATCGGCAGGCGGACTCTCAACCACTGCACCACCAGGGAAGCCCTGTTGTATATTTTTGATTGTATGTTTCTGGTTTGGCTGTAAAGCAAAGAGGAAATGACCTTGTATCTGAGTGATCATTCTATCTAGTCCTCAAACCTAAATTAACTTTTGTGGTCTGGCCTGGTTCAAACGCCCAGAGTATTCCAGTTTGGATGGTTTCTGTTTTGACTTAACATTGAATGCTATTTCTTTATGGGATCTTCAGGACAAGAAAGTTTTATTTCATATATGTTATGCAAAGAGTTCTTGAATTATCATTATCGAATATGTATGGAGCATCTCATGGACAAGTCAATTTCTGCTAGGAATTGTGAAGAAGAGAAATGAGGACAATAGCTGTTATGGTCTGAATTGAGTCCTCCACCTCCAGAATTATATATTGAAGTCCTAACTGAGCCCTAGTACCTCAGAATATGACTCTGGTTTGGAGATAGGGTCTTTGCAGAGGTAATTAAATTAAAATGAGATCACTAGAGTGGGCTCCAATGCAACATGGTGTCCTTATAAGATTTGGACACAGACACACACAGAGGGAAGGCAATGTGAAGACACAGGGGGAAATTATCCATCTACAAGTCAAGAAGAGAAGCCTAGAACAGATCCTTCCCTCATGACCCTCAGAAGAAACCAACCCTGCCAACACCTTATCTTGAACTTCAAGCTTCCAGAACTGTGAGAAAATAAATTTCTGTTATTTAAGTCACCCAGTCTGTGTGGGATACTTTGTTATGGCAGCCACAGCAAACTAACACCACTTCATTTATGATTCTCCTTCACTAAGATCTTACACTTATTTCTATATCCATGGAAATGGGATAAAAATGAATAAAATTTAGACTACTTAGCATTTAAATACACATATAATGAAATAACATATTTCCAATAGCAGTCTTATGGTAGCATAAGAGAATTGTTTTCTTCTGTTATCAATCAGAAAAGGATTTATAGAATGACTGTATTCTTATGTGCAAAAAGCACTTAACACAATTTCTAGAACATATAATTCAATAAGTGTTAGTCCCTTTCTGCTCTGTTTCTCTACCACAGTATACTGGTAGAACCTGAAAAAAAATCAAGTATAGCTAATAATAATTTATCTTAAAGCACTTGTTAACTTTTCCTTTCAGTTACCCTGCCCTAATTTTGGTAAGCTCTTTCCAAATAACCAATACTCTTAGATTTAGTAACCAAGCCATAGATCTAACCACAGAGATGCTATCAGTTCCAAGTCATATTATTCTTGACCTTTCACTTCTCTACCAAAAGTTACGAGTCCTAGTGCCCATTTATTCAGGGCTGTGCTCTGCTATCTTATATGATAAATGTTCCATCCTATATAAGGTATGTTTGCTCCTGCATGTTTGTTACTTCATTCCCTAGGTAATTATAACTTAATGCATATTGTAAATTTTACATCATGCCAAAAACAATGACTTACTCTAGTTCTATCTATAATGGTGAAAAAAGATATCTTGGAGTGAACTGATCTTTTGTTATTTATAAAATCACATTCATATTCAGTTAACATTTTTCTAAATACCCATTATGTATTAGATATAGAATTTTAATAACCATTTCACATATGTATTACCATCTCTAAGTTACAAGGAAAAAAAGCTTTAAAGAGATGTAGTAATCTGTTCTGTGCCACACAGTTGGTAAATAGTGAAATTGAAATTCAAACTTAAATTCTGACCTAGTTTTATCTTTTTAATTATTATTATTATGCTCTACTGTTTCCCATTTTTGTTGTCCCAATATGTTCATAAATATTAGTAGAAATCAGGGGAAAGAGAAGAGAAAATATTGAAACCAAGTATTTATTTTTCTATCTCCCATTCCCTGTTCTGTATTTGCATCCCCAGGGAGAAACACAAAAGTTGTTTGAAAGCCTAAGAATGTGGTAAGAAATAGCAGGCATCACAGTGGCTCTTGTTATAAACAAGAGGTCCTGGGTGCTCCCCTAGGATAAATGCTGTTTAAAATACACATCAATGAAATATCTGGAAAGCATTCTAAAAACAGAGACACCTATTTAAATTCCTTCAGTCAAACAAATTGCATAGATATTTCATCTCAACACTTTGCTTACTTGGAAGAATAAGCAAACTTGAAAAGGCTATGTGTTCTAAAAAAATAAAACAAAACTTGTCCACAGAATTTTCCTTGGAGCAAAACATTATTGATTTATTGATTTTTCTAGAAGTCATCCTGAAGGAAGTAAAAATTATTCGAGCTCGAGAGCAAAAGCATACTTGACTGATGTAAGCTTCTGGTTTTAGGGTGGGGAAACTAACTATGTCTGAGCTGCATAAAAAACAAGTAAGCAAATGCTTAACCCTGCAGTTTTCTTTTTTCTTTAATTTCTAGAAAACCTCCTATAGGAAAAATAAAAAGACTATTCAGAAATTCTCTGAAAGGATTTTGATTTTATAACTTAAACTTTGAAGCACAATTCTAAAGAGAAGGATGTGTTCAAAAGGGAAAAAAAGAGCACTTTGCAGTCAAAATCAATTATATTAAAAAAAATCAATTATAAGTATTTAGAAAAATAATAAACTTTTATAATAATAAACTTCTCAACCTTGATCTCTCCTTGATATTTACTAGGTATGGAAATTACCTTTGCCTTCCTCAAATGTGCAGCCCAGCCAGCCTATTAACAAATAAACAAACTTCAGTCAAGAAAGACTGCAGCATACATCAGGCAAGACAAATATACTTAATTTTGAGTGCTAATTGTGTTACGAGTTACTAATTGATATCAGTGGATTAAGAATAATAACACTGTGATTGATTTGCTGAATTCACCTAAGCATCTACAAGTTTGAGTTTCTGCATCTGTGCACACATTTGTGATCCCCACCATAGTCACCTGCATATATTATATCCAAATACTCTCATAGATAGAAAATATGATGACAATAACATTACAAAATTATAACTGGATATTTTTCTGTTCTGTTCCATTAGTAAAAGTGTAACTATGAAAACTCATGACCTTGGATGGTTAAGTTCAAATTGTTCTAGTTTTTCCTGGAAGTAGAAAATAGCTCTGCCTAAAGAAAACTCATTAATGTAAGAGAATGGAGTCCAATTTAAGAAACCAAAGGGTGCAGCCAAAAGAGAGAGAGAAAAAAAAAGGAGGGGTCTGGAGCATCAACTGAGTAATTCAGTCCCAGTCCCTGGATAATTCACTGATGACTGCACCTCTCACAGTAGGAGAATATTTTCAATGATATCCCTTGAAAAAGACAGCAAATTATAGAAAGGGGACAAACTTTGGGATTAAATTCTCCTGGTGAAATATCAACTCAGGTATTTACTAGAAATGTACTCGATCAGTACCCAATTTCTCCATAATAAAATAGTGAGCATATCAATTATCTAGTTACGTTGCTGAGAGTATTAACAATAATGCAAGAACAAAGCCTGCCATATGGTAGATGAATGGTAGTTAATATCATTGGCCTTTCTTTACACAGTCTTGGAAAATGTTAAGCAGAAATTTATTTCAATTGAGAAATGGTAATTTAAAAATGAGCATGAAAGTATGCATCTTCACATGAAAAAAGGGTTATCTGTAAGGATGTAAACATATTCTATGTAATATTCACAGGCAACTTATTCCATTTCCTATGTTAGCATCTAATCCTGTGTCTCTCTCTCGATACCTGTCACTGATCTAAACCTCCCCATCCCCAGACATGAAAAGATTCGGAAAAAAGAGGGATCAGTAAACAAAACAGAGATTTTTGGTTTTTGTTTTTAATTAAGCCAAGCCCTGCAAACTGAACTGCTAAGAAACACAGACCTTATGCTCCACCCCGTTTCTTACCCCATGCTTTAAAAAGTGGTATATTGTTTATTGGAAAGTTTGTTTCTTGGCTTGAAGAGAATGATCTCTGCCCTCAATGTGCATAAATTTAGAATTGGGAACTAGATGTGAAATCTTTAATCTCCTGGTGAAATAATTCTTCATGACACTTTGATAATTAAAAGGCTACCTCAGGTCACTGGGAGAGAAAAAAGACAATGCAATTCCTGTCCTCAGTTTTCAGTGCTACTATAGTTCCTTATTAGCCCCACCTTTAGACAGTTGATTTGAGTCCAACTTCTCAGATGTGTAATTCAGAGTCATTCCTGGAATCTCACATGGAGTGAAGGGAGGGTGATAAATGGACATTTATGAACAAAAATAAAATTGAAACTGGGCTTTAATTGACTGTCCTGAACAGACCTGAGAAATGTAACATACACTGAGGCTTGCAGAATAATGTTTTTCCCCAAGGAAGTGCTTCTGCTCTCCTAGGAAGTTTCCCCATAGAATTCCCAGGGCTCACTTCACACATCATAAGACCCAAACAGAAGGAAGGCACAGTGAAGGCCTTCCTTCACTGAGGCCACAGGGAACAGGCATCCGGTTCTCTCTCCTGTTTCTGCTTAGAAACATTCCTCTAACTCCTTTCTCTTTTGATCCCATTCTATCTCCATAAATTCTACCTTTCTGCTCAAAATCTTCAGTGGAAAACTGGGAAGAGTCCCTTGGAATATATCAAACAGTAGTCTAGAACTATCCTTTCACATGGGGTTTTCAATGCCTGTGCCATTGTCCTTGGAGTATACGAGGAAGCACTACCAATGGCTGCCAGTGTGGACAGAATGTCCCAGAGTGTGTGGGTCCAGCCACTGCCGGAAGATCTCATAGCTGCTTACTACTCCGCCCTCATTTCACACAGAGCATGCACCTATTTCCAGTTGCTCATTAGGGACTGCTACCATCATTCATTACCACCCACTTGCTTGCTGCTATAGGTCACCTAAACTGTAACTTCATAGAAATCCTCCTAAAAAATGAAAATAAAAAAATGCATGCTGCAAAAATGTTCTCAGGTAAAAGTTTTCTATTATCTTTCTAGGAACTGAATGGTTTCATCAGTTCTGCTAAGGGTCTCACTGCCTCTCTGATTTTGAAAAACTCTTTCCTAAAAAGAGGGGTGTTGGGAAATAATGCAAATTTACCTACTGATTGTAAGTTTGGGGCTTACCTATTGCTCTTAGCATCCCCTTTGCAAAGTTTGATTGTGACAGCTCCAGTTCTTCACAGGGTATGGCAGGGATACGGTAGGCAGAATAATGAACACCGCCCACCCCCCAAGTGGCCACATCCTAATCCTTGAAACCTGGGAATATGTTCTCTTACAAGGCCGGAGACTTTACAGATGTGACTAAGTTAAGGATTTGGGGATGAGGAGATATCCTGGATGATCCGAGTGGGTCCCATGTAATCATAAGGATCCTTATAAGTAAAGAGTAGAGGGGAGAGTCAGAGTCAGAGAAGCAGAGGTCTTGGGGTGATGTGACTACTGGATTTGAAGATGGAAGGGGGTTACAAGTCAAGGTATGCAGGCAGCTTCTAGAAGCTGGAATAGACAAGGAATGGATTCTCCCCTAAAACTTCCAGAAGGAATGCAGCCCTGCCTGCATCTTGTATGTTTCTATCTTGCCTCATGCCTCATTGTAGTGCTTGACCAAGATCCTCGCACTTGGTTATAGCTTATAATTGTCTATAAATTAATAAAGAAAGAAATGATATCTCCAAGCTTTGTCAAATTAGAGACCCCAACACTCCTCATCATATCTTCATTCTACAAGACCCATATTGTGGGCTATGTGTGAATGCAGAGCCCCGATATACAATATATGTCAAACTTTGTGCCTTCCACTCTTACTATTTCCACTACCTGGACTTAGTTTTATCCCTCATTCCATCTGCACCACTGAACGCTGTGCACTGCAGACAGCAATACATGTTTCATTCTCAGTGATGGTCACAATAACAAAAGAGGTTGTGGGATAAGTAAGAGTACTGTGTGATTTTACCAACTGTCAGGTGAAGACAGAGGAAATGGAGTGAGTCAGTCAGGATCGAAACAGGAAAAGATAATCATTTCAAGTTGTTAAGACAGTGGTGGCATCGATTTAATAGATAGAGTTGAGACTCCAATGGGACAAAGGGAATAGATGGGGTTTTGGGAACGCAGAAGCTTGGCTTCCCTGGGGAAAGCAAGGTGGGCATGTTGGGTAGAAGCTGGAGTCAGGGAGAGCCACAGGTACGGGTGAACATGCTGTTTGAGGCAAAGGGAGAGCGGAAAATGCCTTGGATTCTCCTTTCTACCACCTGCCAATCTCCTGAGAGTGCCTACCACTAGCCAAACCCATCCAGAGGCTGTCTGACACATGGATATGGAAGATCACCCTGGGCCCTCTAACATACAGAGCAGAGCAGGGGACGCAAGGCGGGGTAAGTCTGAGTACAAACACGCCAAGAAACAGCATGCAGAAGGAAAAGATTTCAACGTCTTCTTAAGTGAAAGCATATAGTAAATACATAAAACCTAATTACCTCTTAATCGGTCTGCAATTCACTTTTAGTAACATGCAATTTTAGTAAAATTAAAATCTTAATTACTGTCATCTATCACAGAGTCTGGAAAAACTGTAATAAATGAATGTGAAAACCTGAGTTTAAGAGGCATACCTCTTAAACTGGTCAAAGCAATAAAAATAATGTTATTTTAAAATGTCAAATGGAAACTAGTTTAGAACTCTTTGTACTTCTAATTTGCATTTTTGTGTTAGGACATATATCTCCTAAGATAAACATGAGAGAAATGTAAACCATGCCAAGTCAAAGAAAAAAAGAAATGCAGCCAACATCAACTGATAGATATGTATTTCCCAAGAGATCTACCTGAAGTGTGGGCTGATTCTTCTGTTGAAGAAAATATAAACTGACATTCAGGCCGTGAAGAGTTGGAAACAGCACCTAGAGTTAAAAAGATTTTTCAAAAAATTAAGTAATGTCATGGAATGTGTATATGATAAAGTGACATAGAGTACTTGCCAATTGTCAGGTTTTAAGCTAATGGGAATTTTCCTATAAGCTTAGAATAGTAGATTCCTGGCATCAAGATATCCTAAGTATTGCTCTATAGTTACCATTTTTCTTCCCTGCTTATTATCTGGGGGAGGAAAAAAAACCCTATCAACACCTGATGATTCATGACCTAAGTCTCAGAACTTTAACTCCAATGCCAGCTAGACAAAAGGATAAGTCATTTTGTTATGACTAATTAGCTACTTATCCATTGAAAACATTGGGCTTATGTTGGGTAGACTTAATTTATGTTATCATTGAAATGTTTATGACAGTTCAGTTTTCAGAGTTGAAAGAACATTTTTTAAAACGCAATATGTTAGTCAATAGAATAATTACAAGTTTTGTGCTGTGAAAGCTATGTGGGTTTTTCTTTTTCAACTGTCTCCTGATAATTTCACCATCACTGATTTCCACACACTGGAACCAACAAAACTTTATCCCCTTTATTCTTAAAGGCCCAATTCTAACCTAGCATCCTTGGTAAAGTCATGACTTTTTGTCACCCAAACCAGGCACTTTTTTAAACCACAGTGGAATTTGGGCTGTTAATCCTCGTGGCACTTGCTACCACCTTCCCATTGATACATATTTTGTCCATATTTTTTTCCTAAGGATTCCTAAACATTTGAATATATTTGTTCCTAAGTTAGTTATGAGCTCTTTGAAGGTACAATGGCTTATTTTATCTGACATAGAAACCAATGTATGTTAAATTACAGCCTCTCCTAATATATATTTATTCTTACATGTTCTCTCATGATTTCTTTCCTTATGTTATTTTTAAATAGAAAAGTATATTCCTCACTATCCCTGAATATATAACAAGATCAGGAGTTTCTTTATGAGAGTAATTTAGTTGAAGGTAAGTCCCTTGGACACCAATTATTCCCAACCAAATGCATCAGGACTAGATAAAACTTCTTTAAAAGCGAAAAAACATCATAGTTATATTCTTAAGCTTGTTGAATTCCATAAATATGTCTTTAGAATCAAAGTGATGTATATAAGGAACACAAAGGTAAGTATGACGTGATTCCTGCCTTCAAGTAGTTCATTTTAGTTCAAGTAGAGAGTGATCAAATGAGCAAATGCAATATATTTGGTGTTATGGGCTAAATTTGCCCCTCCCTCCAATTCATATGTTGAAGACCTCACCCACAATACCTCAGAGTGTGACTTAATTTGGAGATAGAGTCTTCAAAAGATGAATAAGTTAAAATGAGAAATAAGTATATAAATAAAATAATAAAATAAGTTAGGGTGGGCCTTAATCCAACCTGATTAGTGCCATTATAAGAAGAGAAAATTTGGACATATAAGGAGACACCAGCGAGGCAAGAGCACAGAGAAAGATCCATGTGAAGACACAAAGAGAAAATGGCCATCTGCACACCAAGGAGAGAAGCCTCAGTAGAAACCCAAACTTCCCACACCTTAATCTTGGTCTTCCAGAACTGTGAGCAGTAAATTCCTGTGGTTTAAGCACCCAGTCTGGGGTGTTTTGTTATGGCAGCCTTAGCAAACTAATTCTTACCACTGTAAGTTCCACAGTGGAACTTACAGCGTACAATCCTGTAAGAGCAAATATAAGGAGATCATAATGTAGTGGGTAGTTTGTAGTTTGTGAAAAAAAACTTCCTCTGTGTTGTACTACATGTTATCTGGGTACTCCCTGAGGAATATTACTGGTTTTCAGTAGACATTTATTTCTATGGGTATGTGTACATATATAGAAATATACTATAATTCAAACTGGTGATTTCCAAGATAATGTGCTAAAGATAGCCAGGAGGCAGAAAGCCCAAATAACTATTAGGTTTGGCTAATGGCATTAAAAATCTGAATGTATGACCAGACTGCACAGATGGAAATTTAGAGAACAAATTAGTAATTGTAAGGTCTTATGTAAAGTTATACCAAAAAATGATGAAAGACTCGTTTTAGAATTCTTTGTGTTGATTAGCTTTGCAATAAACAGGGCTACCTGTTTTTTTGTGTGTGTTTTTTTTTGGTACGCGGGCCTCTCACTGTTGTGGCCTCTCTTGTTGCAGAGCACAGGCTCCGGACGCGCAGGCTCAGTGGCCATGGCTCACGGGTCCAGTCGCTCCGCGGCATGTGGGATCTTCCCAGACCGGGGCACAAACCCGTGTCCCCTGCATCGGCAGGCGGACTCTCAAACACTGCGCCACCAGGGAAGCCCAGGGCTACCTGTTTAAACAGCTACCATAGAATGATATTGTTCAGGCTACTGCCTGATTTGCATCCTAATGCCTTTAATACTTAACACTCAATTTGTGCCCACTGAAACAAGGGGCAGCTCTACTGGTGCAGAAAGCAACCGAGGAATTCCTTCAAGCTCAAGGTAATTTGCCTTAGCCCTAGAACTGAATTTTAGAGAGACTCCAAGGCCCACAAGTATGTATACCCTCATGGGAAAAGGGCAGGGAGATGACATAGGCCTTATGGTGTCCAGTAGTGGAGCAAGGCTTTAAGATAAAAGTCCAGCACAATTAGAAAGAAAGTGAAATCCGCCATCAGCACCCTCTGTGCTCCCTTTGTCTGCCTCCCGAACTCTCTTTGGCATCTGTTCTCCAGGTGCCCATGGCTCTTTGCTGCTGTCTAACTTTGCAGAACTCCTGTGTCTGCCCCCTACTCACTCCCCAGAGTGCTCAAAAGTATGTTTGCTAAAAAGTACTTTGCTTTGCCAGAAAATACTTAATCTGATAAAACTAATGTGTAATAAAGTGTTTATGGTAGATATTCATAAGGCACCATTGTAATATAGATATTGCTTTTTAATCCAAAGATGTGACAATTCAGTGATGGTGTTACAGCACCATGAGAGGTTAGATCAGGGGTCACTAACTCGGGGAATAGGCAAAGAGTATGAATGAGTAAGGCAGCGAGGTGGGGACTAGTGAACTGGCAACAATGCTCCTAAGGGGACACAGTAGCTATTCATCTGTGCATTATTATTGCCAGGCTTGATTGTGGACTACTTTTTCCAAGTGTTGCAGTCTGTTTTTTTTTTTCTTTATTTTAAATCTCTCATTTTAAATCTCTCATGTAAAAATATTAACTGTAAGTGGGCCAAATAAGTATATGTACTGTCCAGATCAAACCTTATGGGCCACAACTAATCTACAATTGAAGATATTTTGAGACAACTTTTTCTGTCAATGAGAATAACAACCGTCTTTGTTTTCAGCAGAATTTAGTGAACATTTTGTTCGAGGATCAAGCAAGTGTAGTAGAGAAAAGAGAAGTAAAAAAATTGGATTGTAGTTTTCTATCTTCCACTCACCAAATGTGTGACACTGTATACATTACTTGTCCTTTTTGAATTTAAACTTTATTTTTTATAAAAGGAAAGTGTTTCCTGTGACTTCGTGTGATTCTATGATTCTAATTAACATGTCACTGTAAAATTTCTGTTCAAGATGGTTTGTGACCTTTTTATCATTTATAAAAAATAATCTTATTGAATAGTTTAAATCTTTAAAAATATTAAATATGTCTTTATCTTATTTAGATATTTAAAATATATAGTCAGACTCAAAACCAAAATCACTGTCTCAGTGGACCAGTGTCAGAATAAAAGCTGGAGAGAGGATCTAGTGGGGAGGTTACAAAGATTCCCAGGCAAACCACCAATGTAAGACCTGCATCAAAAGTTGGCTGTGTAGAAACAACTGAAAAAGCAGCAGATATGGAAAACTAGGTGTTGGAACAAGATTTAAGAAGAAAGACTTGGAACAATCTTGTAAACTAAAATTTCATACTTCTTGATGAAAATTAAGGTCATGAAAGATAACTTACACATTTTACAAATAGGAAACTTATTTCCTGAGAAATGAGAAATATCATGGCAGTCTGAAATTTAAACATACTTTATATATTAACAGAGATAGAAATAAACCATATTCATTAAAAAATAACAATTTTGAGGGGAAAGAAGCATGTGGCTATGAATCAAAAACAAACAAAAACGAATCAATTTGAAATCCTGGGAATAAAAAATATTTTGATATTGAAATAAAAACACCAATAGACAAAAGAATAAATTAGAGGGATGAAGAGATAATTAATAAACCAAATGATATTACTGAAGGCAATGCACAGAGATAGAAAACGTGTTAAACTCTTGAGAGTAGAGTTAAGAGACATGGAAACCAGAATAAGAAGTGCCCACATATGCATAAAAGGGGTTCTAGATTTTGGGAAAGATGAGTTGATAAGAAGGCAATATTAAAAGGAACATTTTTTTGGTGTTTTTCAGAATTTTAAAAAGATGTTTCCTCAGATAGAAAGTGAATATCAGATGCCAAGAAGAATAAATAAAATAAATCTACATCTAAACACACTGCAATAACATTTCAGAACATCAAAGAGGAAAACAAAAAAAACTAGTAAAAGTTATCTCTCAAATAGTACTTCCCAACAAAGAAATTTTACCTATATGAAAAGGGCAATTAGATTGACAGCAGACTTCTCAATAGTAACAACAAATGTTGAGGGGAAATAGCAGTCAACCTAGAATTTCATAGGCAGTTCAAATTTCTCATGACAAAACCAAGACATTTCAGACATAGAGGGAATAATGGATTTTAATACCCACAGAACACCACTAAAAAGAATTAGAGAAGTACTTCATTGAGAACCATGATCCCAAACAGAGAAATGCAAGGAGCAAAGGTAAATGAAATTATCTATTTAAAAAAATATAAATAGTTACTATGGACAATTACTTTTTTTTTTTTTTTTGCTTTTATAAAATTAGAATTAAAATTCTAGATGTGGAAGATGGCATGGGGGAGAGTTCAGATGGTAGTTGCTAAGTTCCATATCTTTCTCTGATAGAGGATAGGAATACTGAATATTTTAGACTTAAGAAATGTAAAGTATTGAAAGAATAAGAAAACTTCTTTTTTTGTATTATGTTAAACTATTTTTTAAAGATTCTTCTAAATTCAATTTTTAAGTATCTGTAAATAAAGACAAAGTTTACCATACTTTAGTTGAATTATAAATTTTTCACGAAAAGAGGCCAATGATGTAACTGAAAGTAGTATTTTATTACTTAGTAGTAAAAGTGGCACAAGGACATGAACATTATTAGAGCAAGATACTTCTATCACCTGTTCAGAAAATATTCAAGAACAGACAGTTCTTATATTCAGACAAAACTATGCTCCCCCAAACCCAAACACCTGGGTAAACATAGGCAGATTTCTTAATCTTTCTGATGCTCAGTTAACTTATCTGTTATAAGGAGTAATAACATCCACCTTGCATGGTTGTGGAGTGAAGATTTGAGCTAAGGTTTGTAAAGAGTTTGGCACATGGTAAGCATTCAATAAGGGGAAGCAAGTTCTATTTTTTACTTAAAAACAAATAGGAATCAAATAACACTGGTGAATACATGGGACATGAGTGTAATCTCAACATTCATGTACTCACTGGACTGCAGAGAGAAAAAGGATGAGAATTAAATGCAAAGTGAACCATCAATATACAAACAATTCCTAAATTGTGTCTCAAATATAGAATGAGCACATAATTTACAGAAAAAGTAATGTAGAAATTATAAATATGTTCCAGAGTAAAATACTTTTTACTTTTGTCCTTTTTCTTAAGTCTTCAGGCCAAAGGGATTGGCAAATGTGACCTCAGATCACCATTTTTTAAAAAGTTAAATTGGGACCCATGGGAACTGAGTCAGCAGAGCTGTAAACCTTAGAAATGGGTTTTTAAATAAAATTTTTGAAAGACTTTTGCTTATGGTCATAGGACCAGATGTCCTTGCAGCTGGCTTTCAGACATTCTTCTACCTCATAAACAATCTCTAATTCCTGTCACAGTGACTGTTTTCTCAATTATTTTTTGCTGATATTCTTGTTTCCCAAAGGGTTATTGAGAGAATTTTAGCAAAGCCACTGAAGGAGTAATTGGAAGGCAGAAATTTTTCAATAGCTTCATTATGGACAAGAGATATAAAATAACTTGATAAAAATACTCTCTTGGGCAAAGAAGAAGACCAATGGAAGGGTTAAAAACAAATTGAATCTATAGTGAAAAGCAGGATTTCACTGTGTAGAGGTGTTCATTTTTTTTTTTTTTTTTTTTTTTGCTCTTCAGAAATATTTATTGAGTATTAGGAACCATTCTGGGTTCTGGGATTCAAATTCAGTTCAACTGATTCCAGAGGCATGCTTTTAACCATATAAGGTAATAGTGCACATACATTTTTAAACTCATGGCCAAATGATTTCTTCAGCTAAATGTGGAATGTATTTTGTGGAAGATAACGCTTATGATACAGTTGAAAGTTCAGTGAGTAGAGGCTTAAGTTTGCATTTATATGAATCAAGACAAATTCCCAGAATGTATAATATAACCAGAGAGCAGGTAGAACTGTTAGAGTTCATTAATTGCCACACTTTGTGTAAATTTGTCTGAATTCCAATTTTTTTTAAACATATTTATTGGAGTATAATTGCTTTACAGTGTTGTGTTAGTTTCTGCTTTATGACAAAGTGAATCACCCATAAATATACACACATCCCGATATCTCTTGTGTCTCCCTCCCTTCCACCCTCCCTATCCCAACACCTTAGGTGGTCACAAAGCACTGAGCTGATCTCCCTGTGCAAAGTGGCTGCTTCCATTAGCTATCTATTTTACATTTGGTAGCATATATACGTGCATGCCACTCTTCTCACTTCGTCCCAGCTTCCCCTTCCCCCTCCTGGTGTCCTCAAGTCCATTCTCTAATAGGTGTGTGTCTTTATTCCCATCTTGCCCCTAGGTCCTCCAAAACCACGTTTTTTTTTTGTTGTTGTTGTCCCATATATACATGTTAGCATACAGTATGTATTTTTCTCTTTCTAACTTACTTCACTCTGTATGACAGACTCTAAGTCCATACACCTCACTACAAATAACTCAATTTCATTTCTTTTTCTGGCTGAGTAATATTCCATTGTATATATGTGCCATATCTTCTTGATCCATTCATCTGCTGATGGACACTTAGGTTGCTTCCATGTCCTGGCTATTGTAAATAGAGCTGCAGTTAACATTGTGGTACATGACTCTTTTTGAATTATGGTATTCCCAGGGTATATGCCCAGTAGTGGGATTGCTGGGTCGTATGGTAGTTCTATTTTTAGTTTTTTTTGTTTTTGGGGTTTTTGTTTGTGGTACGCGGGCCTCTCATTGTTGTGGCCTCTCCCGCTGTGGAGCACAGGCTCTGGATGCGCAGGTTCAATGGCCATGGCTCATGGGCCCAGATGCTCCACGGCATGTGGGATCTTCCCGGACCGGGGCACGAACTCGTGTCCCCTGCATCGGCAGGCGGACTCTCAACCACTGCACCACCAGGGAAGCCCCTATTTTTAGTTTTTTAAGGAACCTCCATACTTTTCTCCATAGTGGCTGTATCAATTTACATTCCTACCAAAAGTGTAAGAGGGTTCCCGTTTCTCCACACCCTCTCCAGCATTTATTGTTTGTAGATTTTTTGATGACGGCCATTCTGAACGGTGTGAGATGGTATCTCATTGTATTTTTGATTTGCGTTTCTCTAATGATTAATGATGCTGAGCATTCTTTCATGTGTTTGTTGGCAATCTGTGTATCTTCTTTGGAGAAATGTCTATTTAAGACTTCTGCCCATTTTTGGATTGGGTTGTTTGTTTTTTTGATATTGAGCTGCATGACCTGCTTGTACATTTTGGAGATTAATCCTCTGTCAGTTGCTTCATTTGCAAATATTTTCTCCCATTCTGAGGGTTGTCTTTTCATCTTGTTTATGGTTTCCTTTGCTGTGAAAAAGCTTTTAAGTTTCATTAGGTCCCATTTGTTTATTTTTGTTTTTATTGCCATTTCTGTAGGAGGTGGGTCAAAAAGGATGTGGCTGTGATTTATGTCATAGAGTGTTCTGCCTATGTTTTCCTCTAAGAGTTTTATAGTGTCTGGCCTTATATTTATGTCTTTAATCCATTTTGAGTTTATTTTTGTGTATGGTGTTAGGAAGTGTTCTAATTTCATTCTTTTACATGTAGCTGTCCAGTTTTCCCAGCACCACTTATTGAAGAGGCTGTCTTTTCTCCACTGTATATTCTTGCCTCCTTTATCAAAGATAAGGTGATCATATGTGCATGGGTTTATCTCTGGGCTTTCTATCCTGTTCCATTGACCTAGAATTCTGTTTTTGTGCCAGTACAAGGGTATCTTGATTACCATAGCTTTGTAGTATAGTCTGAAGTCAGGGAGCCTGATTCCTCAGGCTATGGTTTGCTTTCTCAAGATTCCTTTGGCTATTCGGGGTATTTTGTGTTTCCATACATATTGTGAAATTTTTTTGTTCTAGTTCTGTGAAAAATGCCAGTGGTAGTTTGATAGGGATTGCATTGAATCTGTAGATTGCTTTGGGTAGTATAGTGATTTTCACAATGTTGATTCTTCTAATCAAATAACATGGTATATCTCTCCATCTGTTTGTATAATCTTTAATTTCCTTCATCAGTGTCTTACAGTTTTCTGTATACAGGTCTTTTGTCTCCCTAGGTAGGTTTATTCCAAGGTATTTTATTGTTTTTGTTGCAATGGTAGATGGGAGTATTTCCTTAATTTCTCTTTCAGATTTTTCATCATTAGTGTATAGGGATGCCAGAGATTTCTGTGCATTAATTTTGTATCCTGCTACTTTACCAAATTCATTGATTAGCTCTAGTCGTTTTCAGGTAGCATCTTTAGGATTTTCTATAAATAGTATCACGTCATCTGCAAACAGTGACAGCTTTACTTCTTCTTTTCCTAATTGGATTCCTTTTATTTCTTTTTCTTCTCTGATTCCTGTGGCTAAAATTTCCAAAACTATGTTGAATAATAATGGTGAGAGTGTGCAACCGTGTTTTGTTGTTAATCTTAGTGGAAATGATTTCAGCTTTTCACCATTGAAGACAATATTGGCTGTGGGTTTGTCATATATGGCCTTTATTATGTTGAGGTAAGTTCCTCTATGCCTAATTTCTGGAGGGTTTTTATCACAAATGGGTGTTGAATTTTGTCAAAAGCTTTTGCTGCATCTATTGAGATGATGATATGGTTTTTTCTCCTGCAAGTTGTTAATATGGTATATCACACTGATTGATTTGCATATATTGAAGAATCCTTGCATTCCTGGGATAAACCCCACTTGATCATGGTGTATGATCCTTGTAATGTGCTGTTGGATTCTGTTTGCTAGTATTTCGTTGAGGATGTTTTCATCTATGTTCCTCAGTGATATTGGCCTGTACTTTTCCTTCCTTGTGACATCTTTGTCTGGTTTTGGTATCAGGGTGATGGTGGCCTCGTAGAACGAGTTTGGGAGTGTTCCTCCCTCTGCTATATTTTGGAAGAGTTTGAGAAGAATAGGTATTAGCTCTTCTCTAAATGTTTGACAGAATTCGCCTATGAAGCCATCCTGTCCTGGGCTTTTGTTTGTTGGAAAATTTTTAATCACAGTCTCAATTTCAGTGCTTGTGAATTGTCTGTTTATGTTTTCTATTTCTTTCTGGTTCAGTCTTGGAAGGTTGTGCTTTTCTAAGAATTTGTCCATTTCTTCCCAGTTGTCCATTGTATTGGCATAGAGTTGCTTGTAATAATCTCTCATGATCCTTTGTATTTCTGCAGTGTCAGTTGTTACTCCTCTTTTTCATTTCTATTTTTTTGAGACTTCTCCCTTTTTTTCTTGATGAGTCTGGCTAATGGTTTATCAATTTTGTTCATCTTCTCAAGGAACCAGCTTTTAGTTTTATTGATCTTTGCACTGTTTCCTTCATTTCTTTTTCATTTACTTCTGATCTCATCTTTATGATTTCTATCCTTCTGCTAACATTGGGGTTTTTTTGTTCTTCTTTCTCTAATTGCTTTAGGTGTAAGGTTAGGTTGTTTATTTGAGATGTTTCTTGTTTCTTAAGGTAGGATTGTACTGCTATAAACTTCCCTCTTAGAACTGCATTTGCTGCATCCCTTCAGTTTTGGGTAATCGTGTTTTCATTGTCAATTGTTTCTAGGTATTTTTCGATTTCCACTTTGATTTCTTCAGTGATCTATTGGTTATTAAGTGGTGTACTGTTTAGTCCCCATGTGTTTGTATTTTTTACAGATTTTTTTCCTGTAATTGATATCGAGTCTCATGGCGTTGTGGTCGGAAAAGATACTTGATACGATTTCAATTTTCTTAAATTTACCAAGGTTTGATTTGTGACCAAAGATATTGATCTATCCTGGAGAATGTTCCATGAGCACTTGAGAAGAAATTGTATTCTTTTGTTTTGGGATGGAATATCCTATAAATATCAATTAAGTCCATCTTGTTTAATGTATCATTTAAAGCTTGTGTTTCCTTATTTATTTTCATTTTGGATGATTTGTCCATTGGTGAAAGTGGGGTGTTAAAGTCCCCTACTATGATTGTATTAGTGTCAATTTCCGTTTTTATGGCTGTTAGCATTTGCGTTATATTGAGGTGCTCCTATGTTGGGTGCATAAATATTTGCAATCCTTCTTCTTGGATTGATCCCTTGATCATTATGTAGTGTCCGTCTTTGCCTCTTGTAATAGTCTTTATTTTAAAGTCTATTTTGTCTGATATGAGAATTGCTACTCCAGCTTCTTTTTGATTTTCATCTACATGGAATATCTTTTCCCATCCCCTCACTTTCAGCCTGTATGTGTCCCTAGGTCTGAACTGGGTCTCTTGTAGACAGCATATATACGGGTCTTGTTTTTGTATCCATTCAGCCAGTCTATGCCTTTTGGTGGGAGCATTTAATCCATTTACATTTAAGGTAATTATTGATATGTATGTTCCTATTACCATTTTGTTAATTGTTTTGGGTTTGTTATTGTAGGTCTTTTCCTTCTCTTTTGTTTCCTGCCTATATAAGTCCCCTTAGCATTTGTTGTAAAGTTGGTTTGGAGGTGCTGAAATCTCTTAGCTTTTGTCTGTCTCTAAAGGTTTTAATTTCTCCGTTGAATCTGAATGAGTTCCTTGCTGGGTAGAGTAATCTTGGTTGTAGGTTTCTCCCTTTCATCACTTTAAATATGTCCTGCCACCCCCTTCTGGCTTGCAGAGTTTCTGCTGAAAGATCAGCTGTTAAACTTATGGGGATTCCCTTGTATGTTATTTGTTGTTTTTCCCTTGCTGCTTTTAATATTTTTTTCTTTGTATTTAATTTTTTGATAGTTTAGTATGTGTCTTGGCATGTTTCTCCTTGGATTTATCCTGCATGGGACTCTCTGAGGCTCCTGGACTTGACTAACTATTTTCGTTCCCATATTAGGGAAGTTTTCAACTATAATCTCTTCAAATATTTTCTCAATCCCTTTCTTTATCTCTTCTTCTTCTGGGACCCCCTATAATTCAAATGTTGGTGGGTTTAATGTTGCCCCAGAAGCCTCTGAGACTGTCCTCAATTCTTTTTATACTTTTTTTTTATTCTGCTCTGTGTTAGTTATTTCCACTATTTTATCTTCCAGGTAACTTATCCATTCTTCTGCCTCAGTTATTCTGCTATTGTCCCTCTAGAGAATTTTTAATTTCATTTATTGTGTTGTTCATCATTGTTTGTTTGCACTTTAGTTCTTTTAGGTCCTTGTTAAACGTTTCTTATATTTTCTCCATTCTATTTCCAAGATTTTGGATCATCTTTACTCTCATTACTCTGAATTCTTTTTCAGCTAGACTGCCAATTTCCTCTTCATTTGTTTGGTCTGGTGTGTTTTTACCTTGCTCCTTCAACTCCTGTGTGTTTCTCTGTCTTCTCATTTTGCTTAACTTACTGCATTAGTGGTCTCCTTTTCGTAGGCTACAGGTTTGTAGTTCTTGTTGTTTTTCGTGTTTTCCCCCAGTGGCTAAGGTTGTTTCAGTGGGTTTTGTAGGCTTCCTGGTCGAGGGGGCTAGTGCCTGTGTTCTGGTGGATGAGGCTGGATATTGGCTTTCTGGTGGGCAGGTCTGCTTCTGGTGGTGTGTTTTGTGGTGTCTGTAACCTTATTATGATTTCAGGCAGCCTTTCTGCCAATGGGTGGGGTTGTGTTCCTGTCTTGCTAGTTGTTTGGCATAGGGTGTCCAGCACTGTAGCTTGCTGGTCGTTGAGTGGTGTTGGGTCTTGCTGGTGAGATGGAGACCTCTGAGAGATTTTCGCCTTTTGATATTACATGCAGCCGGGAAGTTTCTGGTGGACCAGTGTCCTGAACTCAGCTCTCCCACCTCAGAGGCACAGGCCTGACACCTGGCTGGAGCACCAAGACCCTGTCATCCACACTGCTCAGAATAAAAGGGAAAAAAAAAAAGGAAAAAGGAAAGAAAAATAAAATAGAATAAAATACAGTTACTAAAATAAAAAATAATTATTAAATTTTTTTTAAAAATTAAAAATAAATAAGAGGAGAGCAACCAAACCAAAAAATAAATCCACCAATGATAACAAGTGCTAAAAAGCTATACAAAAACAAAAAAACAAAGAGAGAGAACCCTAGGACAAATGGCGAAAGGAAAGCTATACAGACAAAATCACATACAGAAGCATATACATACACACTCACAAAAAGAGAAAAAGGAAAATATATATATATATCATTCCTCCAAAGACCACCTCCTCAACTTGGGATGATTCGTTGTCTATTCAGGCATTCCACAGATGCAGGGTACATCATATTAATTTTGGAGATTTAATCCTCTGCTCCTGAGGCTGCTAGGAGAGATTTCCCTTTGTCTTCTTTGTTCGCACAGCTCCTGGGGTTCAGCTTTGGATTTGGCCCTGCCTCTGCGTGTAGGTTGCCTGAGGGCGTCTGTTCCCACTCTGACAGGATGGGGTTAAAGGAGAAGCTGATCCGGGGGCTCTGGCTCACTCAGGCCGGGGGGAGGGAGGGGTACGGATGCAGGGCAAGCCTGCAGCGGTAGAGGCTGGCGTGATGTTGCACCAGCCTGAGGCGTGCTGTGCGTTCTCCCAGGGAAGCTGTCCCTGGATCACGGGACCCTGGCAGTGGTGGGCTGCACAGGCTTCTGGGAGGGGAGGTATGGGGAGTGACCTGTGCTTGCACACAGGCTTCTTGCTGGCGGCAGCAGCAGCAGCCTGAGCGTCTCATGTCCGTCTCTGGGGTCTGCGATTATGGTCGAGGCTCGCGGCCGTCTCTGGAGCTCATTTAGGCGGTGCTCTGAATCCCCTCTCCTGGCGCACTTTTGGGAGGTTTGAGGTTTTCTGCCAGCATTCAGTAGGTGCTCTGTAGGAGTTGTTCCACATGTAGATGTATTTCTGTTGCATTTGTGGGGAGGAAGGTGATCTCCACGTCTTACTCTTCTGCCATCTTGAAGGTCTCTCTCTAGAGCTCTTAATATTTTAAGATAAACAGTGTGTTCACTTTCTGATGCTTGCATCAGAACTCTCAAATGTGTCTTTATCTCTGTAATTTATTGTGTTTTCAAAATTACCAGTTGCGGATTTTATGGTTTCAAAGTGATTAATACCAGAGATTTGCTTTTTCATTAATCTGATGATATATTCTGTATGTCAATGTGTCATGTAAATATAGAGAATCTTGTTGAGGATTCAGCAGCATAAAATTAGAGGAAGCCTCATATGGTACAGACGTTCCTGTGAGAGCACTGCTACTTTTTTCTTCTTAACATAATCATAGAAGAGTGTGGATGTACTGGTCAGGAACATGGTGATAAGATTACAATTATAATCAGATTTTTTATATAAGCAAAATATGGTTCATGATAGGACTGAAAACATTCCAATACTGAAAGTAATGTTTAGATGAAATGATATAGTGATTGGAGCTGAGGGAAGTAGAAAAAGTTTCAGATGAAATATTAGCCACTTTAATGCTATGTAATGAGTACATGGGGGGGTAAACTATACTATTCTATTTTTGTGTCTGTTTGAAATTTTCCTTACTATAGGAGTCTTAATATGATGTTTAGAATGTTTTCAATAACAGTAGAATAAAAATAAATACAAAGCGGGTCACAAAATGGTAAATGCAATGTAAACTTGATGTAGAAAATATAGAGAGGAAAGAGTCCTAGATATAAATAATAATTGACTCTTGAATGTGAAATAATATTTTTTCTATATAATTATTTCTAAAAATTTCATGAAATTAATCTTAAGCACGAGATATAATTGGAAGCATTGAAAATATTTAGTTTGCCTATTACTCATAAGAAAGAACTGGAAGAAAGTATGTATTGATACGAAAGTCAATATTAAAAAAAAACATACGAAGCAGAAACTTCCTTAATCATGTTATTACCATACAGGAGAGTGTAAAAGACACTCTTTGTTCAAAACAGAGCTGTGGGGATTCAGGTTTAGCCTTGCGGTTTAGTCTTTGAACACTGGATTGAGTTTAGCCATTTTCAGTCTTTGTGACTATGGACAATTTACTTAATCCAAGTTTTCATTTCCTCACAATTGCAAACATACAATAGTACAATTATGCAATTTGACAAACAATAATAGGACATACTTCATTGGGCTTTATGAGGAAGAAATGAGATAATCTGGCAAAGCACTTATTCCAGGGTCTCAAAAATGTTAACTAACAGTCACAGCATGGCCTTGTCAGTGGCTCCCTAGTATTTCATTCATACAATTTAATGTCTTTGTATTTTACTTTCTTTTGATGTAAAGTTAATCAGTTTAACTGCTGGTAAGATTATTTAATGCCTATGACACTTTGATGTGGTGAAGAAGGAATGCTAACCATTGTTTGCAATGTAATTAATGATCAGTCTATTGAAGTTTGCTATATAAAATCAGTTTGATGTAGAAAAATAATTTATTAAGATATTGAGAAAATTTTGGAAAGAATCTCTGGGGAAAAATTCTCATGTAGTTAATGTGGTAGATGGTTGCAAATTCCTTGTACTTATTCCACTGAGATGTGGAGTCTAATCCCTTTCCCCTTGAATGTCAACTTGCCTTAGTGTCTTGATGACCAGTGATACTGTGGGACTTCCAAGGATGGATGATAAGAAGCCTTGACACTTCTGTCCAAGTCTCTTGGAATATTCACTCTTGGAACCCAGACACCATGCAGTGAGAAACCTAAGCTATATGGAGAGGCCTCATATAAATGCTCCAGGTTCAGTATCAACTCTAACTGAGCTCCTGGCTACTACTACTTCTAGTCATGTGAGTAAGACTTCTTGGATGTCCAAACCAGTTGAGCCTTCAGAAAACTCTAACATCTGCAACCATTTGATGGCAATATAAGAGATCCCATGGAAGAACTAACCAACCTGAGCTAAGTCAACCCACAGAACTCCAAGAGATAATAAGAAATTTTTGTTTTAAGCCACTAAATTTGGGGGTTGTTTTTCCATGCAACAATAAAATACTTATTTAATTAAATTCTATTTTTAAGGATAAAAGCAAAGATGTTATAACAAAGAGACCTGAAAATCCAATGGCTTAAATTAAGACACATGTGTATTTCTTTCTTATATAAAATTCCACCCTTTCTAGCTGGTAGGGCAGCTCTTCCATAAGGTCATTCAGGAAGGGAAGTTCCTGCTATCTTGCCCTAGGCCTAGAGTATTGTCCATTGCTCTATAACAGAACTTGGGTCACTGCACATCTGTGTTCCCACCTGCAGGGAGAAAGAGGAAGTCCATAGTAAGCAGCTTGTCCTTAAGCTGAACATGATCCGTAAATTGCAAACACAATGTGTTCATATGCTTTTGACCCAAATTTAATCACATGGCCCCATTTAGCTGCAAGGAAGATTGAAAATGTTTGTATTTTACAGCTGGGAAGCCATGTGCCAGCTTAAAATCTAAGGATTCTATTATTAAAGAAAAAGGAGAAAGTGAGAATAGATACTGAGGAAGGCTAGCAGTTTCCACCAATTATGTCTGAAAAAACAAAAAGTGGAAATTTAACCAGTTTAAAAGTGGAAATGACCAGCTTTCTTAAACACTTAAAAGAGGAGGCAAAACATACACAAATATGAAAGCTACAAAATGCATTACTTTTTAAAACTATAAGTGCTGTGGGTTTTCTCTTCATTATTTCTACCCTTATAATTTTCAGTCTGTTTACAATAATAAGTATTTCAATACTGTTCTGGATTATAACAATTTTACAAGACTTCTACCAGTCCCCAACACGCACACAATTATATTGTCTATAACCCGCTAAGGGTATATGACTTGTGTTACCAAGCAGTCAATTCGTGGTCACCGCATAGGATCACAGTGATGCAAACCTGAGTGACTAATGATGAGTCTGAGTACTGGTGCTTTTCTTTGAAATCATGTTTTTAAAGTTTCCTTTGGCCGACGTTACAAAATCCATTCTCTTGCTATTCCCTATATGACCCCAATGCACTAGCGTTATGAGAAACATTTGTCTCTAATAGGATAGTAACATAATATTGTGCTGACCCAAAGGCAACAGATTTCAGATATCAAAATGAGGTGGAAAACAGATTGCCATACAGATATTTCTAAAAAGATGGTCAAAGCAGAACAAGTTAGAGGCCTTGCCCAGATTGGGAACGTAAAAATCGTTCAGACACTGAGGACAGAAAAGAGCTGTGAGCTGTGTAAGGAGTTCTTGAGAGACGCAGCCAAGAGCGGGGCGTGAGGGCTCTTCTCCCTTCACCGCAAGGCAAGAGAAAGGGGTTTCACTGGGGTTTCTAGAGAAGTTGCTGCGTGCTATCTGTAGTTAGGGGGTGTTGACGTTTACTGCTAAACCTGCCAGAAGATGTACAAGAAAGCAGAGGCCTACACGATCTACTGCCAAACCAGAGTGGAATATGAGAAGAGGGTTCGAGCACAAGCCAAGAAGTTTGTTCCCTCATAAGTAGCGACCTGTGGCATCATAAAAAGGAAGGGATTGGTGTGGCAAGAACTTGTTTACAAAATTTTTGCAAATCTAACGTTGCTCTCTACAATTACTGGTCACCTGGGGAGGGTTGGGCGGGTGCCATTTTCCATTTCCACCACTGGTACAGTCTTGGCTCGCTGAATCGCCCAGTTTTTCATACAGGGTCTCTTCCTTCACTCTTTTGTATTTTTGATTGTTACGTAAAACTTGCATAGAAGCTCTAGAAGTGGAAGCAAAGGAGAAAGCAAAGGTGGCTGCATTGGGCAGCCCTTACTCCCTACGTTTTCAAGGCAAGGATGGATAACTACTTCCCATGAACCAGATGTGGAGCCACATAGGTAAGGGTAAACAGATCTGGAGCCATTTTAAATGCTGCCTAAGAGGTCACCTTGGAGTGACAATGGGACCCTGAAGGAGAGAATCTCTGTTTATTGGGCCACTAGAAAAGCAGGGTTAAGGGTAGGGGAAGTAGCCAGCTGGAGGAAGATGGGTAACCAACATCATACACCATGATTCTCACCATAAGCCTTGGAGGAACTCACAAAAGTATTCAATACCAATGAGGAAAAAAACAACCCACAACCTGCTTTAAGGATCTGACATGCCTAGGAATTCTATAGCCATTTTATAGAGTACCTGCAGATAAAACCTTTCACAACCCTATTTATACAGCTAGAAATTCAATCTACATTTTATAAATTAGTATGTACTTAATAAAAGATACAAAATACTCATATCTGTTAAAACTCTTCTGCTCACTAAAAATAAGTTTTAGATTAAGCATATCCTAATATGGTCACTCTTCTTTTATAGTTTGACAACCCTGCAACATGTTCTACCTATTAATTTTTACCTTTTAGGCATCATTATGATTCATATCACAACCTCAACTTTCCATTTAACTATAATTATGATTCTGTTTGAGGTGTTTGATCATCACAAACTGAACTAGAAGCACTTTAAGCTAATTCTATTACCTTTTTGTATGCTGAGATTTTTTTGAAAGCACACTTGATTTCTAGCAAAACCAAGATTTTCAAACCCATATTGACTTTTCCCTACCCCAAGACATGGAATCATCTACTTTTCGAAGATACTTGATGCCTACAAATGGAAAATAGTATTAGAGGTCAGATATATGAAGAATCCATATGTGGTTGTTCCCACTGAACATTAGTGATGGTCAGGATGATACTATTAGTGGACCACATGGGTCACAACACTGAAAAGAGATATTTTAAAATCATGAATTAAAACTAATATATGCAAATGTAATACTAACGTTATTACATCCTTTTCAAATTTTTTCCAATATAAAAACTTCCAATTTATTTTCTTTAAAACATACTCATATAATTTTTTAGTCTCTCCCTTGAACTGTATTTCTGTTATAATCCATTTATATCTCACTGATCACCATCCTGTGGTCACTTTATTGACACGTTAACATGGGAATATTGTAACTGCTGTACTGGAATCTGATTCTCAGACTCTGGAGCCTGACCTCTGATGTTATACCTGGTACAGACTAAAGTCTTCCCCCACAAGAAGTTTAAAATAAATGAGGGAAACAAGACAAATATTTCAAAACAAATCACCCAGTAACAAAATGCTAAAAAATGTGCAGTATGATGTAACACAATATGTGAGTTGGCTCTCCCCACTGCTGAGCACAAATGTGTCACATTTCCAGTAAGACCTCATACTCAATCTATTTTGCCCCCAACTATGAGTAGGAGTCATTTCAGTTGTTTTCTGAAAATCCTCTCTTCCAAGTCCTCTCCTTTAGCAGTTTGGCAGAACTTTATATATATGATCAGAATTGCTGCCCAAAGGTCTTCTATCTACTACTCTTAGGATCTTCTATTGGGAAAGCAGACAAGGAATCCTGTAGATATAATGAAATAACAAGGAGACTCACAAAGTATTATGGGTGCAGAGAGGAGGGCCAGCCAATGCATTTACAGGTTACTTTACAAGGTTACTTGCCAGAAGGTAGGACTCTGAAACAGAATCTACAGAACAAGTGGAGATTATTCCAGAGAATAGGGATAGAGAGTGTATTATAAGCAAGGGAAAGTATGGACAAAGGCCTGGAGGAAGTGGTAGTGAAGAACAATTTTGACTGTAGCTTTGACAGGAAAGAGAGAGATTCTGGATGGAGAGAAGAGATAAGTCTAAGAAATGGGAAGAGAACGGTTTGAGAAGGCCCCCATGAAGGGCCTTCAGAAGCATTACTCTGGGTGTAGTGTGGAAATGTGTTTGGAGAGTGACAAGATCCAAGGCAGGGAGACTGGAGTTAGAGAGCTGTTCTAGAATTCGAGAAACAATGGAGGTAAAACTAAGGTGGTGGTGTGGTAATTGCAAAAAGCAGAGCAATTTGAGACCTTATTAAGGAGCACAATGAACAGAATTTGATGGAATGATTAAGGAAGAGAATTCAGTACAGCTTTCAGGCCGTTGTTTTGGGAAAGTGGGCATATGAATTTTTCTGTTTACAAAAATGGAAAAACTCAGAGGAGGAGCACGTTGGGATTGAATAAGGGTGTGCATAGCACATCCAAGGGGAGATTTCTGTATGCAATAGATAGATGGATCTAAGGGGAGGGTTCTGAGCTAGAGATATGGACTAGGTAGTCAGAAGCATGTAGCCTATGAGAGTAGGATTGCCAAAAGATAGTATATAGAGTGAGGAAATCAGAGGAGTGAGGAAAGGAGAGCAGAGGAGAGTCTAAGACAAAATTCTGAGCAACATTTATTTAAGGGAAGGTCATACAGAAAATAAGCGACCAAGTTTAACCAAGGAAGTCAAGGGGAAACCAATAGTATGAAGTAACTGGAGGCAATGAAAAAATGTCTTTGTTGAAGGAAGAAGTGACCAACAACGTCTAACAGTTTTACAAATTAAATTTCGGAAAGACACTACTATAAATTAGGTGTCAAACTGGGTACCTTGTCAGAGGAAACTCTAGGAGTCTTTAAAGTCAGTAGAGATGAGAGAGAGAAAGAAGGTTAAGGTGTGGATAAATATTCTAAATATAACGTGCAATGTCTAGGAACAATTACTACATTCTTTATTGTTAAATGAGGTAAAGTTTTCAACACAAGTGTTTTTTATTTATTTATTTATTTATTTTCTTTTTTGCGGTATGCGGGCCTCTCCCGTCGTGGAGCACAGGCTCCGGATGTGCAGGCTCAGCAGCCATGGCTCACGGGCCCAGCCGCTCCACGGCATGTGGGATCTTCCCGGACCGGGGCATCGGCAGGCGGACTCTGAACCACTGCGCCACCAGGGAAGCCCGACACAAGTGTTTTTTAAAATTTATTTATTTTATTTATTTATTTTTGGCTGCTTTGGGTCTTCTTTGGCACGCACGGGCCTTCCCTAGTTGTGGCGAGGGAGGTTACTCTTCGTTACAGTGCACGGACTTCTCGTTGTGGTGGCTTCTCTTGTTGCAGAGCACAGGCTCTAGGAGTGCAGGCTTCAGTAATTGTGGCTCGCGGGCTCAGTAGTTGTGGCTCTCAGGCTCTAGAGCACAGGCTCAGTAGTTGTGGCACATGGGCTTAGTTGCTCTGTGGCATGTGGGATCTTCCCGGACCAGGGCTTGAACCCGTGTCCCCTGCATTGGCAGGCATATTCTTAACCACTGCAGCACCAGGGAAGCCCAACATAAGTGGTTTAAAATGCAACAATGTGTTTTGCAATCACTGGCAATCCTACTGTTTGGCATGTTGGCTGGTTAGTGATGCAGTATATCCCAAAGGAAGACAGAGTTCATTTTATTGGCAAGACTTTCCACAGTGTCTTAATCCATTTAATTAAACAGAAACTAGGTTTCCTTAACTGTGTTTAAGGTTAACCACCATTTTAAACCCTTCTTATAAATTCTCAAAAGCCCACTGACCCACATTGCTCCTCTAAATTTGAAATTGAAATTAAAAGAATTATTTTGAGTTAAAATTTCTAACTTTTAACATTATCCCCCATTTAAGCATGTCTTTTCCTAATTTCTGTGAAAAATGACGTTTGAATCACATTGCTTACCTGTGTATAGAGTGAGTTTTTGGTGGGGGCAGGTGATATTAATCAGTTAAAAAGGAATAAAAGGGCCTCAGATGCAACATAAATAGGAAATTATCAAATGCATCTACCCACATTTTTGCACCACCTCACCTCCTTATCAATTGTTCCAAAGGCGATGAGTCTAACAGAAAAGCCGCTTCATGGCTAAAATATCAAAGAACAAGTAACTAGTACAATAAAAGTTATTAAAGGTTGAAATTGAAATGATAGTGCTTTATTACTTCACAGATTATTAAACAGCTATTCAATATTTTTTTTCTAAAATCACCATTAAAATTAGTCATTAGAAACCTCAAGAAGCAAAGCCATCAAACTTCAGGGAGAATGATTTTCCATGGTGAAGTTTCCAAGTGAAAAGAATCAGTGATTCTTTGTGAAATGTGTACTTCCATGGAAATAAACCACCATGTTTGGTTGGCATGTATGATCTACAGGGTCCACTGTAAATTCTTCTCAATAAGAAGATACTCAGAATTTTCTAAAAAAGTGTTTTGCTTATCTGGTAAACTTTCTGGATACTATTAATAGCAGTTAGAACAAAGAAACCCCAAGATCAATCATAAACACCATTTAGCTGATGGTGCTGTGAACTAGGCAATTTTCCAAAATTTAATGAACAAAGCAGGGATCACAAATTCGGATACCTGCAGGAAACAGGAAGTTAGTCATCAACTGAGGAGAGGACCAAGTACTTCAATGCAAGCAGGATGATCAACAAAAGAACTCAGTACTGGGGATCTATATAATAAGGAGTGGCAGACATTAAGTAAAGTAACATTATCTCAGTTTTCAATACAAATAATATTTTAATGCAATATATATTTTTTTAAAAATCCAAATGAATGCAAAACAAGCCATGATGAACAAAATATCAAAAGGCTAAATACAGAATTAGTAATAATGCCCTGCAGAGACATGCTGAAACCTGAGGCAAAGGGAAAAATCGGTAATACTGATCCTGTCATCAAAAATATTTGCTCCATATGAATGATTATAGCAGAATCAATTGTGCATGCATATATATATATATATATATATATATATATATATATATATTTGGATATAGTCATTTATCTTGCATTTCAATGCCATTTTTTGTACTTCAAGAGAACTGATATTTTCAAAGGATAGCTAAAATGATGCTTTCGTTACTATCAAGTTTAGGGAGTCCAAAAGGAGAATCAATTCAACAACTTGTCTTTGAAGTTGTTTAATTATGTAGTATGATTCCTGCTTATTAGATACATCACCTGGGATTTATTTAGAAGTTTGCATCAAGAAATAATTCAGTAAGTTTATTGTTTTGCCCTATGAAATTACATGATATTTCTTCCCAAATAGGCAAAAAAAAAAAAAGATGGTCATTAAACTTAATCTTCTAATATATACCCATTAAAACGCAGCTTTCTTTTCAGTTCAAGAGCACATCTGTTCTGTCATTGATCAAATAAAGTTAAGGACTGTGATAAATAATGGTGTTTAGAAAAGTTTGAAAATTTTCTATATCTAGCCATTTCACTTAAAATCAATGTTTACTTAAGCCAGTCAAACTTTTAGCCTAAATTCTGAAATTTCTGATTCATTAAATTGTACCATCCAAGTTCAAATTCAACTGCAATCAAAAATCTCTTTCAAGTGTCTCTAGTTATACCCCAATAATACCAAAATATGAATTAGCTGAAATTCTTTTGTTAACCACATATTTTTAGTTCACATGATCAAATATTTAATTCACTTAAATAATTTTTCAATTAGCACTGCATGAGTGTTACAAAGATTATAAATTCTTAGTTCAAAAACTCAATATCTCATGATTTGAGTTCATGACTCTTCCCATGAACTAATCTTAGACCCCGAGTGCTTTCAGGCACCTATTATATAAGGGGGTAGATAAAACTAATACACATTAAACATTTAAATCATTTTAACAGTAATATAAGGAAGTATTAAATTTGTTATAACAAACTGACAGATTATAAAGGATAGTCAACAAATCTTGTGTAGATAAAAATGATTAATATTTTTGTTGATGATGTGTTGTCTTCATATGATAACTAATTTAACTTTATAATTACCTAATAACAAAGGTAGTGTCATTTTCCCATTGTTCAATGAGGAAAATTAAGTTCTGGAAGTGTAAATGACTTGCCCAAGGCTGCTTGACTGCTAAGTCCAGTGGGTAGGAAAACAAGGATGTAGTGTGTGTGTGTGTGTGTGTGTGTGTGTGTGTGTGTGTGTGGCTCCGTATGTATACATGTGTGACTGTGTTTAGCATTTATGGGTGATGGGGAGACAATCACAAGTATATTAAATATAAAAAATCACAGGAAGATGGCAATGTGCATTTCATCTTTTTATTTAACACCACCCTAATAATTCCACCCACCTCCTTTTTGAAGCTCTTGGGTATCTCTCCTTAACTCACATTAATTTCACAGTTTGATCCTAGAGAACTGAGTAGAGATAGCTTTAGGACTTGTCGATTTAAAAGAAGAATCTTGGAACAGTAAAGTGAAAGTTGAAGCACAACTTTTAAGTCCAGCTCAGCTTAACATTAAGACTTTAAAAAGAGAGTATCAGACACCTATCAAACACCATCACTGACACTAACACAGGATCTGTGACAAATATAGTGAAACACATAAAGGCCTTATTGAAAAAATGAAAATGTTTACAACTCTTGACCACGTAGGACTATAAAATCAAACTACATTTTCACATTTACTATTGCAACCTTTAATGAAAAGTCATCATTTCTTGAGATCTGGAAACTATTAAAGAAAAAAAGGGAATTTTATTAAAATAAAATTAGAAAATTAAATAACTTCTGAGTGAATTTCTGCTATGTCCCTATAACATCATTTCTTGTTTTCAGCCAATTTCCTCACTGGAGAAATCTTACATGCAAACTCAAGTAGAAATATAGTTACTAATTTTGGTTTGGCTTAACATTCATGAAGCACTACAAACCTTCTTGCATTATCACAAGAAGCTTGTTTGGGGAGGAAAATGATGTCTTAGAAAGTTGAAGAAGAGACTAAGTCACGCTAGAGTCTTACAGGGGGCCACCATATTGCAGACCACAGGAACTGCCATTTATACTGTTTTCTTTGTTTTCCCAGGTAATGTCTATTATAGAACACAAAGATCAGGCAAGTTTCTTAATTTCTCATTTAATTTGCTGTTATTTGAGATGAAGGATAACTATCTTTTGGGGTTGTCTGAGATGTAAATGAAATAAGATATAAAAAAGTTCTCATGGTGCTTACATAAAGTATGTACCCCAAAACTTGCTCCTTTCCTCTCCACTCATTCCTACAGGATGCCTGCATCTCATGGAGCAAATCTTATTACTTTTGCTACCAGATACAATGCAAATATCTTGGAATCTTTGGTTTGTTACAGCCACTGGAGCTCAGCCAGTCACTGGTCTATTTTTGCCTAAGATGAGTAAGAAATTCTATCACTCATAGCAGAGGAAGCCAACAAAGGTTTTCTTTCCATTAAAAAGATAATATGCTTTTAGGTAATCATGTCACTCCTATTTAAAGCAGCATATCTCTTCAAACATCATTTACTTTTTTTAATTTATTGCATTAGAGTTCTGCTTTATCTTTAGGTATCTGTGCTAGACAAAGGAGAGCTGTCTAGATTGGAGTGTCTCTGTTACTTCTGACATGAATAAATATTGGACTGACTGGAACATGCTAATATCAGAATCCCAAATACCTCCTTAAACACCATATTATGAAACTTCGTGGTTTTACATATATATTTTACCACTGTAATTATATAATGAGTAAGCTTGGTTAGTCAAAAAGCATCCTTAGGAATATTGCCTGCCTTAGAAAACTACCTTTGTGTTGTATGAATGAATGAATCTGAACATTTTAAAAAGATACAAGCTGATAATGCCAAATAAAAGATGACTTTAGTTAATCCAGTGGGGATGAAAGTCACATTTTCATTAAAATCATACTGGTTGCTGGGCTAAGTTTTCTTTTTCTACTTTTAAAGTATTTTTGCTTGCAAAACAATACAAAAAATCCTTTAAAAAATGAATAAAATAATGATACATATCGATTCCTGTAGGGTCTTATTTCTAAATAGGAGTACACAAATTAGAGTTCATCATGCTGAGCCAATAATTTCTTACACTGGTATGAATTAAAATATTATTTATTAAGCAACTTGTGTCAAGTTTCATCTGTGCAATGACTCTCATGTAAGAATACACAATAGAGAAGCTACAGTTGAGATCACTGGTGGCATCACTGGGATAAAAGTCCCAAAGTAAATTGGAAGTGATTCTCTGGACAGAAAAAGAAAACTCATAGAAAGAGGAATATTTGGTGACTATAAGCAAATTTGGTGACTCCTCCTCTTTCCTTCCTGAGTAACTCGGTCCTAATGCCCTGAAGTCACACAGGACAAACTAGGCATCTAGGTGGAGGCAGGGCTCGGTGTGGAGTCTTGAGGACCAAGCAGGGTGAGGAAAGCAGCTATGTGTCAGCAGTGACCAGTGTAGGATGTCAAAGTCCAACAGAAGGAGAAAGGCAGGAAAGCCTAAAATGGGGAGTCAGAGTCTGAGTAGGATGAGGAGGGTAACTTTGCAAAGGGATGTCTTGTCAGAGTCTAGGTGGGGCGATGAGGCTGGCCACACATGGAAAATATTTTGATGTGGGTGACAGAGCCCAAATAGTAAAGGATGCATCTGCTTGAAGAGGAAGCCAGCTGTGGGTGTCAGAGGGACAACGGTATGGAGGAGACCTCCAGCAGTGCAGACGTTCCAGTGTGAAGAGGGTGCCTATACAGAGGTGTCCTGAAGTGGGGAGCAGAGTCCGAGCCCAGTGAGATGGGAGTTGATGAGGGTGGTGGGGAGGGGACAGCGTGAGAAATCAGAACCTGAGCAGTGAGAGTGGGGACGGGGTACAAGCAGCAGTGGGAAACTGGTTACATACCGGGGTATCGAACAAATTAAAGATATTAAGGTAGGTAGGAAGGTAGATTGGTATTGCCAGAGAAGGGAGCTGCAAATACAGAACTGGAGAAAAGTGGAATGAACTCTGTGGTTTGGAGTTAGAATTGAAGATATTGATATGAAATGTGTGGTTTTCAATACATGTTGATAGATTTACTTATAGACATAAATATGTGTATATATGAAATATGTATGAATGTGTATACACATACTCTAAGTTCTGTCCACCAAGACAGTCTGAAAATAATGATAGCCCAATAGCAATGAGTACATCTTCCACTCAAACATCAAATCTGGCTTCTAATTATTATTCTCCACTTGGAGGAACTAGGGTTCCTTGGAGAAATGGCTGAGTTCAGCTTGGGCAAGGAGAATGCAAAAGGAAGCTGGAACATCATTTTATGCCGGAAAACAAGTACATACTCAAGAATGATAGGAATATGTCAAGAGTTCACAGAAGCTAGCCTGAAGGGTCTTCACTGGACAAATCTGAAACAAGTTGAGCATCAAAGTAAATAATGATAGTAATGTCCTGTGACCCACTGAATAAAATTGGAAATCATGAGTTCATATTAATATTCCCAAAGTAACAAATGAAAACTTTCATCAGGAACTGGACACTTACATATTTTAAAATACATCCCCACCATACACTTAAGAATTAAAAAGAAAAAAATAGTAAGTTTTTGGTGGAGAAGACTGGCAGATACCACCCTTAATCAAGGGATCAAAGTATATATTAATAATATTTAGAATATTAAGATCTGTACCACATAATATAATATAATAAGTAGAATACAATATCACTTCTGTGATAATCCTCTCAAAGATGTACAACTTAAATCATGAGTAATCATCAGACAAACTCAAATTGATGGATAGTTTGTAAAGTAGTAGGACTGTAATCTTTGAAAATATCAGAGATTAAAGAAACATGAAAACAAAGTACAGCACCTGATTATGAACTGGAAACTTTGCTGTAAAGGACAATATTGGATTTGGCAAAACTGGAATGGATCTAAGGTTTAAAAGGTAAAAATGTATCGGCTCTAACTTCCTAATGTTGATGGTTGTATTGTGATTATGCAGGAGAAGGTCTTTGTGTGAATAACACAGTGGAATATTTGGAGGTGACTGGGCATCAGGTTGGCTACTTTTCCTCAAACAGTTCAGGGAAAAAATTCTTACATTGTACATGTAGCTCTTCTGTAACCTTGATATTGCTTTAAATTTAGCATTTATTTTTAAGAGAAGAGCAAAAATCTACTAACCTAATTTATGAAGCAAGGGTCTCAGAATGTACTGACATAGGTGTAATACAACAGTCAATCAATTAACATTTACCTGCTGAGTTTTCACATGGGTTTCAGCAGTCTACATGACAAGACATGGCTGCTAATTAATCAAAACTAAGACAGAAATATATGGAAATAGTGGATCATTTGATATATGTATACTGGCATTAGATGAAATCAGCAGTCAAGAAGAAAGTGACCCATGTGACCTGGAAAGGACTCCAGGTGAGATAATCAGTACAGGCAGGATTTCAGGGTGCAGAATGAGCATGGGTTCAGCAAAGGATGGTCAGGACACCAATTTGACAAAGAGCAGAAGGTTTGCAATGGAAAGTAGTACAAGATAAAGCAAAGGCAGACAGAACATGGAGATCCTTAAAAGTGATATTAAGGTGTGATGGTGAGGTGGGTAGCTTGCTATTCCAAGCAAAAGACCCACCTTAGCATGTAAAATCAATTCGAACAAAAATCTATAATCGCCCTCCTCTTGATTAGCTGGCAACTAAAGCAATAATTTTCAAACGTCTTTGCTCAAAGGTAATCCTATTTAGAAGCCCAATGTATACAGTAGATAAAAGTGAAGTTGCTATCATTGAATATAGAGTGGGAAGCCCAGCGCCTGGCCTCTTGACCTGTCTTTGCAACTATGACCACTGACATTCTGCTGAGGAAGACCTGGGACTCAAGGATCTCAGATGGAAGATCACTACAGTAGAGCAGTCTGAAGAGGATCTCAGAGGTATTTATGCTTTGAAAGGTGCATCTTCAAGTGGAAAGGTCCACAATAACAAGCATATATGCTGTTTCTCTTTATCTCTATGCACTAATGTATCAGTCTGCACACAAACCACCCATTCTTACTTCTGCCTGAACTTTCTAGGCCAAATGGAGTTGTTTTAATCAAGAAACTTCAAAATCTTTTCTTTCTCCATAAAATGATCATTTGGCACCTCTCTGTAGAAATATATATGGAGATAATACATTTAGCATTCAGTTAAATACTTTTGAATCAAACTAAAATTATATCAAATTATTTTCTCTATCAGGTAGACATAGTTTGTGAAAATCTGGTTATATAGTCATTACCTTCAGGGATCTTGAAAATATATGAGACTCTGGTCCTGGAAGAGACCCCTTAACTGATTCCAGATTTCAGCATCCCAGAGTAATTACAAATTATAGACTAAGGTTTCTTCAAACTTGATATAATTAAAATAATTTCAGAATATTAAAATAACAGAATATTGGGAAAAATATACTCAGAAATAAAATAATATTTAACTGTAATTTCCTCTGAATAAAGTAATTTTCATTTTTAATAGGTATTGATAAAATATAATAGAGTTATCAAATATAGACTATTATGTTTAAATTTTCATTTATTTGATAAGATCTTAAAATTGAGTCAGAACTTTTAATTTATCTAAGCCATAGTTGGGAAATGTAAAAATACCTGTAGCTAAAACTGAAACAATGTACTGTATTAAAACCATCGCAAAATGTTAATGATCTTGAGGTATCTTGAAGTTTGTATGTCTCTGTTTATACTTCCAAAATCACAACTATTAATAATTATGTTGACCACTGAGTTTCTTGCCAATCCATGTTAGCCAGATTTTACAATTTCTTTGGTGTGTAATTCTTCTTCCCTAACAGATGCAACATTTCCATTGTCAGATCATCCTAAGATTTAATCCTAATTATGGACCCCGGTGGTCAAGGAAATGTATGAAAGCAGGTGCTGAAGAAGGAGAGCATTGTCTTGTAAGACACTTACCTCCCTAGAGGTAAGCAAGGGAGGTTTTATCTTCCAACAAGGGGAGCAGGGCCAATTTTGCAGACCCAGAGGGTTCAGGAACTCAAGGAATTGAAGGATTTTAAGTGCATCTAGCCTAATATGCCCCGTTTCAGGTCTCAGGATCATACTTTATCCCTATCAAAGCCATTACCGGTGATGGATACTTTCCTAAGCTGAGAACAGTTTTCTTTCTTTTATAGTCAAGTACCATGCCTGGTTTTCAGATCTGTCTTTTCTCTGGCTTCAAGAGATGAGAGTCTCTTTAAATACTGCCAACTAGACTCTCTACCTTTCATACTTTGCTTTAAATTCATAATGAATAGATCTGAGCTTGTCATTTTCTCTTTTCTACACACAAATAGTGTTTAGCAATAGCTACTCAATTCCAGTAATACTTACAGTTAACCAGTTTCCTCATAGTTCTCAAACATCATAGGCATTGACCATTTAATCTATGCCCTTACACCTGCATCTTATCTAAGTTCACCATAGGTGAAAGTTTTAGCAATCACAAAAGCAAAGCAAGCCACAGACTATCAACTCTTTGCCTACCAAGTGATTGGGCTCTCACTGCCATCCAGCTAGTGAATTATCTAACCCTAGAGTCCCACCTTTAAAGCCTGCTTCCTGGCACCAATTTCAGCACTATCTCTGTTAGGTTCTGTGTAAATAATTTATTTATTAAGGATTCTCAGGAGAAAGGAAGTGAAACAGTGTAAGGTAGAAAACAACAACAAAAAAGCAAACCAAAACAAAACAAACCAGAATGTGGCCTCAGCTAGAGACTAGCTTTAGTCTGATTCCATGGGGAGTCTGAAGCACAAATTGCATCTTAGAGTTGGTTCTACCTTGGGCAAGGGAATCAATCTGGCCCATTTGTCAGTTTTCAGCCTCTGGTTGCCAGGGATGGAGGGTAGGGAAGTGGAGCCACAACCTCCTATGTAATGTTGTATCTGATTCAGCTGAGGTTAATCCTCCTGGGAAGGACCAGCTGTGAGTTTTCAGCAACCAGTCCTTGTGACTACTGTGGGATAAGAGCTCCAGCCTGGTGAAGGAGATCTGGGCCACTCCACCATTCAAACCAGGATACTCTTGAGAGTAAAAGGGACAGCTACTGATAAGCATGCAAAAAAAAAAAAAAAAAAAAAAAAAAAAAAAAAACAAAAAAAGACCAAGAAGAGAATTGTTTACTTTATACTGGACTACTGAAAAGTTTTAATCAGAGAAATAAGGATTATTCTTCATTTAAACATAAAATAAATTCAAGCCCATAGTGCAAACTACACTTTGCCAATTGAATGTTTTTAAATGATATGTCCAGAATCAAAAGGAAAAAGTGCAATAAATCTTTTAAAAATGGTATTAGACGTGCTAAGGTTACAGCAAATGTTAAAAAATAAAGAAAATTGAGATGGGGTATCTTTTAAAAACACTACATTCAAGAAACCAAAGGACTTGAAAGAATTGTGAAATGTTAAAACATGTTTTAGAAGTTGCAGATGTGAAGTCATTTTTTAGTGTTTCCAATATATAATTTTAAGACATCTGTTTCTGGGAAAATTTTATGAGAAAACAAAACATAGTAAGAAAAAAATCGATTTTCCAAATCCATGAAAAACAGATCCTTGCAAAGAAAAAGAAAAAACATATATGTATTTAATACTGTTTCCTGGAAGTTTACTTAGAAACTAGGAAGAAGTATTTTCTGTTGAAAGGCAGCGATTCCAACTTAGGTGTGAGAGTTTAAGGCAGAAGGGTACACATTTTGCAACTTGTCACCACATTCGCAAGGCTTCATTGTTAATTCTCAGAGTTCTCTCATCCTCAGTGAAAAATTACTGGACAAATCTATGAAATTAGTGCTGTTCTGATTTTGAGTGAATTATCTGATCAAATCACAAGAATAAGCCGTATGTTGTTTTTTTCTGTTTTTTTTAGTTGAACTGGTATTTTGGGATGTTTAAAGTGTAGAAATAATATTTAACAGCTTTGCTGAGATTCAATTTGACAAACAGCAAGCTGCACATGTACAATTTTTGACCTATAAGTATACCCGTGAAAACTCACTGCAATCAAAATAATAAACATATTCAATCATCCCCCCCAAATTTCTTCCTACCTCTTTGTAATCATCCTCCTTGTCTCTCTCTGGCCCTACCCTGTGCCTCCAAAAACCTCTTATCTTTCTTCTGTTACTATAGGTTAATTTGAATTTTATAGAATTTTATATAAATGAAATCAGACAATATACACTCATTTTTCATCTGGCTTCTTTCATGCCATATAATTATTTTAAAGTCATCCAGTTTGTACATATGCCAATAATATGTTTCTCTAATATGCAGTTCCATTGCATGGATATACCACAATTTGTTTATCCATTCAACTATTTTATTTATTTATTTTTTAACCAGTACTCGGGCCTCTCACTGTTGTGGCCTCTCTCGTTGCAGAGCACAGGCTCCGGACGCACAGGCTCAGCGGCCATGGCTCACGGGCCCAGCCGCTCCGCGGCATGTGGGATCCTCCCGGACTGGGGCACGAACCCGTGTCCCCTGCATTGGCAGGCGGACTCTCAACCACTGCGCCACCAGGGAAGAAGCCCTCCAAACTATTGATGGATATTTGAGCTATTTCCTTTTTATTCTTTTTTTGGCTATTACAAATAAAGTTGCTGTGAATATTTATGTGCAAGTCTTTGTGTGCACATATGCTCTCATTTCTCTTAGGTAAATACCTAGGAATAGAATGGCTGGATCACACAGTAGATGGATGGTTAAGTTTTAAAGACACTGTCATACTGGTTTTCCAAAGTGATTGCATATTTAACATTACCACAAACAAATTAGGCAAAGATTTCTTACCTACAACAACAAAACCATGATCCATAAAGTTTTAAAAAATAATAAATTGGATTCCATTGAAATGTAAAACTCTATTCCTCAAAAGACATTGCTAAGAGAATAAAAAGATAATCCACAGATTGAAAGAAGATATTTGTAAATTCTTTATCTGATAAATGGTTTACATACTGAATATAAAAAGAACTCTCAAAATTTAATAAGAAGAAATAAACAACCCAATAAATGAAACAGGTGAAATATTTAAACAGACACTTCACCAGAGAAGATATGTGGGTGTTAAATATGCATGTGAAAAGATGGCCAATATTATTAGTCACTAGGGAAAAGCAAATTAAAACCACAATGAGATAATATTACACATCTATTAGAATGGCTTAAATTAGAGAGAGTGACCATATCAAGTGTTAACAAGAAAGAACGAGAACCCTCATACATTGCTGTCTATTAAATGTCTATTGAGCAGATAATGTGTTAGGTTGTATGAACACTTGCTATACTCCTGACGCGGAATAGTGTTAATCTCACTTCGTTAACAGTGCTTTCTCCCTAAGGAAGAGGAAAAGAATTGATTTATCTCATGGAGTACTTTTAGGTCTTATTTTACTACAACATATGGTATTATTCATGCCTTCATTTTTGAAACGATTTATTCCTTCTCTTCATTGGGACTTTTGCTCTCCCTTCTTGAGTGCCCAGTCCCCAATTATCTTTAGTTTAGGATTTCTCCTCTTTCTGTCCATTAAATATTGCTGTTCCTTGGGGTTCTGTCCTAAACATTGTTTCCCTCTTACTCTACAAACCCCATGAGGCATCTCACATCATGCAGTCTCTATACTGCAATGGCATGTGCATCGGCAATTTGTAAACGTACATCCTTAATACTGAGATGTCTCTGGAGATTCTAATCCACCAGCTCCACTAAAGTGTCCCACTGGCAACCAAAATGCAATATTACCAAGTTTGTGTTCACACATTTCTGTGCCCTATAAGTATGCTGCCTCATTGTTCTCTATGACAGTTAATAAATTGTCCATTCATTCAGCTCCCTGAGACAAAAATCCAACTATTATCTTTGACTTCTTCCTCTTTCTTGCCCATTTATTTTGTTGATGCTACTCCTTAAATATTTAAATATTACCTCTACTCTCCCCTTCTTTCCATTTCCACTGGCCTAACTACAGCCTCCATCATTTTTTGCCTGGACTGTTTTGATAGTCTGATCACCTTAATTCTGGTAATGGGACCTCCAATCACTTTACACATTGTGGTCTGATTATTAATTCTAAAAATCAAATAACTTTTTAAAAAATTTATTTATTTTATTTATTTATTGTTTTTGGCTGCTCTGGGTCTTCATTGTTGTGCATGGGCTTTCTCTAGTTGTGGTGAGCGGGGGTGACTCTTCATTGCGGTGCATGGGCTTCTCATTGCAGTGGCTTCTCTTGTTGTGGAGCACAGTAGGTGTAGCTCACAGGCTCTAGAGCACAGGCTCAGTAGTTGTGGTGCACGGGCTTAGTTGCTCCGCAGCATGTGGGATCTTCCTGGATCAGGGCTCGAACCCATGTCCCCTGCATTGGCAGGTGGATTCTTAACCACTTGCACCACCAGGGAAGTCCAAAAGAATTAAATAACTTCTATCAGTCTACTGCTTCAAATATTTCAATGACTTCTCCTAGCCCTTAGGATATAGTCCCTTTAAAATGATAAACTCTTTATAAATGGTAAAAAGATAAAAATAAAAACAAAAACAAGTAAATTAGCCTTAGACCTAGCTTTACCTTACCTATTTTTCTTAATATTTTCTCTCATGCACTGTATTCTCAGTCATACCAAATTCCTTCCTCAAACCTTCTATATTCTCTTTTATTTCACAGCCTTCCATAAGTTGTTCCAACTACTTGGAACACTTTCTTAGTTTTTCTTGACCTCTTTGCCTTCTGAACTTATATATAACTTCTACTTATCCTTCTACATAATTATCTTGGTGGTTATTTCCAACAGGAAGCCTTCACAGATCTTAACAATATTTGGGCAAGTTAGTTGTTTGCACTATGTGCATTCACATCACCTCAGACATGATATCTAAAAATTATAGCTATATTGAGCCATCTGAATCAGAAAGTACTGCGGGGACAAGTATCATATCTGCCTTTTCCACAACTATATCCTTATGCTTAGAACATAATGTGCATTTAATTGATATTAGTTTGCTTGAATGGATGAATGTATTAATAAATGAATACAGAAATGAGAATCCCTGTGCTCACAGAAGGAAGGCTCACAGAGAAGTGGAAAGACAAAAAGAAGTTAAAGGGTAGGAATGAATATGAGCAGAAACAAAGATGAATGAGCATTTGGTAGATGGCAAAAGGTTTGTCTAATCAGCTCTCACAAATAAATACAAAAGCCTTTGCTACCCCTACTTCAAGGCAGTCTAATATGACTCTGTTCACATTTGAGGATGTACACTAAGCTTTAGGAGTAACAAATTCAATGCAGCCAGGAAGCAAAACATAGACAAAGAAGTTCTAAATAATTGCCCCTAATGACATTGGTACACACCATAGAAAGAATAGAGGATGGCGGGAGGTAAGAGAAAGAGGGAAGCTGTCTGATTGAAGTATGGCAATCCTAAGTGAACAAAAGCATGGCATGTATTTCTGAGCCAAAAGAAGTTCACCAACACTAAAAAAGAAGAAAAATACACAAGATATCATTTTCAATGGTAAGTTTTTTTTAAAGAAAAAATTTACCATTATCTTATTAAAATTTGACCCAGGATATCAAACTATTCAATGTATTATTGTCCGGCAAAGGGGCAGACTAAAGGTGCTTAGAAGGAAAAAGACTTATCTACTAATCTTTGTTTAGTTGAATTGGTAAATACTGTTGAACTTCCTTCAGGGAAAGAATAAGTCCTAGAAATGTTTACCTACAGACATTGGCAAAGCTAATCCAAAACTCTGCCTTTTTTATACAGACACAAATCCTTGCCTAGACTTGATTTCAGGCTGATAGAAACATTTTTTAAACACTTGTTTGTTCAATACATAACTATCTATGAATATGATTATTTCTTCCAAATCTACTTTGCTCATTGACATAGTTTTCCTTTGATAGGGTAACCTAAATACAATATATAGAGATATTTTCTTAGTATCCATATATAGATCTGTGCTCTAATATATGTCAATGTCATGTTGAATTTGTCTATGAAAAAACACTAGTGATTCAGCTGAAATAATGAGCCAAATCAATTTTATAGTGTTTTATATATAAAGAATAGCCATCTGATTCAGCATTTTATTTTTTTATTGGTATTGCGGAATGTTGAGGGTTAGGGGAGGGAAAGGAAGATGAGGTCTCCATGCAGGAGATTAAAGATCCAGCCTGGAGTCCATCACCAATGAAATCAGTGAAATCATATTAATAAGCTAATGATAAAATATCCATTTAATAAATTCATAAATTTTGGTCATATTTGAGACCTAGTAGTATTAATGCTACTGTTCAGAGTCACTCTCCAACCTTTTCTTAACCGTTGTTTTATAGCCTACATTTCCCCAGACCATGATAGCTGGCGTTTTACATAAACACATGTTAATGGTAATTGATCAGCCACTGACTTTCACTCCTACCTACTACTGTGAGACCATAATTTTCCTGCAAATGCCACCCTCCATAGTTATTTCCAGACATTCATTAAAGAATATTTCAAGTTTGCTTGTGTACAAAGTTTATGATATATCACATGGCACCACCATCATCTTACTATTTAGCTCTGGACCCCTCTCTGGTGATGCCAGAAGCCAGGGACTGTGTTTTTATTGCTCACAAGCTGTCCTCCTCTGTCCACTGTTCCACCACTACCACCCCCATACTCTGAAGCTCTTTCAGGCACAAACCAGTGCTGAGTTTGGGGTTCCTCAAAGTCTAAACACTGTGCTAGTTTCTTTTCTTCATTTGTATGCTATCCTATAAATGACCAGGTTTAAAAAGAAACAAAGATTCTAATTATAAAATGATAATATAATAATTTTAATGTGAAAGGTACTAGATAGGTTAAATGGCAGATAAGACATAGCTAGGGAAGGAAAAATAAGTTCAGAGAGAACAGAAAAGAGAAATTACCCATAGTGCAGCATAAAGAGTTAAAAACATGGAAAGTATTAAATTGAAGGTAAGGGAAGACTTAACAGAGAGAACAGGAAAAATGTAATATTCAAAGAGATTAATGACTGAGATGATCCAAAATGGCTGCAAGACAAAAAATCAGACTCTTAAAGCATAATAAATTCCAAGCAGTGTATATACAATAAAATCTATTTCTAAGCACATTTCTGTGAATACTAAGGACACGCAAATTCTAAAAATAGCAAAAGAGAAAGAAAAAATTAAAGACAGACATGTTTGTCACCTTATCATAAAATTAAAGCTGTAAAAGAGTAGAATAATATCTCTAAGAGCTAATAGAAAATAGTTGATTGACTAGAACACCCTTTGAAATTATTTTTAAGGAATAAGATAAACTTTTCAAACAAACAAAAAGTAGCCTTGAAGAAGAAGAGAATGAAAGCTAGAAGAAAGGACTAATATGTAAAAATAAAAGATAAGGCATATATTTGTAAAATCATGGGAAATACAGAGAAACAACTTTTTTATAAAATAATAATAGCAATAAATAGTAATCATTAATCATGGATGATAAAATACAAGATAAAACTAATATAGTGTACTCCCTTCTTAACATTTATGAACAGGATATTCCAGTAAGCTTATAATAATAGGAGGGGAAAAATGAATTAAATTTAGACTTTGTAAATTATGCTAAATGTTTAGATAATCAACAAAACAAAAATAGTTTTATTTCTTCACACCAACAGAAGGGGAAAATTGAATTTTGAAAACTTAGTCATTCCAAAAGAAGTCAGGAAAAGATAAAAAAAGAAAACATGGGAAAAGCTGGAAACAAAAATTACCAAGTAAGATGTAAAAATAAAACTGAATAAAAAAATCACAATAAATATAAATGGACTGCATCTGCCAACATCAGAAGTTATCATATAGAAATCACACATATATTATGACAGCTTAGTATAATTGCTATTATGTAGGCATACACAACTGGCTGAGAAGAAAGACAACTAATATTAACGAGATGAAAAGAAAAAAGTGCTTTTTAGAGAAGGTGATGTATGAGCTGAGTATCTGAGTATGCACGCGAGTTTGCCAAGGACACAAAATGGACAAGAACATTCCAGAAATAAAAAAGGCATTTGTGAAGAATAATTGTGGTGTATTTTTATCTTTCTCCTTCATTCAATGGAAAAATGAAAGGGTAGGAGAAAAAAGGAAAAAAAATGTTAAAATCCTTTTCCCATTTATAAAAGATTTACCTATTCTTGAAAATTCTCCCTGATGATCTTTTAAAATAAAAGATATATTCATTATCTGGGTTAGTTCTATAGAACTTTAGATAAGTGATTATAAACATTGGCAGTAGCTGTCATAATAAAGTTTGCATGGTATATTAAATGTTTCATACATTCAATACTCTTGGATTTTTGGTATTAAGTAGAACTTTACATTGTGAATAAAGGTGGTAATAGGCAATAGATTTTTGTTTGCTTCTTTGTTAGTTTTTAATGTCCTTTCTGGCAAAATAAGGAGTTGGCAATAAAATCAAATCTCTTTTTCTTTTGTATTAAATTGCATTTTATTGTCCACAAAATCCAAAAGTCTGGAAACCACTAGATTAAATGACTCTCAAAACTTTTTTTGCAAAGAACTACGCAACTTGGAACATAATGTTTTCCAAGGACTACAGACAAAATTTGAAGACTTGGCTTTAAGTAGAACCAATCTGAAAACTATACAAGTAGTTTTCTCCCCAGTTTCATAAATGTACTTTTTTAGTAATGAATATACTGTGTCTCTTGTGTTCAGAATGGTAAACTAAAAACCAGGCATAAAAACTTCATATCCTGTTGCTTCACTCCTGGGGGAAAAAGTCTCATTTAATAATTCAGTTGTTATGCATGTGCGTATGCTTTTAAAATTCATTCAATATTTGCAGATAAGCTTATCAATAAAAGTCCATAATGATCAACTAGCTTCCTGGAATGATCAAATTACTTAACATTATGTGCCCACTGATACTTAGCAAATACACTATGCTTGTCTAAGAATTAAATATGACATTAGACAATGGAAACTTATCATACCCTATACAATATGGAGCTCATGTTTAGTTTCCAAAAACAAAGAGATAAAAAGTGGAATTTGGAGGACCTTCAAGATGGCAGAGGAGTAAGACATGGAGCTCACCTTGCACCCCACAAATACATCAAAAATACACCTACATGTGCAACAACTCCTACAGAACACCTACTGAATGCTGACAGAAGACCTCAGACTTAACAAAAGGCAAGAAACTCCCAACATAGCTGGCCATGTGGCTGACAGGGTCTTGGTGCTCCAGCCAGGTGTCAGGCCTGAGACTCTGAGGTGGGAAAGTCAAGTTCAAGACATTGGACCACCAGAGACCTCCCGGCCCCACGTAATATCAATTGGCAAGAGCTGTTCCAGAGATTTCTGTCTCAACACTAAGACCCAGCTCCACTCAACAATGAGCAAGCTCCACTGCTGGACACCCCATGCCAAACAACTAGCAAGACAGGAACACAACCCCACCCATTAGCAGACAGGCTGCCTAAAATCATAATAAGTTCACAGACAACTCAAAATACATTACCAGATGCAGTCCCGCCCACCAGGAAGACAAGATCCAGCCTCATGCACCAGAACAAAGGCACCAGTCCCCTCCACCAGGAAGCCTACACAAACCACTGAACCAACCTCACCAACTGGGGGCAGATACCAAAAACAACAGGAACTACAAACTTGTAGTCTGCAAAAAGGAGACCCCAAACACAGAAAGTTAAGCAAAAGGAGAAGACAGAGAAATATGCAGCAGATGAAGGAGCAAGGTAAAAACCCATCAGACCAAACAAATGAAGAGGAAATAGGCAGTCTACCTGAAAAAGAATTCAGAGTAATGACAGTAGAGATGATCCAAAATTTTGGATATAGAATGGAGAAATACAAGAAACATATAACAAAGACCTAGAAGAACTAAAGAGAAAACAAATAATGATGAGCAACACAATAAATGAAATTAAAATTCTCTAGAAGGAATCAATAGCAGAACAACTGAGGCAGAAGAACAGATAAGTTACCTGGAAGATAAAAGAGTGGAAATAACCACTGCAGAGCAGAATAAAGAAAAAAGAATGAAAAGACTTGAGGACAGTCTCAGAGACCTCTGGGACAACATTAAACGAACCAACATTCTTCTCTTCCCAGAAGAAGAGAAAAAGAAAGGGACTGAGAAAATATTTGAAGAGATTATAGTTGAAAACTTCCCTAATATGGGAAAGAAAATAGTCAATCAAGTCCAGAAAACACAGAGAGTCCCATACGGGATAAATCCAAGGAGGAACACGCCAAGACACATATTAATCAAACTACCAAAAATTAAATACAAAGAAAAAATATTAAAAGCAGCAAGGGAAAAGCAACAAATAACATACAAGGGAATCCCCATAAGGTTAACAGCTCATCTTTCACCAGAAACTCTGCAAGCCAGAAGGGAGTGGCAGGACATATTTAAAGTGATGAAAGTGAAAAACCTACAACCAAGATCACTCTACCCAGCAAGGATCTCATTCAGATTTGACGGAGAAATTAAAACCTTTACAGACAAACAAAAGCTAAGAGAATTCAGCACCATCAAGCCAGCTTTACAACAAATGCTAAAGGGACTTCTCTAGGCAGGAAACACAAGAGAAGGAAAAGACCTACAAAAACAAACCCAAACAATTAAGACAATGGTAAATAGGAACATACATATCGATAATTACCTTAAATGTAAATGGATTAAATGCTCCCACCAAAAGACATAGACTGGCTGCATGGATACAAAAACAAGATCCATACATATGCTGTCTACAAGAGACCCACTTCAGACCTAGGGACACATACAGACTGAAAGTGAGGCAATGGAAAAACATATTCCACGCAAATGGAAATCAAAAGAAAGCTGGAGTAGCAATTCCCATCAGACAAAATAAACTTTAAAATAAGGACTATTATAAGAGACAAAGGACACTACATAACGATCAAGGGATCAATCCAAGAAGATAAAACAATTTTAAATATTTATGCACCCAACATAGGAGCACCTCAATACATAAGGCAAATACTAACAGCCATAAAAGGGAATATCAAGAGTAAAACAGTAATAGTAGGGGACTTTAACAACCCACTTTCACCAATGGACAGATCATCCAAAATGAAAATAAATAAGGAAACACAAGCTTTAAATGACACATTAAACAAGATGGATTTAATTGAAATTTATAGGACATTCCATGCACAAACAACAGAATACAATTTCTTCTCAAGTGCACATGGAACATTCACAGGAATAGATCATAGGTTGGGTCCCAAATCAAGCCTTGGTAAATTAAAGAAAATTGAAATCGTATCAAGTATCTTTTCCAACCACAATGCTGTGAGACATCAATACAGGAAAAAAAAAGACTGTAAAAAGTATAAACAATACACTACTAAATAACCAAGAGATCACTGAAGAAATCAAAGAGGAAATTAAAAAATACCTAGAAACAAATGACAATAAAAACACGATGACCCAAAACATATGGGTTGCAGCAAAAGCAGTTCTAAGATGGAAGGTTACAGCAGTACAATCCTTCCTCAAGAAACAAAAAAAATCTCAAATAAACAACCTAACTTTATACCTAAAGCAATTAGAGAAAGAAAAACAAAAAAAATCTCGCAATGTTAGCAAAAGGAAGAAATCATAAGGATCAGATCAGAAATAAATGAAAAAGAAATAAAGGAAATGATAGCAAAGATCAGTAAAACTAAAAGCTGGTTCTTTGAGAAGATAAACAAAATTGATATACCATGAGCCAGACTCAACGAGAAAAAAGGGAAAAGACTCAAATCAATAGAATTAGAAATGAAAAAGGAGAAGTAACAACTGACACTGCAGAAATACAAAGGATCATGAGAGATTACAACAAGCAATAATATGTCAGTACAATGGACAATCTGGAAGAAATGGACAAATTCTTAGAAAAGCACAACCTTCCAAGACTGAACCAGGAAGAAATAGAAAATATAAACAGACCAATCACAAGTACTGAAATTGAAACTTTCATTAAAAATCTTCCAACAATGTATAGCTGATTCACTTTGTTATAAAGCAGAAACTAACACACCACTGTAAAGCAATTATACTCCAATAAAGATGTTAAAAAAAAAAAATCTTCCAACAAACAAAAGCCCAGGACCAGATGGCTTCACATGCAAATTCTGTCAAACAATTTGTGAAGAGCTAACACTCATCCTTCTCAAACTCTTCCAAAATACAGCAGAGGAAGGAACACTCCCAAACTCAATCTACAAGGCCACCATCACTCTGATACCAAAACAAGACAAAGGGGCTTCCCTGGTGGCGCCGTGGCTGGGGGTCCGCCTGCCGATGTGGGGGGCGCAGGTTCGTGCCCCGGTCCGGGAGGATCCCACATGCCGCGGAGCGTGGCCGCTGAGCCTGTGCGTCTGCAGCCTATGCTCCGCGACGGGAGGGGCCACAACGGTGAGAGGCCCGCGTACCGCAAAAAAAAAAAAAAAGACAAAGATGTCACAAAAAATGAAAACTACAGACCAATATCACTGATGAACATAGATGCAAAAATCCTCAACAAAATACTACCAAACAGAATCCAATAGCACATTAAAAGGATCATACACCCATGATCAAGAGGGGTATATCCCAGGAATGCAAGAATTCTTCAATATATGCAATTCACTCAATGTGATACACAATACTAACAAATTGAAAGATAAAAACCATATGATAGGGGCTTCCCTGGTGGTGCAGTGGTTGGGAGTCTGCCTGCCGATGCAGGGGACACGGGTTTGTGCCCCGGTCCGGGATGATCCCACATGCTGCGGAGCGGCTGGGCCCGTGAGCCATGGCTGCTGGGTCTGCGCATCCGGAGCCTGTGCTCTGCAATGGGAGAGGCCACAACAGTGAGAGGCCCATATACTGCAAAAAAACAAAAACAAAAAAAAATATGATCATCTCAATAGATGCAGAAAAAGCTTTCAACAAAATTCAACACCCATTTATGATAGCACCCCTCTCAAATGTAGGCATAGAGGGAACTTACCTCAACATAATAAAGGCTATATATGAAAAACCCACAGCCAACATCATCCTCAATGGTGAAAAACTGAAACCATTTCCACTAAGATCAGGAACAAGACAAGGCCCATTCTCACCATTATGATTCAACATAGTTTTGGAAGTTTTAGTCACAGCAATCAGAGAAGAAAAGGAAATAAAAGGAATCCAAATCAGAAATGAAGTAAACCTGTAACTGTTTGCAGATGACCTGATACTATACACAGAGAATCCTAAAGATGCTACCAGAAAACTACTAGAGCTAATCAATGAATTTGGTAAAGTAGTGGGATGTAAAATTAATGCACAGAAATCTCCTGCATTCCTATACACTAATGATGAAAAATCTGAAAGAGAAATTTAGGAAATACTTCCATTTACCACTGCAACAAAAAGAATAAAATACCTAGGAATAAACCTACCTAAGGAGACAGAAGACCTATATGCAGAAAACTATAAGACACTGATTAAAGAAATAAAGATGATACCAACAGATGGAGAGATATACCATGTTCTTAGATTGGAAGAATCAACATTGTGAAAATGACTGTACTACCCAAAGCAATCCCTATCAAAGTACCAATGGCATTTTTCACAGAACTAGAACAAAAAATTTCATAATTTGTATGGAAACACAAAAGACCCCGATAGCCACAGCAATCTTGAGAATGAAAAGCGGAGCTGGAGGAATCAGGCTCCCTGACTTCAGATTATACTACAAAGCTACAGTAATAAAGAGAGTTTGGTACTGGCAGAAAAACAGAAATATAGATCAATGGAACAGGATAGAAAGCCCAGAGAAAAACCCATGTACATATGGTCACCTTATTTTGATAAAGGAGGTAAGAATACACAATGGAGAAACGACAGCCTCTTCAATAAGTGGTGCTGGGAAAAATGGATGGCTACATGTAAAAGAATGAAATTAGAACAGTCTCTAACACCATACACAAAAATAAACTGAAAATGGATTAAAGGCCTAAATGTAAGGTCAGACACTATAAAACTCTTAGAGGAAAACACAGGCAGAACACTCTGTGACATAAATCACAGCAAGATCCTTTTTGACCGCCCTCCTAGAGAAACGGAAATAAAAACAAAAATAAACAAATGGGACCTAATGAAACTTAAAAGCTTTTGCACAGCAAAAGAAACCATAAACAAGATTAAAAGTCAACCCTCAGAATGGGAGAAAATATTTGCAAACAAAGCAACTGACAAAGGATTAATCTCGAAAATGTACAAGCAGCTCATGCAGCTCAATATCTAAGAAACAAACAACGCAATCCAATATCAAAGAAACAAACAACCCAATCCAAAAATGGTCAGAAAACTTAAACAGACATTTCTCCAAAGAAGATATACAGATTGCAAACAAACACATGAAAGGACACTCAACATCACCAACCATTAGAGAAATGCAAATCAAAACTACAGTGAGGTATCACCTCACACCAGTCAAAATGGCCATCATCAAAAAATCTACAAACAATAAATGCTGGAGAGGGTGTGGAGAAAAGGGAACCCTCTTGCACTCTTGGTGGGAATGTAAATTGATACAGCTGTTGTGAAGAATAGTATGGAGAATCCTTAAAAAACTAAAAATAGAACTACCATAATACCCAGCAATTCCACTACTGGGCATATATTCAGAAAACCATAGTTCAAAAAGAGTCATGTACCACAATGTTCATTGCAGCACTATTTACAATAGCCAGGACATGGAAGCCACCTAAGTGTTCATTGTCAGATGAATGGATAAAGATGTGGCACATATATACAATCGAATATTAGTCAGCCATAAAAAGAAACGAAACAGTTATTTGTAGTGAGGTGGATGGACCTACAGTCTGTCATACAGAGTGAAGTAAGTCAGAAAGAGAAAAACAAATACCTTATGCTAACACATATATATGGAATCTGACAACAAAAAATTGTTATGAAGAACCTTGTGGCAGGACAGGAATAAAGATGCAGACCTACGAAAGAATGGACTTGAGGACATGGGGAGGGGGAAGGGTAAGCTGGGACAAAGTGAGAGAGTGGCATGGACATACATACACTACCAAATGTAAAATAGATAGCTAGTGGGAAGCAGCTACATAGCACAGGGAGATCAGCTCGGTGCTTTGCGACCACCTAGAGGGGTGGGATAGGGAAGGTGGAAGGGAGACGCAAGAGGGAGGGGACATGGGGATATATGTATACGTATAGCTGATTCACTTAGCTTTCCAGCAGAAACTAACACAACATTGTAATGCAATTATACTCCAATAAAGATGTTTAAAATTTTTTTCTAAATAAAGTGGAATTTAACTAAGTCCATGCCCATTATATCTAAGTTAGCTTACAGATTAAAGTACTAAAAGATTTAATGGAGTCATAATCATACATTTTATCCTAGTTCTTTCATACTTATTCTCTGCATAGAGCATATTGAATTCTCTTTATTTCCCTCATTTTTTGAGAAAAACATTTTCTTACCCAGTAGATCTCTCATACATTATGGCTACACTACTTGAATAGTAATGCCTACTAGGCTTGCAGTGATGAAATGAGAGTGTATATAATGTCATGTGATTCATTCATGAAAGAATCACGATGTGCTTGATCATAAGGAATGGAATGTAAGCACGGGTATATGTACACAATTTTCACAGACATCGTTCTATGATGTCAATGATCCTTGTTAGGATCCCTAAGTCTACTAACACCTATTATTTTCACCTTATTAGTAAATTAAGAAAAAAAGAAATGAGATGAGCCAAAGAAAAAACTTTGCTTACAGTTTTGTTTTCTTTTTAAAAGGAAGCAAATTTTCATAGAATATTAATTTTCAAAGTGTGGTCCACAAACCCTTAGGGGTCCCCAAACCCCTACAGGGTTTCTCCTATCATGATCAAGGCATTATTTGCCTTTTCCATACACCCTCTCACACAAGTGTACAGTGAAGTGTTCTAGAAGCTATGTTAGGTACAATTCAGTTTTTGATGGTGATTATCAATTTTTTCTGTCTCTGTTCCCCTCTCCCTTAAACACGGCATCAGTTAGGCATGTCACATATATAACTCATATGCAAAACAAATTCAACGTGTCCAATGTCATGTGTTTACTCATGTTCCCCTTCATCCTCCACCCTGTTTGCCCCCCTATGTTAATGATTACCCGAACCAACAATCTGAGGGTCTTCACTACCATTTTTCAAAAGCAAACCATTGAACAAATCTATTGATTTGATTTTCTAGAGATATCTATTCTTCGTTTCCTCCTTCCTTTCTATCCCTCTACTCTGCCCTAGGTCCCAACTTAATAATTACTAGTTGGCTATTGAAAGAGCCAAGAGCTTCTCATCCTGCCACCTTCAAATATACCCTCCATGCCACACCTGGGTTGCTCTAATTAAAATGCAAATCTAACTGTGTATCACTCACTAGTTTGCTTAAAATGCTTACTCGCAATGGAATAATTCCAAGATACTTAGCTCAGCACAGAATGTGATATGATTACCATCTTTTCAGTCACATTGCCACTACTCCCTATCTCACAATTAATGCTCTCAATATGGAAATGCCTGTAATGTCCCCTCACCCTTATGCTTCTTATTTCCTTTTGCCTTTTGCCTTTTGCCTTTGGTCATGGTATTCCCTCTTTCCAGAGTTTCTTCTTCACCTATATTTATCTGGCTAACCTTTACTAATTTTCAAGTACTTAAAACCTACAACATTATCCTACTTTGTGCATGTACTGCCCCTAAAACTTATCAAGACTCTTCAGGACTGGATTTGTGCCTGGGTAGAAAACTGCATTCATTAATCTCAAGTGACCTTCCAATTCTAAAATTTTAAACTGCATGATTTCCCTTACTACTCATACCCTCCCCAATCCTCTCAAATCTGGCTCCTCCTCTCTTTCCAAGCTTTATGCAAGTCTTTGCCAACTCAGAAAGAAAATGAATTCAAAGAAAACATGTCTCTCAGTTATCTGGATTCTGATAACTCATGTATAAGGTGCCAAATTTAGATAAGCATCTACATAAACAAGATCCACTTCCTTCTTGAAACTTCCTGGCAGGAGATCTGGCTGATATTCATTATTCTGCCAATTCCAAAATTTCCCAGTCTTTCTTCCAAAACACTTTTATATACAAATAAAATTGGCTAAGTATACAGACTCATAGAAATTTAGGTCTATAGGAGACATTACATTTAAGTAGCCTAAACCTCTTCTTTATACAGGAAATGGAATAAGCCCAAAGATTTTCTGGAGGACTTTCATGAGTTTATATGTTTCTGCTACATGTGTGTTATGTGTGTATCACCATACTCCCATATATATTTACACACACATCTGTATCCCCATCCTATCACAGGTTTTAGAAGGATAGAAATAATAGCTTCTCCTTTTTCACCACTTCCTTTAAAAAAAATCAACTCTCTGATTTTGTTCTTACTACACATTTTTGTTCTTACTACAGGTGAAGGAAAATGTTGACTGAGTAACTGACATCCCTACCACATCTCTCCTAACTGCTGTTAAGGGCATCTCCCTGACCCTGACTTTGTTTCTACTGGCATGAATCTCAATCACTCACGTCAATGGCAGCCATATCCAGGGACCTGTGGTCAGAATGGAGTCTAGTGTGTTGTTTTTCTCTAATGATTCTACTTGACATTGTTCTGGCTTTTCTTCCTCCAGTGTGTGACTGGAAGTTTAACAGTTGAAATACTGGTTATATATGCACATTGGACAGATGGACAGTATTCAGTGTGATTTGTCATGCAGACCACTGCTGCCCTTTCCTAGCTTCAATAAATGCTTCACAATCAATGTTAACTTCTGTAATGACTCTAAAGACAATAAAAGTTAACACTTTCCTCAAGAGGGGCAGGGCCAGAATGGATTCTCCTTCTCTGCGATCTTTAATGAAAGATATCTGAGTTACATATGATTTGTCCCTGTAATAAGTAAAAGGACCAACATCTTACCTCCTGTAAAAAAACTGGAGTTCAGAAGCCTTGCCACAAGCTTCCTGAAAGGAAATCAGGGAGATTCATAAAGAATGGATCCCAGGTACAGGTATCAGGTTTATGGCTGCTTCCACCCAAAGCCTACAGTTTGAGCAATTTGCTACTCACATACAACATCCAGATGGGTCCAATGCTCAAACCACTTCTGACTGAGGAAGCAGGCATTGAAGAAGCTCTTCTTTACGCTATGATAGGCTTTCTTCAACCTGTCTCAGCTCCTCAGTCTGGTTTCCTGGGCCTTTGCTTTATCCCCATGTAAGAAGTGAGTTATGATAATGTATGTGGAGAACTAGGATTTTTTTCCAATAGAGGTATTTCAAAACTATACATTCAAATTAAAGTAATGTAAGTATTTAACATGATTACAGTAATAATTTTAAAACGTTAAATGCCCCTACGAGAAGTGGGTATTTAAAATTCGCTATTATATTTTTATATTCAAATAATTACTTTTTATTTTATTTGTTTAGAAAGTTGTATTTCCACATAACAAACTCTTAAGGCTATACTGTAAATCTTTACATAGCCAAGGTCATGCGGTAAACTGAATTATGTCTCACAAGTAAAAGACCCCTGGTCCCTTTGATACTATAATTTAGACTAGAAAGATAAGTTAAATACCCAGTATAGAATTAAACGCTTATTTTAGAGCAGTGAGGATAATTTTTTTCAACTTCTTTTTCTGTAGAAGATTCCTGAGTCACGTGTTTAGTGACCAGTGGAGGGCACCACATACACAGCTGTGGATCTAAGTCCTTAATGACTAGTCGTTTCCATTCCCATCCCCACCCACAGGCACTCACAGCACCACCACCACTATAAGGTACAACCCAGACTCAACAAATGGAAAGAAACATATCTGTGCTTGCTTGCTTGTTCCATCACAACAAAAGTTAATCTTTAGCTGGAGAATAAATTACATCAATATAATTGTTCTGATATAAATATAGCTTTAAGCTGGAACTTCTTATATATTCAGGGAAAATAGGTAGATCCCTCTGTACTTTTTTTTTTTTTTTTTTAATTAATTAATTAATTTATTTGGGGCTGTGTTGGGTTTTCGTTTCTGTGCGAGGGCTCTCTCCAGTTGTGGCAAGCGGGGGCCACTCTTCATCGCGGTGCGCAGGCCTCTCACTATCGCGGCCTCTCTTTTTGTGGAGCACAGGCTCCAGACGCGCAGGCTCAGTAGTTGTGGCTCACGGGCCCAGCTGCTCCACAGCATGTGGGATCTTCCCAGACCAGGGCTCGAACCCGTGTCCCCTGCATCCGCAGGCAGATTCTCAACCACTGCGCCACCAGGGAAGCCCAATCCCTCTGTACTTTGTTTTAACTATCAACTGCAATTAAAAATTCAAATTACATTTTGCAAAAACCATTTCTTCCTATTATACATAAATTCTCACATATATAAAGTAAAATTTAATTGATATGTTTCTGGTATTACATCATTTAAAATGTACCTTTTTATAGCTCTTTTGCTTCTAGAAAAACTTGGAAGGCTTTTTATAGCCGATGGCCAAGATGGCAAAATAGGAAGACTCTGAGCTCATCTCTTCCCATGGGCACACCAAAATTACATTCTACAGATCAACTATGTAGGAGAAGACCTAAAGACTAACAGAAAATATTTTCAATAACTAAGATATAAAGAAGGAACCACAACAAGATGGGTAGGGGGGTGGAGACATGGCATACTTAAGACCACATGCCCAGGTAAACGACCCATAAGCAGGAGGATAATCACAATTGCAGAAGTTCTCCCCAAGGAGTAAGGGGTCTCCAGTCCAAGGATCCTGCATCAGGAAGACAAGCCTTCAGAACAACTGGCTTTAAAAACCAGCAGGGGGCTTCCCTGGTGGCGGAGTGGTTGAGGGTCCTCCTGCCGATGCAGGGGACACGGGTTCGTGCCCTGGTCCTGGAAGATCCCACATGCCACGGAGCGGCTGGGCCCGTGGGCCATGGCCACTGAGCCTGCGCGTCCAGAGCCTGTGCTCCGCAACGGGAGAGGCCACAACAGTGAGAGGCCCGCATACCACAAAACAAACAAACAAACAAACAAAAAAACCCAGCAGGACTTGAATATGGGCGAGCCAGAGGGCTATAGGAAACAGACTCCACTCTTAAAGGTCATGCATGAAATCTCACACATTCCAAGTCCCAGACCAGATGCTGGCTGCAGCCATTCTGGGGAACTTGTTCTATCACAAGGACACTTATGAGTCCTTCTCCTAGCCTATTAGCACCAGGAGGTTACTTGCCCACCAAGCTCTACCTGGCAGGGCTCCCCTTCAGATTTGAAGGAGAGATAAAGAGTTTTATAGACAAGCAAAAGCTAAAAGAGTTCAGTATCACTAAACCAAACTTATAAGAAATGTTAAAGGGACTTCCCTAAGTGGAAAAGAAAGGAACACAACTAGAAAAATAAAATTTTGAAAGGAAAAATCTCATTGGTAAAGGCAAACATAGAGTAAAGGTAGTAGATCAACCACTTTTAAAGTTAGTAGGAAGGTTAAAAGATAAAAGTAGTAAAATCATCTATATCCACAATAAGTAGTTAAGTTATATACAAGACAGAAAGATGTAAAATATGATAACAAAACCGGTAAACATGAAGTGAGGAGTAGAAATGCAAGATTGTTAAAAGGCATTTGAGCTTAAGAGAGCAGCAATATAACATAATCATGCATATACATAGGTTGTTAAATATAAAACACATGGTAACTGCAAACCAAAAACCTATAACAGATATGAACCAACAAAGAGAAAGGAAACCAAACATAACAATAAAGATAGTCATCAAATCACAAGTAAAGAGAGCAAAAGAAGAAGGAAGGAACAAAAAAAAAAAAGACTACAAAAATAACCTGGAAACCATGAATAGGACTGCAACAAGTACATACCTATCAATTATTACTTTAAACATAAATAGACTAAATGCTCCAATCAAAAGACACAGAGTGGCTAAATGGATTAAAAAAAAACAAAACCCATATAATGCTGCCTAAAAGAGACTCACTACAGATCTAAAGACACAGAGAGACAGTGAGGGGATAGAAAAAGGTATTCCATGCAAATAGAAATAAAAGAAAGCTGAGGCAGCAATACTTATACCAGACAAAATAGACTTTAAAACAGACTGTAACAAGAGACAAAGAAGACCATTAAATAATGATTAAGGAATCAATCCAACATGAAGATATAACACTTATAAATATATATGTACCTAATATAAGAGAAATTGACAGTAACACAATGATAGTAGGGGACTTTAACACCCCACTTATATCAATGGATAGATTATCCAGACAGAAAATAAGTACGGAAACATTGGCCTTAAAAGACACTTCAGACCAGGTCAACTTAATAAATATACATATAGAACATTCCAGCCCCAAACAGCAGGACACACATTCTTTTTGAGTATACATGGAACATTCTTCAGGATAGGCCACAAACAAGCTTCAGTAAATTTAAGAAGATTGAAATCATATTAAACATCTTTTCTGACCACAACACCATGAGAGTAAAATCAACCACAAGAAAAAAACTGCAAAAAACACAAATATGTGGAGGCTAAACAATGTGATACTAAAAGCTAATGGGACATTGAAGAACTCAAAGAGAAAATTAAAAATACCCGAGACAAATGAAAATGAAAACACAACAATCCAAAATTTATAGGATTCAGCAAAAGCAGGTCTAAGAGGGAGTTTACAGCAATACAAGCCTATCTCAGGAAACAAGAAAAGTCTCAAATAAACAATCTAACCTTAAACCTAACAGAACTAGAAAAAGAACAAAACCCAAAGTTAGTAGAAGGAAAGAAATAATAAAAAGCAGAGCAGAAATACATGAAATAGACACTAATAAAACAATAGAAAATATCAAATAAACTAAGAGCTCATTCTTTGAAAAGATAAACAAAATTGATAAACCTTTAGCCAGATTCATCAAGAAAAAAAAGGCCTGTACTCAGAAAATTTTAAGACACTGATGAACATAATTTATGATGAAACAAACAGAAAGATATACCAGGCTCATGAATTGGAAGAATTAATATTGTTGAAATGACAATACTACCCAAGGCACTCTATAGATTCAATGCAATCCCTATCAAAATACCAATGGCATTTTTCACAGAACTAGAACAAATAATTCTAAGATTTGTATAGAAACACTAAAGACTCCAAATAGCCGAAACAATCTTGAGGAAAACAAAGCTGGAGGGATCATGTTTCCTGACTTTAAGCTATACTGCAAGTTATAGTAATCAAAACAGTATGGTACTGGCACAAAAACAGACACATAGAACAATGGAACAGAATGAGAGACCAGAAATAAACCCATACTTATACGTCCAATTAGGCTACAGCAAAGAAGGCAAGAATACACAATGGTGAAAAGACAGCCCTTTCAATAAATGGTATCAGGAAGACTGGATAGCTATATGCAAAAGAATCAAACTGGACCACTTTCTCACACCATTTGCAAAAATAAACTCAAAATGGATTAAAGACAATGTAAGACATAAAACTCCTAGAAGAAAACACAGGCAGTATGTACTTTGACATTGGTCTTGGCAATATTTTTTCACTATGTCTCCTCAGGTGGGGGAAGCAAGAGCAAAAATAATCATCAAACTAAAAAGCTTTTGCATAGTGCGGGAGACTATCAACAAAAAGGCCACTTACTGAATGGAAAAAGATATTTGCAAATGATATATCCAATAAGGCATTAATATGCAAAATTGCAAAGAACTTATACAATTCAGCATCAGAAAAACAAACAACCCAATTAAAAACTGAGCAGAGGACCTGAACAGACATTTTTCCAAGTAAGACATATAGATGGCCAACAGGCACATGAAAAGATGTTCAACATCGTTAATCATCAGAGAAATGCAAATTAAAACCACAGTGAGGTACCTGTCAGAATGGCTATCATTAAAAAGGCCACAAATGAATGTTGGCAAGGATGTGAAGAAAAGAGAACCCTCGTACACTGTTGATGAGAATGTAAATTAGTGCAAACACTATGAAAAACGGCATGAAGACTTCTTTAAAATTAAAAATAGAACAACCAAACCATCTAGCAATGCCACATCTGGGTATGAAAAACAGTAAAACACTAATTCAAAAAGATATATTGTACTCCTATATTCATTGCAGCATTATTTACAGTAGCCAGGATATGGAAGCCACCTAAGTGCCCATTGATTGATGAATGGATAAAAAAAATGTGAGATATATATATATATATATATATATATATATATATATACACACACACACACAACAGATGATTGGCTTAAAAAAATGTGAGATATATATATATATATATATATATATATATATATATATACACACACACACACACATTTGCATATATATATATGTTGTGTTATCGGCCTTAAAAAAAGAATCAAATCTTGCCATCTGTGACAGTATGGATGGACCTAGAGGGTGTTTTGCTAAATGAGGTAAGTCAGACAAAGACACATACCATGTGATTTTACTTATATGTGGAATCTAAAAAACAAAACAAGTGAACAAATGTAACAAAACAGAAATGAACTTATAGATACAGAGAACAAATGGGTAGTTGCCAGAGGGGAAGCAGGAAGAAGGATCAGTGAAATAGGTGAGGGATATTAAGAGGTACAAACCACCAACCATAAAATAAATGTCATGGGGATGTAATGTACATCATAGGGAAGATAGTCAATAATATTATAATAACTTTGTATGGTGACAGATGGTAATTAGACTTACTGTGGTGATTTTTTTGTAACGTATAAAAATATCGAATCACTATGTTTTACAACTGAAACTAATATAATATTCTAAGTCAACTGTACTTCAATTTTTAAAAGGTTTTTAATAGCTTTCTTATGCTATCTCCTTTCAACAGGAGACTGATTTTTGGTAAATCTTTAACTGTTTTTATTTAAGAAACTCTAAGGGCAAATTCATAGTTCTATTTCATGTGAGAAAGATTTATTTTCCTAGATATAGCCTTGCTGAAAAATTATGCACTGAAAAACTTCATAATATTGGAGGAAAATTAGAAATGAATAATGGATAGTGGACCTGACCTAGGTTATCAAACAGAACTATTCTAAAAATGAAGACAGACCCTCCCTTTCCTTGACCTTGGGAGTGGGAATCGTCTGAAAGAACCCCAAAGGAGAGAATAACTGGAAAAAGTGAACGTTAGAAGAAGCAAATCACACGTTGATTAATTCTCATAGCTTCCATCTTTTGTATGCATAATCATTCTGCTTACATATTTATCCCACTACCAGCCCTGAAACAGGAATACACACACTTCCCTGTCCAAACTTAGCGACAGTCTTAGGAAGAACCCAGAGTTCTTAGGGTTCTTAGAAACCTCTGGGTTCCTGATCATGTCCATGAGGAAAATGATCCTAGCTTCCTCCCTCCCCCACTCCAGGTCTCCCTGCTGTCCCACATGGAGAAAATGAAGGGAAGAGTGGCTTTTTTCAAACTCCCCTTTCCCCCCAAAACACAGATTACACCCACCAACACACCCATTCGTGCTCTGCCCTTTGGGATTTCCATAGAATAAAATAAATTAGAACTGTCATTGTTTGATTTACCATATGCTGTCATCATTAGATCATATGAAATCACTGATATTTGGTCACTTTTTAACCTACATCACCTTCCTGTGGTTCATATTTCTTCAGCTTTATGTGAATTCATAGGCTTAAACACAAACCATTACATACTTTACATGAACAAATATAAAGGAAAACAGAAAATCAATTTGACCAATTTTTTCCATATGTTTAATAGGCAGATTGGTTAGCTGCCCAATCCTTCTACAGAGATTGTTCTTATAATAACCAGTGTTTGGTAAAGGCCAATAGATGATCATTTCTATTCATTTTACTTGAATTCTCAGGGACATTTGATGCTATAGACCACTCCTTTTTCTTAGATTGCTAACTACTTCCAATTCATCCTATTTTCTGTCATACATTCAATTCTATCGCAGCTTTATGTTTTTTCCTTCATCTCTGACCTCTGCTTTCTCAGTATTGCTCATAAAAAAACTGCTGATTCTATCCTCTCCCTGAGTGATGCCCTCCCCTTTTATGACTTCAAGTGAGATATCTAGTTGAGAACTCTTTACTGAGAATTAAACCCACTTGTGGTCCTCTCATTAACCTCTCTTGTCCATCACCAAGTTCTCCAAGTTCTCCTGATCAGTAGATATATTTTTTTGCTTTTTTATTGTTGCGTATAATAAAAATTATAGTTGGCATTTACACAGCACTTAGTATGTGCAAGACATTGCTCCAAGGGCTTTATGAATATTAACATGCTGAATTTTTATAAAACTTTACAAAATAGACATTGTTATCCCCATTTAACAGACAAGGAATTTGAGGCAAACAAGGTAATTTTCTCAGTGTCATACAGCTAGTAAATATAGAAGTCAGAATTCAAACCTAGAAAAATTCTTTCCAAAGCCCATCCTTTTAACTTAGCCTTTACAATATTCTCCATGAAACACATTTTCTGTCATGACCTAGTAAGCACACACACACACACAAATACACAAACACCATATATATAAATAAAACAAAGTTTCATAAAAGAATGTGTGCCCTTATTATGTATGACAAAGTAAAAGCATAAATATCAAATATAATTAATATTCAAATAAATACAAAAGATCCCAAAGTGAACAATACAAAAAAAAAAAAGTACTAGGTAAGGCACACTAAATTGATTTTACCAACAACTAGTAGGTAGCAATCTGTAGTTTGAAACACAACATTAGATTTGATCTCTTCAGCAGTTCTCAATTCCATCATCTCTTTCCACTGTCACCATCACTGTCATAATTCTGGCTCTTGGCAATTTTCACATGAATAATTATTGGCTCCTAACTGACCTACTTACCTTAAGCCTGCTTACTCATTTTTCCATCCCTCACAAAATACATACTTGCACATATGATTTGCTGGTTTAGAATTCTTGCCTCCCAATACCTTTCATGCACAAGAAGTCAAGACCAAAGGGTGAAGTTTACACTCAGAAACAAGGCTACACAATACCTTAGGTTCTGGCCTCCACTTCAACTCTCAGGCTCTCCAAACACTCATGCCTCCCTTTCCCACCTTTCTCCATCCTCCTTCCCTTCATTCCAGCCATATATGGAGGTCTTAGGTAAAGGGAAGCAGTAGAAATTAGATATAAGATAATAAGACATGCACCTGCTTTCAAAGAACACCAAGTCTCACTGGAATGTTGAAAAAACATACATAATTCATATAATAAAAGTGAAAACTAAGAAATCAAAGAAATGATACATAGATGTAAAGGTAATAGAATTTCTTCAAGCCCAAAGGGTGATAAACATGGGAAATTTGAAGAGTCACTGGGACATTGTATCAAAGGTTTTAAAGTGGAGCCTGATGAGTCTAAGAGATATTTTTATAGATGCTTTTAGTCTGAGTCAGACTTAATAACAGGCAGGGTAAAACAGTAACAAAATTATTAGGAATTTCACCGAAGGGATGAGAATTATAATGATATTTTTCAAGCTGCTAGGAAAAGGAAAGACAGCTATATAGTATGTATATATTATAGATATTATATATTATAGAAAATAATAATTTACAGGAAAACATTAGGGGGTATGATGAAAGTTGGAATGATATGGAGAAAATTCAAAATTTCCCCTTTAGCTTTAAATAGTAAAAATTTTAAATTAGCAAGAGAAGGAGAGAGCAAAGCTTAGAAAGGAAATGAGAAGAGGGGAATTGTTTCTCAGGCTTATTGATCTGAATGTATATATTGCTAGTAATGCAGCTTCTGGCTCATCTTCAAAAAGATACTTTTATCCTGATTCTTGGAAGGTTGTGTTATTGATGAAACGTGGTTTTGACTGGCATAATATTTAGATAAACTAATTATGTCACTGAGCAACTTTTCTTGCAGTGAATGAATATATCTACAGTTGGCAATTAGATGAAGTCATAATTGCATATTCTGGATGAATCCAAACACACTCTACTATACATAGGTTATTATAAGGCCACTGCAGATTTTAGCATCACATGAGTGGGCTGAGCAAAAACTTCAAAGCATTCTGCTTTTGATACATAGATTGTTAGAGATAAAAGAAGTGTGAAGATCAGTCAGTCTAATTTCTCAATTTACGGATGAAAAACTGAGGCCAACCATGATTCGGAAACTTTCTAAGTGAGATATATTTTACTATAACAGCTAAGAATAGAACACAGAGATCCTGGATTCTCATCAAATGTTAATTCTACTTGTTCCCCTATATTCTTGTCTAAATACAATCAGTATTTCTTTTTTTTTTTTAAATAAATTTATTTATTTATTTTTGGCTGCATTGGGTCTTCGTTGCTGCATGCGGGCTTTCTCTGGTTGAGGTGAGTGGGGGCTACTCTTTGTTGTGGTGCACGGGCTTCTCATTCGGTGGCTTCTCTTGTTGCAGAGCATGGGCTCTAAGCACGCGGGCTTTAGTAGTTGCAGCTCGTGGGCTCAGTAGTTGCGGCTCGCGGGCTCTAGAGCACAGGCTCAGTAGTTGTGGCACACGGGCTTAGCTGCTCCACGGCATGTGGTATCTTCCTGGACCAGGGATCAAACCCATGTCACCTGCATTGGCAGGTGGATTCTTAAACACTGCAGCCACCAAGGAAGTCCCTACAATCAGTATTTTTAACAAGGATAACAGTGTCTAAATTTAGTTCTCTGGAAGTATTTAATTTACTTCTACTTTATTTAAATGACTAGGTAAGCAACCATGAATAAGTCAGATTTTCCTCTTCAAAAATAACTTATTTTGATCTAGAAAAAAAGGTAACATTAAGTGATGATTTAACATTTACCATATTTCATTTGAGTCCAAAATGAATGTCCACGCAAAAATCTTTACACGTTTAGCAATGGTGGTGCTATCCTAGAAAGTTAACGCATCTTTAGAAAGGGATATATTTTAGAAAAGGATATAAATTATTTCCCAATTCAAATTGATTTGTTAAAAAAAAAGTTACTATAATTAAATTTATTGCAAAGATATTTTTATACTGAGAAGAGACCACTGTAAGGCAAAATGGAAACAGTTTATTTGTATTCAATTACAGGGCTTCACTGAGAATATATATGCTTGGCTCCCAAAAACCTCAAATATGGGATTGGGCCAGGGAAAACTGTATAAAAATTTAAGATAATAACTATCGTGGATAAAAACAGTTTAATATTTGCAACATATTTTGAAAATATACTTTAGTATTATCTTCTGGTTTAAGAGATGATATTCAACTTAGATATACAACCAAAACTATTCTATTATTTTCAAGAGGGCTTCCTATGTGTTATATTAATATTCCTGTCTATTATATTATTCCAAAAGGAAGGCCATCAAAAGACATGGAGGAGGGCTTCCCTGGTGGCGCAGTGGTTGAGAGTCCGCCTGCTGATGCAGGGGACACGGGCTCGTGCCCCGGTCCGGGAAGATCCCACATGCCGCAGAGTGAGCCCTGAGGCCCGTGAGCCATGGCCGCTGAGCCTGCGCGTCTGGAGCCTGTGCTCTGCTACGGGAGAGGCCACAACAGTGAGAGGGCTGCATACCGCAAAAAAAAGAAAAAAAAAAAAGACATGGAGAAAAGCAACAAAATAAACATTTTCCACCATAACATTTACTTGTTTCCATCTGGGCCTGGGCAATATGCGAAGACCTCAATCATATTAACTATATGGCTACAGTTATGTCCTATATCCTCCATGCCACTGACATGTAGATATAGATATTTGTTTCTATTCACCCCCAATTCTATCCTAGCCCAACCCAACTTGTGTTGAATATCCTCCTAATTTGTCTCCCTCGTGCTTTCGTATTCCTACAATCCACTGTTCACAGTGAACCAGTATAATCTTTTAAAAACAAAAATCAGACTTTATGTTTCTCTCAGTGAATACATACTTATATGTACCCTCTACAAGCTGAGCTCTGTTCTAAATGTTTTACAAATATTAACTCATTTGATTTTCACAACAACCCTATGAGGTTGATGCCACTGACATCTACATTTTACAGTGAGGAAATTGAGACCCAGAGAAGTAATATAACTTACCCATATCACATAGCTAGAAAATGGAGCTGGGATCTGCTCCCAGGCAGGCTGGTTCCAGAGGCCATGCCTTTTACACCAACTCTATACTGCCACATTCCCAGTGAAAGTCCTCAGTAGTTTCCCTTCGTGCTCAGAAGGAATTCCTTACTCTGGCCCCACAGTAAGGATCTTTTCAAGCTCATTTCCTCTGCTTCCCTCTTGCCTACAGTGTTGCAATCACACAGGTCTTTCTTTTCCTGTGACAAGCCAACTATCCAAACTCAGGCCGTTTTCACGGCTGTTCTCTCTGTCATAATACCCAACCTCTTGATCATCAGGTGGCTGGCTTCTCTTTGGTCTTCAGACCCAACTTTAATTGTTACCTCCTAACAGAGATCTTCATGATCACAAATTGAAAGAAGCCACCCCATTACTGCCTAATAGAACAACCTATTTTATATTTCTTTGTAGAAAGTACAACTCTGTTATTTTTCTTGTTTGTACATTTATCTGATATTATTTTTTTTTTCCCATGAGAGTGAGAGCTTCATGAAAACAGGGACTTTGCCTTCTCATTCATTTCTGTAGTCCCAATAACATTGCTTTTCAGTCTTTTGACATCATAGGAGAGACAGAAATAATAAAATTTGCTTGCCACATTTAGGTAAATTAGAGGGCATTTGGTATATCTACATGGGGCTTAATGAAAAATTATTATATTTGTTATGTAATTATGATAGGATACATAGGATACAAATACTAGGGAACACATTAAGTATTAAACATGTATAAAATTTTCTAATAAAACCTTTATAAAATTTTAATATGGAATATGAGCTGGCTTTCATGAATATACTATCTTACAGTAGGCTTTATAACAGCAAAACTGATGACTTTTTAATGATAGTATCTTCAAATTCTTCACAGTATCAATAAAATATTTTTCACAAAAACAGATAAAAAATTTGCAACAGAAGAAATATATTTATAGTAACTAGCAGATCTTTCTCATTTTCAGTAATAAACACAATGTTGGAATATCTTGTTATAATGCAAATGTTCAAACGTTTCATACCCAGTATTTCAGAATAACAAAGAAGCTCTAATTTGCAGAATGTGTATTCATCATCAGAAAAGTCAGCCTTCAGCTAACCAGCCTGCTATTGCAAGGACATACCTGCCTCAAGTGAGCATAAGTGTCTACCATATGTCAGGACAATATTCAACGATGCCATTTGGTGCTCTACTCATTTGGAGGCTTCACCTGGGTTTTTGCTTCCGCCTCTGTGATGGGCTGCAGGTTGAGCTGCATATTTTCTCCATGGGTATCAGGAACACATATTCTTCATCAGTTCAATGGGTCCCATGTTCATGATAGGAGAGAAGAGCTCTTAGCTAATTGTCCTAATAGTAGATTTTCTCTTTGGCCAGGCTCAGTGAATTGGGGCAAATTCATAAGCACTGGATGTTGCTTCTTATGCAATGAGAGGACCACAGGGTGCTCTCTGAGGACGTCTTGATGAGGGCACTCAGGTAGTGGCTACTGACTCCAGTGAGCTCTGACCTCTCAGAGAGCCAAGGGAAGTAATACTTTGAGGCAGACCCATGGTGACCTGAGAAGCTTTACTTAGACAGTTGCTTCTCAAAGCATGGCCTATACCAGCTTTATTGACATCACTTTGGAGTTTGTTAGAAATGCAGAATCTTGGTCTCCACCCCATTGTATATTAACATGCATTTTAACAAGATCCCCTCATAATTATGGTGTACATTAAAAATTTAAGAACTGATTTAGAACACTACTTAAACAGAGGATGTTGGCAATTAATATTTGTGGAGTCCTATTGTATGAATTATATAATGAAAGCCCAGAGAACTGAAAATATATTTCATTGTTTCATATTATTTTTAAGGACTTCACCAGGACTTACCCTATATAAACACACACGGTTTATTTGAAAATGACATGCAAAATGTAGATGACTGCAAGCCAGACAAAACCTGTCATGATGATGCTACTTACAGTTTTTGTATGCTATTGAAGTAACCAAGTCATTACATTTTTGTGTCCAGTTATCTTTCTGAAAGTAGTTACTTTCATAAAACACATGCCAGCCTGCCTCCTTTGCTTTTTGTCATGTTTCTGTGTATAATATGTACATGTATTAAATGCATAAATACATATAAATATAATGTGTAAGCACATTTCAGACTGTCTCAAAGTAAGACCAATCATTTTTTTAAAATCACTGTTCAATTGGTTCAGTCACACAATTTGACAACTCTATAAAACATCCGGCTTTCCAGTTTTTCCTTTCTTACCTCCTCCCCATTTCCTAACTGGGCTTTGAAATGAATATTCCAGGAATTGAGACGTCAAGTATTTGCAACTTCAGGCTGTTCCAGACTCATTCAGTACTTCCAAGGTCAATCGGAGTTAAGGGACATTATTAAGCTTTATTCTGTATGTCAGTACAAAATCATCTTTTTGTTGTTGTTGTTGTTGTTGCTGTTTTCCCTTCCTCACTGATATCCTTGATTATGCTTGCTAGTTATCACTGGGACTTGTCCAAAATGAATTACAAGTTGTAATTTCTAGTTAATTTTTTTAACTCTTCACTCTGCAAATATTTACTGAATATCCACTATAGGTATGACACTTATCTAGGTTGTTTAATCAGATAGGATATCATAGGTTATGCTGCAGAAGCCAAGAACGCCCAAATCTTAGTGGTATATCAAGGGGACTATTTCTCTCTCACTCAAGAGTACATACCCCTCACAGTTCAACAATAAGCTCTAACACTGTTGCCATGCAAGGATCCAAGCTGATGAGATTCTATCTTCATATTTGTTTCCATGGTATCATGACAGGGGATGGGAATGAGGTAAACCACACACTGGCTCTTAAAGTGTATGCCTAGATGTGACATATATCCCTTATCTCACATTTCATTGTCCAAAGCAAGTCATAAGGCTGTACCTAACTTTAAAGGGATTGAAAAACTACAATCCAACCATGTGTGCAAAAGGAGAAGAACCACGTGTGAATAGTCCTGACACCACAGCCCTATCTCAGGAAAAACCAAATGATGCATAGGCACCAGCCTGTTTTCAAAGACCTGAGAAACTAGTTATAGAATACAGATTACCTAAACAGAGTTAGGTATCAGGTGCAACTATCAGATATTCTCACTGTAAGAGAGAGAGTGAGGTGGCCAAAAAAAAAAAGTGTTCAGGAATTTCAAAGATAGAAGAGATAAGTGTGGATGAGTGAGTCAGGAAAGTATACAGACAAGGTGAGACTATGTATAAATTGTTGGATTCAGAATGGGAAATGGAGTGAGGACATTCATGGTGGTAACCATATTGGATGAAGCAGGGATGAGGAGCAGGTTACTGGAAAGTGGGTATGAATTAACCTTAAAAAATATTGAAAGGGCTTCCCTAGTGGCGCAGTGGTTGGGAGTCCGCCTGCCGATGCAGGGGACACGGGTCTGAGCCCCGGTCTGGGAGGATCCCCCATGCCGCGGAGCAGCTGGGCCCATGAGCCATGGCCGCTGAGCCTGAGTGTCCGGAGCCTGTGCTCCGCAGCGGCAGAGGCCACAACGGTGAGAGGCCCGTGTACGGCAAAAAAAAAAAAAAAACAACATTGAAAATATTTGTTTCAATAGAAGCAAAAAGTTTCTTATATCTGATATAAGGTAAACCTGGATAGGCCAAGCAGAAAATAAGGTTATTAAGTGCCTTGAATGCCAAGATTTGATGTTTGTACATAACCTTCGATGGTCTCCCTTGGAGATGCTCATCTTGGTTCCTCTTTTGCATGTGAAGAAGGTCCACCACACTACAATGTATTGATGATTGACCACTACATTGCAGACTGATTGAGAAAATAAAGACCAGGGAAACATGTGGAGCATTGTTAGAGAAGAGGGTTACATAGACATTTGCACCACTCTTCATGGAATGTAGGTACATTAACAATTTAGTAAGAAAGAAATGGCCATTAAACCAATCTGGCCCTGAGCCCTTCTGGGTCATTAGAAACAATACAAAGGCCAAAAAAAGCAAAAACTCTAGTTTCAAAGCAACATAGCTGGTAATGTTTCATCAGAGCTGCAAGAAACAGGCTTCTTGCATCAGATAAAGAGGAAGAACAGGAGAGGAATGGGAAAAGCAGAGGTCTGGACTTTAGGAGTCCTGTAGTCCTATAGCCCTCTTACTAGCAGTAGGATTTGGGGGTGTCAATTTTGTAGCATCGTTCTGAATATCGGTTTTCCCATTTGTGAAAATAAAGATATTGAATTTATAATCCTCAAGGCTATAATTTTAAATATTTTCCTTCTTGGTTCATCAATAAATAAATATTAAGGACAAAATATAAGGCACTGAATCAACAGAGATACACTAAAGATTGCCATCTTTTTGACTGGGAAACATTTAGCAGATGAGAAAATATGTAACAAGATAACAATTAATGAAGCATAACTAACAACATCAAACTCTTCCCAATCAATTTCCAAAGCAGTATTAATGATAGTTTAGTGGTAATGATGGTTTAGTGAGTAGAACCTTATTGTGGGACTTAGAACAATCTGTTCCCATCAGCACCACAATCTTGCTTTATGACTTGTGCAAGTTGCCAAAGGTAAACCACCCATCTCATGTACAACTGGATGGGAGTCAGCTTTTAATCAGCTGCCTGATAGAAAAACGAAATAATATACGTGCACATTTAAATGGAAATTTGAATTTTCTCTTCTGCTATGTTATCTTTGCCAACTTCACCTTATTGTCACATACATCCTATGACTTTGTCTTAAATTCCTCATTAGATTTTTTTGTGTAACTCTTACACTTGTGTTAAATTCTGACTAAAGCATAGTGTTCTGTGGTTTTTTTGTGTGTGTGAGAATAGGATACTAATGTCCATTTTGGAGGCAAAAGCAAACTCAAATGATAAAGAATATGGGAGGCTTCCTCTGTTGTTTAAAAATAAATTTGGTGATCTTTCATTCACCCTGCTGCTTTGATAAATGGATTAAGAGAAAGAATTTTACCAAGTCATGGATTAAAATCTGCCCAGAATAGACCAAAAAATTCCCTGGCAAGATGTACTGATCACAGATGTTCTGTCAGTTGTTGCTAATTCAAATTTTGATCCTTTATTATCTCAGGGAAAACTGAAGTCTCCTTTGTGAAGGTCCTCACGTTATTTTATTCTTTATACCTGGAATTCTAGGTAAGCCCAGATAGAAAAGCTTTGATAAGGATTTTTATTGTTATGCAAATCATTTGATCAACAATATTTTTTTGCAATAGAAATTCTGATCTTCACAGCAAGGAAAGACATCCTTCCACTGGACTTTTCATAATTAGCTAAAGACTATTTTTAAAATAACTTAGTTTCACCCTTCACTTAGCTTTGTTACCATCATGCTCTGATTATGATTCATCTTCCTGGGATTTTTATTAACACATATACAAAATTGGATCAGTTTAAAATATTGAATTAGTTTAATTCATCCTAATTAGGACTCTATAAGGAACCAGAAGCCATTACCAAGCTCAACATTCTCGGAGCCATCGTTGGGAGCCATAATGAATAAAACAGGTGGATTTTGGAGTCATATTCCGCATGGCAAACTAAGGTCACCTTGCTTCTCTCTAGTCTGCTTGTCAACTTCCCCACCCCATGCTCCAGTCACCAAGGACTTCTCAATAGAAAAGTCCTTTCCATTCTCTTCTCCTGTTCAGTCCCTATTCACTTCTCTCCTAGATTATTGCAACAACCTCCTAACTATTCTACCTCTCTCCCAATTTGCTTTTCTCCCCACTTATACTCCTTCCCTCCCACCACCATTCCTCCAAGTTTGCTTGAGGTTATGCTCACGTCCTCTGAAACATCTTTCTTGATTCTGCCCATCTGAATTATGTGTTAACTCCTGAGTATAATCCCTGGGTACCCTGTGCTTTCCACAGTCCTAGCCCTTTTCATATCATACAGTAACTGTGCATTTCTCTGCTCCCTACCAGACTGGAAGCTATTAGAGGTCAAGGATACTATCTTCTTTGGATCTTTAAAGTCTAGCACAATATTGGTACAGAACAGTGCCTAAATAAATATTTGTTGGGCGACTATATGACTAAATAAGTTATTGATAAGTTAATAAATGGGCAAACAAACAAAAGAAATAGAAATACAAGAAATTAGTTATACAAGTAAAATTCCAAATCAAGGAACTTTGATTTGATTTCTGTCTACCGCTTGCCCAGTTTCCCAACAACTTAAGATGCAGCTCCACATCATGGCTGGATAACAGTAAATATACTATTATGAAGCATGCTCAGCAGTTCATCCCAGTTATTTTGTACAACAGCTGTCAACAGTGCATTAATCAATATAAACACTTTGCAATAAGCATTGCGTGGAAGCTTATTTCAAGAGTGCAGAAGTTGGGAAATGGGAGCCATAAAGCTCCCATACTCTATTATCAAACTGTAAATCACTTCTTAGAATAGAAAAAAAAAATCATATAAATTTCCTTCTTTTCTGCACCAAAATAGCAAGGTTTTCACTGTTTGTTCTTTCTTAGCCATGAAATTTTGATTGATCTGATAACCCTGAAATAGATTACCGAGGAAATTGATCAAACTTTCCCATGGTGACCAGTCAGGTGAAATTTTTCTTCATCTTTTCCCTTGGAAACAAAAGGAAAAAATCTATTTTTCTTAAATTGCAAATGCTTGATTGCAGCTTCACCATTAGAAGGTCTCTTTAATGCATAAGCATATTTACAGGGTATAAAATAGCAGTGATGTTTGTTACCCTCAAGGTTGGTGACCATACTAATGAATAGCATCATAATTATGTGTATGACCTTGCATATGAAAAAAATGACATCTGTTATTGATATCATCATTGCAAATGTGAAACACACCTTGATATTTCCCTTATTTACACTTGAATAGTACTCAGAGTATATCTTTGTCCATTCAGGCTGCAATACAGAATACCATAGACCGGGAGACTTATAAACCACATAAATTTGTTTCTCATAGTTGTGGAGTCTGGGAAGTCCAAAATCAGGATGCCAGCAGATCCCATGTTTGGTGGGGAACCACTTTCTGGTTCATAGATGGCCATCTTCTAGCTGGGTCCTCACATGGCAGAAGGGGCAAAATTACTCTCTCTGGGGTTTATTTCATAAGAGTGCTAAGCCCATTCATAAGGGTTTTGCCCTTATGACCTAATCAATTACCTCCCCAAAGCCCCACCTCCTAATACCACCACATTGGGGGTTAAGATTTCAACATACAAATTTTAGGGTGATTCATTCAGTCCATAACAGAATCCTTCAGGGAAAAGGGTTTACACATAATATGATTTGTGTACAAAATGATTCCTGTCTTGGTCTTTTTTGACGTTTTTTGTTTGTTCGTTTTTGTTTTGTTTTGTTTTCTGATGGGTTAGAGATAGGTGTAATGTTCAGTTCCATTTAAGACATTCTTGACGAGGGGAAGGTGGCGGAAGAGTAAGACGCGGAGATCACCTTCCCCCCCAACAGATACACCAGAAATACATCTACACGTGGAACAACTCCTACAGAACACCTACTGAACGTTGGCAGAAGACCACAGACGTCCCAAAACGAGAGGGTATTAAGAGTGCTGCTTAAAGGAGCTCCAGAGACGGGCACGAGCCACGGCTAAAAGGGTGGACCCCAGAGATGGGCATGAGACACTAAGGTTGCTGCTGTCGCCACCAAAAAGCCTGTGTGCAAGCACAGGTCACTATCCACACCTCCCTCCAGGGAGCCTGTGCAGGGTCCCGGGATCCAGGGACAACTCCCCTGGGAGAATGCACGGCACTTCTCACGCTGGTGCAACATCACGCCAGCCTCTGCCGCTGGAGGCTCGCCCCGCACTCCGTACCCCTCCCTCCCCCCAGCCTGAGTGAGCCAGAGCCCGCGAAGCAGCTACTCCTTTAACCCCGTCCCGTCTGAGCGAAGAACAGACGCCCTCCGGCGACCTACACGCAGAGGCAGGGCCAAATCCAAAGCTGAGCCCCTGGGAGCTGTGCGAACAAAGAAGAGAAAGGGAAATCTCTCCCAGCAGTCTCAGAAGCAGCAGACTAAAGCTCCACAATCAACTTGATGTACCCTGCCTCTGTGGAATACATGAATAGACAACGAATCATCCCAAATTGAGGATGTGGACTTTGAGAGCAAGATTTATGATTTTTTCTCCTTTTCCTCTTTTTGTGAGTGTGTATGTGTATGCTTCTGCGTGAGATTTTCTCTGTATAGCTCTGCTTCCACCATTTGTCCTAGGGTTCTATCCGTCCATTTTTAAAAAAAATTTTTTTCTTAATAATTATTCTTTATTTTAATACTTTTATTATATTCTATCTTACTTTATTTTATTTTACTTTATCTTCGTTCTTTCTTTTTTGTCCTTCCTCCCCTCCTTCCTCCCTCCCTCCCTCCCTCCCTTCTTTCTTTTTCTCCTTTCTCTTTCTTTCTTTCTCTTTCTTTCTTTCTTTCTTTCCTTCTTTCCTTCTTCTCTTTCTTTCTTTCTTTCTCCTTCTTCTACTAATTCTTTTTTCTACTTTTTCTCCCTTTCATTCTGAGCCCTGTTGATGAAAGGTTCGTGGCGGTGCAGCCCGGAGTCAGTGCTGTGCCTCTGAGGTGGGAGAGCCAACATCTGGAAACTGGTCCACAAGAGACCTCCCAGCTCAACATACATCAAATGGCAAAAATCTCCCAGAGATGTCCATCTCAACACCGGCACCCAGCTTCACTCAACGACCAGCAAGCTACAGTGCTGGACACCCTATGCCAAACAACTAGCAAGACAGGAACACAACCCCACCCATTAGAAGAGAGGCTGCCTAAAAAAATAATAAGTCCACAGACACCCCAAAACACACCACCAGACGTGGACCTGCCCACCAGAAAGACAAGATCCAGCCTCATCCACCAGAACACAGGCACGAGTCCCCTCCACCAGGAAGCCTACACAACACACTGAACCAACTTTAGCCACTGGGGACCGATAACAAAAAACAACGGGAACTACAAACCTGCAGCCTGCAAAAAGGATACCCCAAACACAGTAAGATAAGCAAAATGAGAAGACAGAAAAAAACACAGCAAATGAAGGAGCAAGAAAAAAACCCACCAGACCGAACAAATGAAGAGGAAATAGGCAGTCTACCTGAAAAAGAATTCAGAATAATGATAGTAAAGATGATCCAAAATCTTGGAAACAGAATAGAGAAAACGCAAGAAACATTTAACAAGGACCTAGAAGAACTAAAGATGAAACAGGCAATGATGAACAACACAATAAATGAAATTAAAAATACTCTAGATGGGATAAATAGCAGAATAACTGAGGCAGAAGAACGGATAAGTGACCTGGAAGATAAAAGAGTGGAAATAACTACTGCAGAGCAGAATAAAGAAAAAAGAATGAAAAAAATGAGGACAGTCTCAGAGACCTCTGGGACAACAATAAACGCACCAACATTCAAATTATAGGGGTTCCAGAAGAAGAAGAGAAAAAAAAAAGGGACAGAGAAAATCTTTGAAGAGATTATAGTTGAAAACTTCCCTAATATGGGAAGGAAATAGTCAATCAAGTCCAGGAAGCACAGAGAGTCCCATACAGAATAAATCCAAGGAGAAACATGCCAAGACACATATTAATCAAACTGTGAAAAATTAAATACAGAGAAAACATCTTAAAAGCAACAAGGGAAAAACAACAAATAACACACAAGGGAATCCCCATAAGGTTAACAGCTGATCTTTCAGCAGAAACTCTGCAAGCCAGAAGGGACTGGCAGGACATATTTAAAGTGATGAAGGAGAAAAACCTGCAACAAAATTACTCTACCCAGCAAGGATCTCATTCAGATTTGATGGAGAAATGAAAACCTTTACAGACAAGCAAAAGCTGAGAGAGTTCAGCACCACCAAACCAGCTTTACAACAAATGCTAAAGGAACTTCTCTAGGCAGGAAACACAAGAGAAGGATAAGACATACAATAACAAACCCAAAACAATTAAGAAAATGGTAATAGTAACATACATATCGATAATTACCTTAAATGTAAAGGGAATAAATGCTCCCACCAAAAGACACAGATTGGCTGAATGGATACAAAAACAAGACCCATATATATGCTGTCTACAAGAGACCCACTTCAGACCTAGAGACACATACAGACTGAAAGTAAGGGGATGGAAAAAGATATTCTATGCAAATGGAAACCAAAAGAAAGCTGGAGTAGCAATTCTCGTATGAGACAAAATAGACTTTAAAATAAAGACTATTAGAAGAGACAAAGAAGGACACTACATAATGATCAAGGGAATGATCCAAGAAGAAGATATAACAATTGTTAATATTTATGCACCCAACGTAGGAGCACCTCAATACATAAGGCAAATACTAAGAGCCATAAAAGGGGAAATCGACAGTAACATATTCATAGTAGGGGACTTTCACACCCCACTTTCACCAATGGACAGATCATCCAAAATGGAACTAAATAAGGAAACACAAGCTTTAAATGATACATTAAACAAGAGGTACCTAATTGATATTTATAGGACATTCCATTCAAAAACAACAGAATACACATTTTTCTCAAGTGCTCATGGAACATTCTCCAGGATAGATCATATCTTGGGTCACAAATCAAGGCTTGGTAAATTTAAGAAAATTGAAATTGTATCTAGTATCTTTTCCGACCACAACGCTGTGAGACTATACATCAATTACAGGAAAAGATCTGTAAAAAATACAAACACATGGAGGCCAAACAATACACTACTTAATAATGAAGTGATCACTGAAAAACTCAAAGAGGAAATAAAAAAATATCTAGAAACAAATGACAGTGGAGACACGACGACCCAAAACCTACGGGATGCAGCAAAAGCAGTTCTAAGAGGGAACTTTATAGCAATACAATCCTACCTTAAGAAATAGGAAACATCTCGAATAAACAACCTAACCTTGCACCTAAAGCAATTAGCGAAAGAAGAACAAAAAAAACCCCAGAGTTAGCAGAAGGGCAGAAATCATAAAAATCAGATCAGAAATAAATGAAAAGGAAATGAAGGAAATGATAGCAAAGATCAATAAAACTAAAAGCTGGTTCTTTGAGAAGATAAACAAAATTGATAAACCATTAGCCAGACTCATCAAGAAACAATGGGAGAATACTCAAATCAATAGAATTAGAAATGAAAAAGGAGAAGTAATAACTGACACTGCAGAAATACAAAAGATCATGAGAGATTACTAAAAGCAACTCTATGCCAATAAAATGGACAACCTGGAAGAAATGGACAAATTCTTAGAAATGCACAACCAGCCAAGACTGAATCAGGAAGAAATAGAAAATATGAACAGACCAATCACAAGCACTAAAACTGAAACTGTGATTAAAAATCTTCCAACAAACAAAAGCCCAGGACCAGATGGCTTCACAGGCGAATTCTATCAAACATTTAGCAAAGAGCTAACACCTATCCTTCTCAAACTCTTCCAAAATATAGCAGAAGGAGGAACACTCCCAAACTCATTCTACAAGGCCACCATCACCTTCCTCTACGAGGCCACCATCACCTCGATTCCAAAACCAGACAAGGATGTCACAAAGAAAGAAAACTACAGGCCAATATCACTGAAGGAACATAGATGCAAAAATCCTCAACAAAATACTAGCAAACAGATTCCAACAGCATATTAAAAGGATCATTCACCATGATCAAGTGGGGTTTATTCCAGGAATGCAAGGATTCTTCAATATACATAAATCAATCAACGTGATATACCATATTAACATATTGAAGGAGAAAAACCACATCATCATCTAAATAGATGCAGAGAAAGCTCTCGACAAAATTCAACACCCATTTATGATAAAAACCCTGCAGGAAGTAGGCATAAAGGGAATTTTCCTCAACATAATAAAGGTCATATATGACAAACCCACAGCCAACATCATCCTCAATGGTGAAAAACTGAAACCATTTCCACTAAGATCAGGAACAAGACAAGGGTGCCCACTCTCACCACTCTTATTCAACAGTTTTGGAAATTTTAGCCACAGCAATCAGAGAAGAAAAGGAAATAAAAGGAATCCAGATCGGAAAAAAAGAAATAAAGCTGTCACTGTTTGCAGATGACATGATACTATACATAGAGAATCCTAAAGATGCGACCAGAAAACTACTAGAACTAATCAATGAATTTGGTAGAGTAGCAGGATACAAAAGTAATGCACAGAAATCTCTGGCATTCCTATACACTAATGATGAAAAATCTGAAAGTGAAATCAAGAAAACACTCCCATTTACCACTGCAACAAAAAGAATAAAATATCTAGGAATAAACCTACCTAAGGAGACAAAAGACCTGTATGCAGAAAATTATAAGACACTGATGAAAGAAATTAAAGATGATACAAACAGATGGAGAGATATACCATGTTCTTGGATTGGAAGAATCAACATTGTGAAAATGACTCTACTACCCAAAGCAATCTATAGATTCAATGCAATCCCTATCAAACTACCACTGGCATTTTTCACAGAACTAGAACAAAAAATTTCACAATTTGTATGGAAACACAAAAGACCCCGAATAGCCAAAGCAATCTTGAGAACAAAAAATGGAGCTGGAGGAATCAGGCTGCCTGACTTCAGACTATACTACAAAGCTACAGTAATCAAGACAGTATGGTACTGGCACAAAAACAGAAAGATAGATCAATGGAATAGGATAGAAAGCCCAGAGATAAACCCATGCACATATGGTCACCTTATCTTTGATAAAGGTGGCAGGAATGTACAGTGGAGAAAGGACAGCCTCTTCAATAAGTGGTGCTGGGAAAACTGGACAGGTACATGTAAAAGTATGAGATTAGATCACTCCCTAACACCATACACAAAAATAAGCTCAAAATGGATTAAAGACCTAAATGTAAGGCCAGAAACTATCAAACTCTTAGAGGAAAACATAGGCAGAACACTCTATGACATAAATCACAGCAAGATCCTTCTTGACCCATCTCCTAGAGTAATGGAGATAAAACCAAAAATAAACAAATGAGACCTAATGAAACGTCAAAGCTTTTGCACAGCAAAGGAAACCATAAACAAGACCAAAAGACAACCCTCAGAATGGGAGAAAATATAGGCAAATTAAGCAACTGACAAAGGATTAACCTCCAAAATTTATAAGCAGCTCATGCAGCTCAATAAAAAACAAACAAACAACCCAATCCAAAAATGGGCAGAAGACCTAAATAGACATTTCTACGAAGAAGATATACAGACTGCCAACAAACACATGAAAGAATGCTCAACATCATTAATCATTAGAGAAATGCAAATCAAAACTAAAATGAGATATCACCTCACACCAGTCAGAATGGCCATCATCAAAAAATCTAGAAACAATAAATGCTGGAGAGGGTGTGGAGAAAAGGGAACACTCTTGCACTGCTGGTGGGAATGTGAATTGGTATAGCCACCATGGAGAACAGTATGGAAGTTCCTTAAAAAACTACAAATAGAACTACCATATGACCCAGCAATCCCACTTCTCGGCATATACCCTGAGAAAACCAGAATTCAAAAAGAGTCATGTACCAAAATGTTCATTGCAGCTCTCTTTACAATAGCCCGGAGATGGAAACAACCTAAGTGTCCATCATCGGATGAATGGATAAAGAAGATGTGGCACATATATACAATGGAATATTACTCAGCCATAAAATGAAACGAAATTGAACTATCTGTAATGAGGTGGATAGGCCTAGAGTCTGTCATACAGAGTGAAGTAAGTCAGAAAGAGAAAGACAAATACCATATGCTAACACATATATATGGAATTTAAGAAAAAAATGTGTCATGAAGAACCTGGGGTAAGACAGGAATAAAGACACAGACCTACTAGAGAATGAACTTGAGGATATGGGGAGGGTGAAGGGTAAGCTGTGAGAAAGCAAGAGAGAGGCATGGACATATATATATATACTACCAAATGTAAGGTAGACAGCTAGTGCGAAGCAGCCGCATAGCACAGGGAGATCAGCTCGGTGCTTTGTGACCACCTGGACGGGTGGGATAGGGAGGGTGAGAGGGAGGGAGACACAAGAGGGAAGAGATATGGGAACATATGTATATGTATAACTGATTTACTTTGTTATAAAGCAGAAACTAACACACCATCGTAAAGCAATTATACTCCAATAAAGATGTAAAAAAAAAAAAAAAAAAGACATTCTCATCATCCCCCTTCGTCGACATTGTATATTGAAGTTGGATTTACTTAATGACCAAATCAGCTTCCCCTTATTCATACCCAGGATGTGGGCATCTACATTAAGAGTAACTCAATTTTATTCCTTTAAAGCCACATCAAAGTTACAGTGAAAAATTCAGAGTACATCAAAAGACACATGCCCCCTACTATATTAATGAATATTTGAATCCTAATGTATCTTTCTTAAAACTACTATCCTGAACATAATGGCTGAGTCAAATGATACTTCCTATGAATAAAAATAAAAAGGATTTTTGCAAAAGAACATTATGATCAGTTCATTTTGAACAAATGAGTAGTAGGTAGGCTTCTCATGTGTTTTGCATGAGCTCAAGTTCTCTTCCATATTGAGGACAACCACCTGGGTCCTTAGTGATAAGTGCCATAAATGTGAAAATTCAGTCAGTTACTCTGTGATGCCAGTGAAACAAGATATCACCTCTCCAGTGTGACATTCCTACCCTGCTATTTGAGCATTAGGCTTGGATTAGGATTACTTCCATGTGACGGTTTAGAAAATACAGCAGTACAATGATTTTTAAACAAATTGAGTCATACTAAGTGATAGAAAGGTGATGGAAACCAAGAACATATTGATTCTATTTCCACACTAATCACTCACTGCAACAGCTGGTTCATTACTGCATACCTCTCACCTATGAGGACCGAAAGCCAAGGGAGAATGAGTCTGCCAGTAATTTCCAATTCACCACTTACACACATTACTTCATGGCACACAGCAGAGCATCATCTGAAAGCTGTGTTCTGAGAAATGTTAATAGAGATAACTAAACCAAAAAAGGAAAACTGTGTGTCTGTTAGATTACATAAACTTAAGTGTGATTCTTTACCAAAGGAGCTTTTTAATATTTCTTGAATATGAAAATGTGCATAAATAGAATATGCACTGTGACTCACACTTGATCACAAAGCTTTCTTTTTGCAAAGAAACCTACTTATATTTCAGAAAACACTGGAATGGAATTAGAAAACACTGAAACAAATGGAGCCATGAATTAAGAATAAGGGCCCATGTTTTTCTTCCTGCCTCTGAAACCGATTTATCAAGCTGTCAGAAGCTGAGCTCTGATTTCTCTTCAAACTAACTCCAGATCTTAAAATTTTCCAACATTTTTCAGTGGGAAAAAGAAAAAGCTGAGTAAAACAATCTAGATATAATCATTAAGATGGGCAATATAATTATATTTTGATTTTTTAAGACAGTCCTTCTCTTTAGGAGAGCACCATTTTAAATCTGTATGTCTTTCCCAATTATAGATTGCTGGTAATACACTTACAAGCCCTCTTACTGGCTTGTTCCTCAGTTTCCCTCGTAATTTGGAGTAGATTATGAAAAATCACTTCATTCGGGAAGGATGGCATACATGCAACAATCAGTACCATTGACCTCCACAGTATTGGTCTGCTTTTCTGCTCGAAATAGTCAGTTGACCTGTTACAGTGATGACATAAGTTGACTCAATAAAGTTAATGGTGTCCCAACTCCGTCTTTTATTTTGAAATTACTGCTGCTACCAGTAGACTGAGATTATTAAGTACACTATTTTTACTCCTCTGACCATCCTTCACAGAAGAAATAATTTAAAAGGGTTTCAAACTGAGACTGTTCTGATTCATTGGTTGCCAAGTTTTCTATTTACTGTGCCATGTATGTAAACAAATGTAAGCAGTCAATCTCTGAAGGCTCGAGATATATTTGCGGGGCTCAATCTGAGATGTTAAATTCCTCACATAAGGTCCTGTGGCAGAGACATTTATTTACTTTTCATCAAATGTCCATGTTCTCTCCACATCCCTGTCCTTGAAAGGTTACAAAGCTTGTGTGACAAGTTGTGTCTTCTAGATTATGAAAAAAGTGGCATGGGTCAGGCCATACTAAAACATTCAAGAGAAGCTCCCTATTTAACCTTGATGCCTTAAGTTGAGATGTCAGAGCATGTGTCTGCCTGGCTTTTGAGTAGCTGCATGTGGCAAAGCCCTGAACCAACCTGTGTTGTCTATGTAATAATAAGCAAAAAAAATCTTTCATTGTGATAAGCCATTGAGATTGGAAGTTAGTTACCTCAAGCATAATCCAGCCTACTTAGACCATGATCAATATTCCTTTGCTGTAAATTTTCTAAGCATATAGGGATATAAGGCAAGAGGGCCCCTTTAACCTACTCTTAATTTTTTTTTTTCAATTTCACTTGATTTATTTAGCACTTAGTAGTTGTCAGGCTATATACTAGATGCTACAGATGTAAACATTCAATAAACAATCCATAATGCCCAGAAGTTCATAGATTAGTATAAAAGGCAGAGACTTAGGCCACATATTTTAAGATCAGTAGAGGTACGCATTGGATGCTACTGAAGGAAAGGTAACTAACCCAGACTAGACAAAATCAGTAAAGACACCAGGTAGGAGTACCACTTGATGTGCACCATGAAGAGAAGGTGCTGACCAAGTTAAGAATATGTGAAACAGAATAAGAAGCATGGTCTGTACTGGGAAACTAGGGTGAGATATAGGCAAGGTCTGGAGCATGGAGAGCCTTGAACACCACTTTGAGAAGACAGATTTTTATTCTGAATGCACTGAATTATTTTAAGCCACAAGAATTAAATAGGTGTTCCTGAAAAAAAATAGTTCTAGTTACTCTTCAGACAAGGAATTCTGCAGTTCCTCAAAGGATGGGTCAAAATTACCCAGGAAGCTTCTTAAAAGATGAACAAGCCAACAGATTCCCAAACCGCACCCAAAATGAACTGAATCACAGCCTAACTCGTACATGACTGGTACACGGAGCCTAGAAATCCATGTTTGTAAAAAACACACCACGTGTTATCTGTACATAGTAAAGTGTGAAAACTACTAAAGCAGAAGGGAATTGAGATTGGAAACCTAGAGTCCAGCCCAGAGTTAAGAAAAATGAGGACCTACATGAAAGGAGGACCAGAGAGAATGAAAGGAAGGCACTGATTGTATTCTGGGGGGTTAGGAGAGAATGTTTAGATTGATAAAAGGAGAGTGTGACCTGAGTCTTCTGGCCTGGAAACCAGATTTCTGGGTGTTATGCTGCTATGTACTGAATAAGATACAATAGAAAGATACAAAGAATCCATAGAAGAATTTTATATGTTCAGCCATATACACAAAAATAAAAGCCTAACCCTACATTACTGCTTTGAAAAGCATTTAAATACATGTGGAAAATAGAGTAGAGAAAAAAAAAAAAAAAACAGTGGGATTCAGCACTACCAGGGTATAGCATTAAAAAGAAAATAATAGATAAATTAGACTATGCATATGTGAATTGAATAAAACAATAGTATTTCTAATGTAGAGAGAATAGCCTAAAATGAAAGAGGGTTTATGAGTAAACAAAATGAATTTTTTCCAATAGAAAAAAAAAATAACTCAGATTGAATGGCTTTTCAAAATGTGTTTTTTGTTTTCCTCAGGAAAAAAAAAAAAAATGGCACAATTATGTTAGCTTTTACTCACTTGGTTTTTAGCCTACTTAGATTTCTGCCAGGTTTATTGGTATAGTCAATACAGTAATAAGTAATCATTCATTTTAGTAACAAACAGCACATTTGATTTAGAAAAACAAAGCCAAATAGCTTTAGATTCACTGACCAAGGAAAAACCTCTCTTGTTTTTTTCCAAGGAAAAGAAATGATTTGTGCTTATTTCGGTCCAAAGAGAGAGGGAGTGCAATTCCTTCAGATTGCCAAGATGATTTCTCCTGAATTTAAATGAAAATCTAAATCAGAAAAGGGTGTTGAAGGAGTGTTTTGTTTTCCAGACATGCCAGGATTTTTGAAAATGCTGGGACATTCAGTTCACCTAATAAAATGATTAAAAAAATTCACCTGTGGAGAGCTTTCTTTTTCTGGGTTATAGTTAAGAATTTAGAAGTGTGTGTCTGAGGCTTGTTTTAAACTCCTTGAAGTCCATTGGGCACAAAAGGTAAATTGCATTTCAATTAAGAAAGACCACTGTTGCCTTGGAAAGTAAAATGCGGCTCTACACCATTCCTACCTTCAAGAAAACATATGCAATGGTAAAATGCATTTGAGTACTATAAGCATCAAGATAAGAGGGTCTGATTTGAGTGAACATTTCTCTCCTTGAGTTCTGATGATTCGACCTACATATTCTGATGGTTTTACATGTCTACTTTCAAAAACACTTATGCCACCTTTTGATAAATCCAGAATATTCAGAACAAACGGGCAAGTCACTTGATGTCAAATATTTCAGTTCTCTGGCTTTGGCCTCCTACTTTCATGCTCCTTTGGTTACATTGCATTAAGTTTATTCCTTTAGAAAGAAGCATGTGACCACCATGACCATAAAAGAAGTAACTTATCTAGAATACTCTCCTTTAGGAAATGCATCTAACACAGCAGATACTTTTGTTCCTTACCTTAAAATATTAAAACTCAAAGTAACCACCAGAATTTCTTCTTTCCTCCACAGCTGACATACTCTTGAGTGATCCTTAGATTCCTTATCAATTTGTCCCAAATTCCATGTCCTGCCCTCAAAATAAGAAGCTAACCATTTTCCATCCTCTTTCTCTTCCTGTTTCAGGTACTTCCTGTGTTTCCTAAACAGGCACTTAATCTTCTTATAAAACTATATGGCTTATGTTTCCCTTCAAGTGTGTGCTGCTTGATTTGCCTTTTCTCCTTCTCATACTTTCCAAGTTCTGTATGTTTTTAAAGACCAAGTTCAAATATAATCACCTCTCTGAAACCTTCCCTGGTCATCCCCAGCAAGAATCAATTCACTTTGGTAGCACAGAACCAAGTGTCCTAGGGGTAGGAGATGGGGAGGATGGCAGATGTGCAGTATTTTACTTTTTACACTATTTAGCTCATGTCCAAAAATCTTAACTGTGATAGCACAGTTTACTGCGCTCAAAGACTGAAGTGATAGATCTCTCTTATCTATTGGCTTTTTAGTTTGGGTTTGCTCAAGTTTGTAGGAACAATGTAACCACTATGGAAGGTTTTAATGATCTCAGTGGCTGTTCCTCAGTGATTTATTTTAAAGTATCCAATGAGGTTATACTTATTTAATTGTACTTGCACTTCCTGACACTTTTTCTTGCTACTTATACAAGTAAGGCTATTTTTTTATTAATTGGTCCTCACTTCATGTCACTATTTTTACAGTTCTGACTTGTAGGGCTCGAAAGTTTTTGTTCCAAGTACAATGTTTGGGAATTCAGAAGCATTTGTGTTTAGAAATCCCCCATCTTTAAAGATTCTCATGAACTTGGATAGAATTCCAGAACGTCTTTACAAATACACCCCTTTGGAGATATGTTGTCATGCATGCTATTTTTAGATGGTTCTGTGAAAAGAGTAGACAAGTAGGTTCCAGCTTCAGTAACTCCTATGTTTTTTATGCTTTTCCCAAAACTTGCCCGCAAATAGCATTTTGTTATGATTTCCCCTATTCTCACTTGTCCAGCAGAAATAGAAAGATACATGCAAATTTTTAAGGTTAGGAAACAGTAGAGGAAATGAAAATCACACTCAAGGATTAATTTTAGAACTTGCCCCTCCTTTGTGTACAAGACCCCTACTAAATGCGATAGGAGGGGATTTGGTGCATACAAACTTAAGTGGAATGAGATTTTTAAAATAGTCTAAAGTAGAGCCCTGGATTATTCAAAAACAGGGACAATCATTTATTAATTTCATTCCTGATTTTCAATGTCTCTGGAGGGAGGTAATTCACAAATCTTTGATTCTTGTCTTGAAATGGTGCATTTTTTGTGGTCAGGTTTTGAAACCTATATTTTAATGCCCAGACTTCAGTTTCACGAAATAACATTATTAAGCCTAGAGATCTAACTTAGTAAGAGTTTAAAAGACTTCTAACCATTTTAATCATCACTGTATCCAAAAACCATATTTTATGAAATAGAAAATAAGCATTCTGTGAAAGATATTTCAATTGAATTTTTTAAAACTCAACCTCATACTGTAAGAATTAACACCAACCTTGCATCAAATATTTGAGTGACATTTGGTTTGGGATATACATACACAGTATACATGGCTTCTTATGTCCTAAAAATTCACCATATTTAAAGAGTAAAGAGATACTGAGAAGGTCACATCCACAAAGCACTCTCTAGTTTCTAGTTTTGCACCCAAATCTCTATTCTCATTTGCAGACAGATGGCCTCACCTCTCAGACCTGGGCAAAGTGGTGTTGCAAGAGCCTCAGCCTAACTGGAATAGAAAATGCCAGTGGCAGTGTCTGAGCCTGGGTAAGGAAAATGAAAACACTCTAAGTAGTTCCAAAACATGAATTTAACACAGGGAATTGGCTATGTAGGCTCTGGAAGAGCAAGAACAAAAGGAAGTAGGTGGGGGTGGAGGGAGCTATAGAAGCAGAAAAGAAGGGGTGACACCGTGATGTGAAGCTGCTGAAACCACTGCGCTGGAGCCTGATAGCCTGTACCTGCTTCTGTGCTCTTGGAGACGTTTGTCACAGTCACTCCTGGATTGCTGAAGAGGTGTTGTATCCATCAAAGCTGGGACCTACCAAAGGTGCGACCGCTACCAGGTTCCTGTAGTCAAGAAACACCCAACTCCCAACTGCATCCACCATAATGTAATCCGAAGCACGAAGTTTCACTTCTTCCTCTACCTTTTCTCACTAGTGCCTCTTATTGTCAGAACCTAATAGAAATCGAATTTTCATAGGAGTCTGGTAAATGCAATCTGCAGACTCCTGTTCCACAAAAATACACAGCAGAGTCCACAGGGAGATGGGACCTGAGAGTATCCAGATGCTTGTCCAGCACAGGAGGCAATCTGCTATTCTGCCCACGATGAGTAGTTTTCCTAGAATTAGAAGTAGCTGCCTGCATGTCCATCATACTTTTTCAACCGGTGCTTTTTGTTTCCTGCAGCACATAGTGATGGGTCAAGTGAACAATTTATCCCATCAAATTGACCTGATCTGGTTGGCCCATAGGGAAGAGAAAGACATTTTGGGGTTTACCACTTCCATCCTATTATCCCTTGTGTAACAGAAACGTAAAGCAGAGATTAATATGAGGGAGCAAGCATGTGCTACTGGACAGCTCTTTGAAATCTAGACATCTCAGTGGAAGACAATCCAATCCCCATTCTCTTGATCTCTGGTTGATGTTCCTGGAATAGCAGAACATCACCCTAGAGGACAGAAAACCAGAAAGGGTAGAAGACCAAATCATCCAGTAGGGAAATGTTTACTTATCCTTGAGAATATTTAGCTTAGATTGGAACCCCTAAATGGAGAAACTTGTTTAATTCATTTTTCTTAAATACAAAAAGGCCACAAAGTAATATTTATAAATTATATGCAAGGTATAAAGCAAAAATACAATAAACACCTGAATACTTTTGTTCCATTCTCCCTCCCTTCTTCCACTATTATCAATTCTGTATTTATTTTCCTCTTGCTTATTGTCAGAATATTACCATGTATGTTTGTATCCCCAAACAAGACACTTCTGTATTTTGCATATTTTAACATTCAAGTAAATGGATCATAATCTATATAATCTCATAAAATTAGCACTTTTACTCTAAAATATGTTCTGTTATTAATGTTTAATCTTGCATGTAGCTGTGTTTCATTCATATCCATTGCTGAGTAATATTTCTATTTCAATTTTAAATGTAAGGGGTCAAAATTTCATGCTTCATTTATTCTTTCAACTCCTTATGGACTTCGTTTTTTGTTTCAATTTCTTTTAATATTCAGATAGTACTGCTACAGAATCTTTGTCATCATATCCTAGTGCAAATAGGCAATTGTGGGTGTACCCTTAGAGACAGAATTTCTGAATATGAAGAAGTAATGCATGGGCTTCCCTGGTGGCGCAGTGGTTGAGAGTCCCCATGCCGATGCAGGGGTTCGTGCCCCGGTCCGGGAAGATCCCACATGCTGCGGAGCAGCTGGGCCCATGAGCCATGGCCGCTGAGCCTGCACGTCCGGAGCCTGTGCTCCGCAATGGGAGAGGCCACAACAGTAAGAGGCCCGCATACCGCAAAAAAAAAAAAAGAAAAAGAAGTAATGCATGTATTTAATTTCGTTTAAGAATTAAAAACTGTTTTTCAAAGTGAATGAAAACCTTTAAAATCCTTCCAGTTGTTTCAATTTCTCAGTAATACTGAAATTTTTCACACTTTAAAATTTTTTTTCCAGTGTGGTTCATGTATCAGTTGTCTTCAGAACTATAAAACATTCACCAGAATATTGGACAGTATAGGTTTATGACCAGATTACCTATGGAAAAATGCATGCTGTTACTAATTGTCATTACTTCACAACTTGAACATACGTCTTTCTGAGAGTGCTTTGGCAGTCGAATACAGTCAATGCATAGAAAATGTACAATGTGTCTCAAAAAGAAATTTTTAAAAATTATAAATTGTTGAAATAAATATTATCATGTATTAAACATCTTCCAAGGCTGGGTTTTTGTACAAGGATTTTTTACTTATAAAAGATGATGAAATGGTGATGTTTAATTTGTTTTTAGTGGTTTTTTTGCATGTTAATTTACCTTTATTTATAGTAGCAAAAAGGTTGTTCTCAGTTGTGTCCAGTTACCTTGTCAAGCAAGTAAACTGTCAGATGTCTTAGGTGTAAAAAACAGATCACAAGCTCCACAGATGCTACCATCAGCTTTCAGTTTGCTAAGAGAAGCTTCATTTGTTACTGAGTTAATGCCTTACAAGATTATTGAAAAATTCATCAAACACACTAAAAGGGCCCATTTTATCTGTGGATTGATAGAGTTCTGAATTTTGTGTTGAAGCACATTGAAATAAAATATTAGTTTGTTAAGCTAATTGTGACTTTTGTACTTTTGTACTTAGCTTCTTGAGGAATTATAATATCAAAAATAATTATAGGTACATTAGCATTTGTACTACTAGATCGAGGTTGATTTATTCTGGTTCAAAAAATAATTTATAAATTTCTAAATCCATTTAGTTAGGGAATATACTGAACAATGCAGATAGATATGGGCCTGAACATATGCAGGTACTTTTTTTGAGTTTGTGCTATTATTTTCAGAAATGTAGAGAAGAAAATGAAGACAAATTCGGTACTCTTAGTTTGCGGTCCTATTTCCTTCAAGTATCATAGTATAATCACAAATAGAATAAAGTTTCAAGTAAATCAAGGAATTTTACTGTGAATCCTTCCTAATTTTAGTTTAATTCCTATTAAAAACTTTTTAAGTCCAATTTAAGATCACAGAGCTTCTGTCACACTATGAGATAAACGGTTTTCATTAACCCTTTCAATAAAGAAAGAATATGATGGAAATAAACCTTTTTGGTGAGAATATACACTAGTATAATTTTTATCGAAGACATAAAGGCATTTTTTTTCTGAGTCAAATCTTTATTTGGCAAAATGTCTTCTTCATAATGCAGCCACAGGAAAGAAGAAACCATGGACCAACACCCAGCCTCCAAAAGCATCCTCTCCAGAAAATGAGGAACGAAGAGTCTTCCTCCTCCACTGTCATTTCATGTCATGACGGAGACAGTACGGAGGACAAAACAGCAGCCAAGTCCCTCTGAGATGTTCACTCCTCCCCAGTCACAGAGCAGCAGTGGGAACTGGACCCAGGGGCTGGGAACCTCATACCCTTGGTCCACTGGGCTGTAGGGAGCTGGGCAGGAAGGAGGGACTGCCTACCATATGCAAAATTTATTAAAAGTTTAACATTTATATAAATTTGATTCAGTCCTCTCACTTTCAAATTGGAGCCATGAAAGGAAGAATGGAAGGAGCAAAATACAAAAGCTTCTGAAGACAACTCTCCCAAGACGTTTTCTGTTAAGAGTTGCATAGAAATTGGCTTTAGTTAGAGAATCCATGAGAATAAGGAAGAAGAAACTGTTGAAAGTTATTTGTCCATAGGACTGATTCAGCAGAGAAGGAGAAAGTGACTGTGCAGAAGAGACTGGGGATGGCAGGAAGACAACTGCAGGAACAACACCAATGAGCAGATGAGAGGGGTTAGGATCAGATGCAGGGTGGATGCAAGGTCTCTGTGGGAAGCAGGGACCCTTTGTCCATTACATACATGTAGAGTGCAGAAGCGGTATGCATGCAACTGGGTTATAGATTTCGTGGAAGGAAGATGAGTGGTCCCCATGTGTATGTCACAATGACTGAGTCACCAGCTGAGATAATCAGCCAGGAATGAGAAGAGAGGAGATGCTGAAGATAGACAAAAGATTGAGAAGGATAAAATAATGATCTAGGTAGGTGCGGAAAATATAAATGCAGCAGGTTTTCCAGAAATTGCTGAATGGCCACCTGATATTTGAGGTCACCTGATTAAGGTAGGGCTGCTCAGCATGGTAGTGAGATTATCTCCAGAAATGGCAGCTGCTCAGGTGCAGAGCTTGGGCATGGAGCAGATGACTATTGGGTTGAACTAAGGTTGACACTTTTTTTCTGTAAGTATCATAGAGGCAGGAGGGAAAGGGAGTAAAGATAACTTGAGAGGAGGAGATTTGGGGCTGTTCCATGAAATCGAATCTGGGTGGGGAGGGATGTGAGAAGAAAAGGCAGGGATGATAAGTGAAGAAAAAATGGAAATACCAACGGACAGGAGATTCCTGTGGGGTGGGAGAATCATTTCCAAAGTGGTTTCATAAGTGAGCTCAGAGATGGAAACCACCTCTTATTTATCCCAATGAAACAAGGAATATACAGCAAATTATGGAGTGACAAAAGATGGTAAACACTCAGTGAATTGTGGACTTTTTAAAAAATTCTTTGCCAAGATGCTAAGGATGAAAATGACTTAGTGGTACAGTTGGTTAAGGAAGGTGTTTTCCAAAAGAGTGTTGCTCCTGTGGTTAACTAGGAAAAAACAAAACAAAACACATATTCTCCAGTCAGGCAAACAGAGGAACAAGAAAGATATGTTGTTGCATATCAGTGTACATCTGCTGTGGTAGCTGGAAATCTTTAGCTTTGAATATAAGCAGTATATTTCTCTTTCACTGAGCAACTCCAGAAATAAGAATGCCAATTACTCAGCATGGCTCATTTTTCATCTTGTTCTGAACTTGGCATAACTTTGCAAAATTCAGAGCCCCTGTTGAATTCTCAAGGGCACTTCAGCCTTGGCTCAGATGCATGAGCAAAATGGGAAATAGCCTCTTTGTCCTTTGATCACAGAAATCCAAACCAAATAAGGGCCAGCATGCAAGAGGCTGGATGAGCAAACTTCAAAAGAGAGACAACATGCATATAGCAATGTTACTTCAGCATTTCCCCCATTCCTCAAAAGTAGGAAGCCTGATGAATCAGTGGTAATTCTACTCAGCAGAGGTTATGTTCCTTCCATGCAACCATTATTATTCTCTAACAAAAATAAAAAGTTTGGGGGTTTAGCTTTTGGAGTAAGACTTTAGGAATGGTGAGGTCATTGTAAAGTATCAAACCAAAACGGCATGGCTTTTAATCTGGGGCTATTTATTTCAGTGTGAAGACTATTGAAACTCACTTTTATTTATCTAAAGTTGTATGAAAACAGATATAAGTAATTATTCCTCCCTCTAATGATCTTTACCTCAGCTCCCAACCATGTATTTAGTATGTCATTAGATTTCTATTTCTTCATATCTTATTTCACTACCACCACTCTCTACCCCTCCTCACATTTAAAAACTTTCACTAGCTCTCATTGATACAGAAAATAATACAAAATCCTTTTAGCCTGGTATTAAAGGCTAATCCATTGATTCAAAATCTATAAAAATATTTACAATGTGTATGTAATGTTCTGAGAAATGCATGGTGAATGAGATAGGTAAAGTCTCTATGTGCATGGAGTTTACATTGTAAGAGGAACGAACAGAACGAACAGAGGAGACCATTTCAATAGCATTAAAGTCACATAACACCATTAAAATGTGGTGATGCACATCATCTCATTTACTCCTTAAAACAACCTCATATGGGGTTTCCCTGGCTCAGTGGTTGAGAGTCCGCCTGCCGATGCAGGGGACACGGGTTCGTGCCCCGGTCCGGGAAGATCCCACATGCCGTGGAGCAGCTGGGCCCATGAGCCATGGCTGCTGGGCCTGCGGGTCCGGACCCTGTGCTCCACAATGGGGACAGGCCACAACAGTGAGAGGCCCGCGTACCGCAAAACAAAACAAAACAAAACAACAATCTCATAAAGAAGAGGCAATATTATCTCCATTTTACAGTTAAGAAAATTGAGGTTCAGATTAAGTAACTTGCCCACTTTCACTCGACCAGCAAGAGATGGGGCCAAAAAAAAAAAAAAAAAGCGATTGGGCCAAGATGTGAATCTATCTCTACTTGACTCCACAGCTCTTAACCACTAAGTTTTTCCTTCCAGTACTGATTGTACTCAGGTGTGTACAAAATTCTACCTTTACTATTCTGTAGCTCCAAACACATAGGTGTCCAGAATAAAGAAATGTTAATGTTTTAAATGGCTTACTTTTGAACTGAACTTAGAGTAATTGAATATAAAGAATTGTTAAGAAATATTTTTCCTTTTCTTGGTGATTTTTTTGTATTCTTATATATATTGTGTATTCCTCATAAATGTGATTTTTTCTTGCTTTGTTTTGTTGATTCACTGACTTGTAAATCCTGGGAATCCTGAGAAACCAAATACATTTTCCATTTTAAACTAAAAACCACAATATGTTAGACTTACTAAAACGGTGGAAACCTTGTACTAAATATAACTTTTGAAATTCATACATAATTCTGTCACTGTATTTGTTTACAACATTTATTCAAGGGTTAAATATCACATCAAAGTTGCAACTAACTTTAGATTTATAGAGAGGATGAAAACTTTAGTCTGCCGAAGAAATAACCAAATAAGAACTTGATACGGGTTGTTTAAAAGTGGTTCAACTTTGAAAATTCCCAAGTTGGAAAATGATTCATAGCTAGATGCTTTGAAGAAAAAAATGAATGCACATCATTATTTTGTTAAGCAATAATGAAAACACAAGTGTACATGTAGGGCATATTTTTAAATTTCTCCATCTTCTCTTCATAAAAACTGTCTCAACGTTCTCCAGCATTACATTCTCAAAAGCTATCTCTCCAACCTGACAGTTACAATTATTATTTGTAACTAAAATAATAATGCATAAGGACAAATTAATCAAGTGAAAAAACAAAATGTAAAATCACCTTTCAATATCTTTCTTTACAAATAAATACGCTTCTGGCCCACCCTAAATGAACATCTTCACCAGTACAACTTGCCACAAGTATTTCTGGATGCTTTTGTTAGAGATGTTAAGATAACATGCAGATTCAAGGGGAGAAAAGGAATCTTTTCTGGTCTTGGAAAGGGAAGAATTGTTTGGTTTGGTTTGCTTAGGTTTTAATTTAGGCACATGAAATAGATTTTACCTTAAGACATAAGTTAAAAAAGAGGCACATTAAGCAATTGGCTGAGACACCAGAATACTTAGTTAACCTGACAGTACTCTTTGCATTAGAATTTATTGCATTAAATCAAGGCAATAATGAGGAAGAAGTAAAGATGGCAAAGTAGGAGGATGTAGAACTCTCCTCCTGCCACAAACACATCAAAAATACAACTACATGTGGGGCAATTCTCACTGAGAACTGAAGACTGGCAGAAAAAGTCTTATACAACCAAGGCTGTAGCAAAGATCCACAGTCAGGTCAGAAAGGAAGAGAAGCAACCAGGTAGGGACCCGTGTTCCTAGGAGGGACTCAGAGGAGAAAGGGGATTACCTGGATTGGGAGATCCTCCCTGGGGAGTGAGCAGTTCAAACAACATATTGGGTGCTCCAGCCCTGGGGTCTGAAACTGGGAGGATGAGTCCCCTTAGCTGGTTTGTTAACCAGTGGGACTGACTGACAGCAGGGCTATAAGAAACCTAGACTCTGCTTTTGAAGAGTTGTGCACACACTGGCTTACTCCCAAAACAAAGTGGAGGAAGCAGATTGCAACTGCCTAGGACCCTGGTCGATTTCCTGTGACAGCACCAGCACATGCCCCAGCCCAAGCCCCATGCCCTCTCAGGCCCCTCTTGCTCCAGCACTTCTCCCCTCTGGGGTGAAGGTGCCATTGCTGGGAGTGGGGAGAGCACACACTTAGGCAGAACAGAACCAGCTTGGACCCAAGCCTCAGGGCTTCATCTCCAGCAACTTGGTACCTGACACACCCCCAATAGGGTAGTATTGGCCACTGAGCAGAGGAGAGCCTTGGCTCACACCTGGCTCTAGCTTTAGCTCCTCCATATCCAGCCCCACCTCCTAGCAAGGTGATAGCTGCCAGCACACGCTGGGGGAAGACTTGACTTGTGCTCACTTAAGATCAAGCTCTCCCACCAAAGCCACTGGGCACATGCAGACTGTATAGGGACACTCCCATACAAGGACACCCCTTCAAGACCAACATAGGTAACTCTTCCACCTAATTTCACAGAAACACAGAAAGTTAAGCAAAATGAGGAATTTGTTTCAAACCAAAGAATAAAGGAAAACACAAGTAATGAAAGACAGATAAACAATTTACCAGATAAAGAGTTCAAAGCATTAGTAATAAGAATGCTAGCTGAACCAGGAAAAAGAATAGATGAACACAGTGAGAATTTTAACAAGGAACTAAAAAATATAAAAAAGAACCAGTCAGAACTAAAGAATACAATAATTGAAATGAAAAACACACTAAAAGGAATTAACAGCAGACTAGGTGAAACAGAAGAAAGCATAAGCGACCTGAAAGATAGAATGATGGAAATCACCCAATCAGAACAGCCAAAAGAAAAACAAATTTAAAAATGAAAACAGTTCAAGAGACCTCTGAGACAACATGAAGTGTACTAACATTAGAGTTATAGGCGTTCCAGAAGGAGAAGAGAGAGAAATGGGTCGAAAAAGTATGTGATGAAATCATGGCTGAAAACATCCCAAACCTGAAGAAGGAAACATATATGCAGGTACAGGAATCACAGAGAGTCCCGAACAAAGAGACCCACATCAAGACATATCATAATTAAAATGGCAAAAGTTAAAGAGAGAATTCTAGAGGCAGAAAAAGAAAAACAGAAAATTCACATCAAGGGAAGCTTCATAAGGTCATCGGCCAATTTTTTTTTTTTTTTGCGGTATGCGGGCCTCTCACTGTTGTGGCCTCTCCCGTTGCGCAGTACAGACTCCGGACGCGCAGGCCCAGAGGCCATGGCTCACGGGCCCAGCCACTCCGTGGTATGTGGGATCTTCCCAGAGCGGGGCACGAACCCAAGTCCCCTGCATTGGCAGGCGTACTCTCAACCACTAGCACCACCAGGGAAGCCCCCATGGGCCAATTTTTATGCAGAAACTTTGCAGACAAGAAGGGAGTGGCATAATACAATTGCTAAAAAGGAAAAACTTTCAACCTAGGATACTCTACCCAACATGATTATCATTTAGAATTGAAAGAGAGATTAAGAACTCAGGCAAACAAAAACTAAGAGTTCATCAAGACTAAATCTACCCTAAAGAAATGTTAAAGGATCTTCTCCAAGTGGAAGAGAAAAAGGCTACAACAAGAAATAAGAATCTATAGGAAAGGAAAATCCCAGTAATAAAGGCAAATATATAGTAAAGGCAATAAGAACAATTCACATGATGATGATAATAATAATAAAAACATGATAGGAATAGGGCCATAATTTCTTCCACTCATTCTCTGACTCTCTGCTGTTCCTTGGCCTCTTGCTTTCATACACATATTCTTCCTAGCATAGATTGCTAGGGAAACTGTCATAGATCATTTGACTCTGAGGTTTTTATTTTGAGATTCATGAGCAGACTTTAGGAAGGATCAAGAAACCCCTCTGAAACTGAGTGGTATTTGTTTATACATAGGCATGTTCATTTTTCTGGAAATGGAAGCACATTCTCAAAGAGTTCTCTATGCTCCAATAATTAAGAACAAAATTCTAGACCAACATATACTTATTTTATAAATGAGGAAGCTGAGGTCAAGAGAAGTGAACTGAGATTCAGGTCGGGTATTACATTATGCTGATCTGAAAGCTTTTACCTACATCTTAAATTTAGGCTTACTATTAAAAAAAATGTGCTTTTGCCTTAAACATCACACTTGGTTAGGTAGACCTTATGTAAAAAGAATGATCAAACTGAATTTCAATGTGTAGGAAAGATCACTGATGTACCTGAGAGTGGACGGGTGAAGAATTTCTGAAACTAATACCTAATATTTTCTTGGAAATTGTTTTAAGACATAATACCTTTGTAAAGCTTTGGCACTAAGTCAATTATGGAGATGACACAGGAAATCATAAAAATATTCCTGAAGGATGTTAAGGAACAGTTTGTGTTATTCTGTGCCCTGAGTTAGCCAACCCAGAAATTTGTGAGTCACCCTCTATCCTATGTTCTCCCTCACGTGCCAGTTGGTTCCGCCACCTTAATCCCTCTCTCCTGCCACTTGTCTTTGCCTTGTCTGTCAGCACTTTAGGGCATGTCACCCTCACTTTCACCTGGACTACAGCAACAACATCCTTACTGGGTTTTTGTTTGGTTTTGTTCTTTTAAATCTGCCCATGCTCCCCCTTCTCTTTATTCATTCACTCTTATCTTGTCAAAGGTCTGCTTTCAAGACTGAACCCACATCCTTTTATGTATCTCTCTTCCTGGACAGTCCGTTCTCTTATCACATTCCCAAAGAAATACTTCCTATGCTTTGAAAACAGCATACTTTTTCAGGCTTCTGTATCTTGGTTCATCCTGTTTCTCTGTCTAGAAATCATCCCCCCACCCTTTCCTACCACAGACACTCAGCTCAGGCATCCTTTAATTTAAGAAGTGTTTCTGGACACTTAAATCCTACCCTTGCCTCACGGTGCTGCTGATTCAGACTTAGGTGTCTCCTCTCTGAAACTCCACGACAGCTCCATCAGAGCATCAGTTGTGCTGTGAAGTCACTGATTCTCATGCCCAAGAACACTAAACTTCTTCATACAATGATTATACCCTACTCGTCTTCCTAACCCTGAAGCACAGTGTTAAGCAAAATAAATGAACAAAATTGATAAATGTTCAATTTAAATATTTATCAGTTTTCTTTATCTTTGAACCAAAGCCATAGGCTGATTATATACTTTATTCAGTTGGCCCAATCAGAGTGTTTTTGAAAGTTTCAGGGACTACAGTCTTCTAAATAATAGCCAGTATTGGGCTTCCCTGGTGGCGCAGGGGTTGAGAGTCCGCCTGCCAATGCAGGGGACACAGGTTCGTGCCCCGGTCCGGGAAGATCACACATGCCGCGGAGCGACTGGGCCCGTGAGCCAAGGCCGCTGAGCCTGCGCGTCCGGAGCCTGTGCTCTGCAATGGGAGAGGCCACAACAGTGAGAGGCCCGTGTAACGCTAAAAAAAAAAATAAATAAATAATAATAATAGCCAGTATTAGTAGCTAACATTTATAGTGTGCTTTCTATGGAGCCAGGAACAATATCAAATATTTTACATGCATTATGTCTTTTTAACCTCAAAACATAGACCCATCACACCCCTCCAAACCCCGCTCCCAGCTCTCACTCCCTTCTCCCCACCCCAGAGCCTCAGGAATTCATTCCTTAGACTGCATATGTGAAGCTTCGGAAAGCTAAGTGGCTAGAACACAGAGTGTCCAATGTGGCATGCTAATATTTTCAAGTTCAACCAGATGTATTTGACACCTGGCTCATGTTTATAAATCCAGCTGGCATCTGGCATTTGTTATGAAAATAACTCAGCTTTAAAAATGTCTGCCAGCCCCGTGGCAAATCAAGTTGCACCCACTTAATGATAAATATAGCTGTTAGCTTCTCTCCAAGCTAGCCAGATGCCACGTGCTACCAACTCGTTTACCGCCAGAATATTAACAAAGTGCTGACACTTCCATGATTTGCATTTGGATCCAGATTACAAAATAGAGTTGTGATACCAGCAAGTTGAATGATGACCCTTAAGTCAGAAACATCTGTTTATGTGGGACCCCTGCCATTTTGAGTAACTTTTTTTTTTTTTTTTTTTGCATTGTACTATATATCCCATACCCATGCTTTTATGAGGTGCAAAGGATCCTGTTTCAATGCCCCATGGAGAGCTGACTCACAGGGTACATTATATGGGCTCTGAAACAAACCTCTACATGCTTGAATGTTAAAGCATAAGAAATGAAATAAATGTTATGTAAATGGAAATTAAACAAATATTCCAAAAACTAGCTCAGGTTGGCAGAGAAGGTATGTGTACTTCAATTTTTCCCAATAATGGGATCTCTGCACATGTTGAGATCTCAATCTTACCAAGGTGTTTTCAAAACTGGTAAGTACCTTCATATCTCTTACTGTCCCCCCAGATATGAACTCTCTGGCAGCTGGCAGCTGTAATATTTCCTCAGCAGAAGCATGATACATCTTTGGGGTGGTGGGTATGATGAAATAGTCAAAAGAATTTTTATAGTAGAGATAAAAAGCTAACAAAACACAGAAGTCACATTTTCATTTTCAATTAGGTTTTTGATAGAGCAGAAGCTTCCCAAGGGGTGGAAGTTTAATCCTAATCTGACATGTTTTGACCAATAGCATGGGGTTTGGAGGGAAAACAGAGAAATGATGGTTGGAACTGAGGAAATTCTCTCTCTAGGATTATATGTGATTTGCTCTCTTCTCTACAGAGATGTCTTAATGTTGTGATATTTTATAAATACCCTATTCCAAAATTGGGTAAGATTCAAGAAAATTTAAGATTGAGCAAATTTACATTCTCAGAGAATTTTTTTTTAACTCTTTGGAAATGAATATATCCTCTTCCAAAGTATCCAGTATTTACTTACCACAACAATTTATTTTATTTTATTTATAAGTGTGGTACACAGATGAGGCCAGACCTTAGCCTAATACAGAGACAATATAAATGAGTTGTGTGAAAACTGCCTCCTTCATTCTTCTGAAAAAGCAGCAGATTTTCCAAAAAGACTGCCTTAGTCTGGTAGTCCCAATTCTCTTACCTGAAACTGGTAGGTAGGATCTGTTTTCATCCCTTCTCACCCGGCCACAGAACTATTTTTGCACTACATGATGCTTGTCTATATTTAATTTAGCATTTTGTCATTTACCTGTGGCTCTTGTGTCATATGCATAAATCTTGACTCCCCCAAACTATTATTAAAGGACCACATCACATATTGCTTTTGCTTCCCCGAAAAGGGAGACCCAAGGGAATATTAGAGATCCTGACTTTTAATAAATTATGGTTAAATCAAATTTTCCCTTAGTGCTTAAAGAGTATATATGGTTCTTTTATGTACAGAAGGGTTGCTTCTTCCTCAAGAAGGGAGGGAAAGAGAAGAGGGAGGGG